>NC_049172.1:65985091-66341757 GCF_009769625.2 Cygnus olor
GCATTTGCTCTGTGTGCTGATGACATACACTCACTTTGTTTTTTGAAAAACTTGGTCACTCATTTTCCCACTCTATTATGTTTATTGGACAAGTTCCATGTAGCTCATGATAAGCAGAAAACTGAGGTCATACCATTAAAATTTTTGGCATTCACAGTTAGGCACATTTTTCTCCTTGTAACAGAACACAGCTTTGAAATACATAAATTTTAAAACTCTAAAGCTAATTGTAGTACTTTGTATTAGGCAGGTAGGTTAATGACTGGATTTTTCAAAAAATGCTGGTGCCGACAACTTGAATCAGCAGTTGCTCAGCTATTCTGAAACTCGAGGTATCTACTTAGGTACATAAGTGTAAAAAATCTCTGTCTGACTTAAGAATTATATATTACCTTTTTGTCATGATCTCTTTGTGGCTTGGAGGGTGGTCTTCCTATTTTTCACTTGACAAAGAATTAATGGCCACAGAAAACAGACTCGGATCGAAGTGCCTGAGTATAAACCAGCAGAGAAGTGAAGGAATTAGTGTCTGAGTCTCAGATTTTGTATGTTTAATATCTGAACAGTTCATCCTTGTATGTGAAGTTGCTGCATTGACCTGATGGTCTATGAGATCAGTTGAAAGGCAGATATTTGTGTCCCAGTTTTGAAAAAAGCTCTGAAAGATGAGTTTTTAATTCTCTGGTACTCAGAGAGATGTTGTCCTATTGCATTAGGTATTCTAGAGAATGCATATATTATATTGCATAATGTGCATATATCTAATATTCTTACAAAGATAATTGTATTATGATTAAAATGGCCAACATAAGGAAAGAGATGTCTTAGGAACTTCGAGATTAATTCAATATTGAGAAGGTTGGTTCTTCATCTGAAAACTTTGTGCTCTGCCTGGTGTTTGTCCTGTGGAGTTCTCTTGTATTTCAGTCCTTTTTTCCTATCATTATCCTTGGTGGCTCTGCACTGCCCGGGATTTCTCCTGTGGCCTTTTTTTGCTCTCCCTATCATTGAGAAGGAGACTATTGTGCATTTGGGGAATTACAGCTTTCATCCAAGGTATGCAGACCAGACATGATGCTTCTCATTTGCAGATTATTTTTCCCTCTTTCCCTCAGTGTCACCCACACCACAAGTGGTTTGTGCTGCAGGGTGACTGCTCAGTTTGTACCAGGAGGTGGTCTTGTTCATTCCCTATGTAGCTCTCATTTTGCCTTGAAGCCAGAAAGGCACAATTTCAGCTGCTGCCTGTTCCTGTGGTTCAGGCAGTACAGAACCAGGAAGGTTTCACAGGACTCGTCTGTGGACAGCTGTGTTTCATGATGCTCTTCTGTGGATTTTGGAAGATCCTGTATTTAAAATGATGAAAATTCAGTTTTAACAAATGCTTTTGTGAACATTTCATAGCTGTGCCCAGGCCGCTCTCCACGTTTTGTGCAGAAAAGGCAAGACGATTTCAAAGGAAACGTTCTGTGCCTTTCTGGATAGCATCCTGCTGCTTTGCAACCTTTTTTTTGTTGTTCATCTTTTATTTTTTCTCCCTCCATCATATATTAATTCTGTCTCTTCTTCCTTCTGAGACAGATGGTGAGCTGGTGATACTAATGAGCTCCCTGCTGCCCAGGGAAGGCAGAGTGAAATGGTTTGTGTTCTGAGAGTTAACAGGCTGAGCACCCTCACTACGGATGTAACACGCACGTGATGGAGGGTTTGATGCACCACATACTGTAGCAGACTTTCTTCACATCAACCTATGAACTGTGTTTCCCCAAGAGAACAAATTCCCAAAACAGCCTACCAATAGTCCAAACCTTACTGCGTTTATGGGGGTATTGTTGTGAACGGTGCAATAATCTCCTGCTTTTATCGAGATGGAGAGAGCATTAGGTTGTGGACACATGGAAATTGAATGCCCTGCTTCTCTGGCATTAGCACATTGAGAAATAAAAACAAAGAGCACCTGCTGTTCCTCAAAATGGTTCTTTGAACATTATAAACACTTTCTTGGCAGAAGGCCATTCTTTTCTGGGCTAACTTAAAAAAGAATGCAATTAATTATAGGCAGCGCAGACCTCTAAGGTAACAAAATGCAATTATCCAGGGATTCATGATGGATTCAGTTATATCTTGTTTAAAATATGTCAGAAAGTGACAATAAGTCAAAACTGACTTGTACTAAGTATGCAATTAAAGATAGGTCCAGTTGGCCTGCAAATCTAGCAGTTGCAATCTTGTGGCTAGTTCAAGGCTAACTACAAAGTTCCCAAATGGTGGTAGTTATGTGAATCCAGCATAATGAGGAATTTTTCAAAACCTAATGTATTGGTTACAATGCTGAGAACTTTCTTAATGGATTCATTAAATGTTCTCTCTCTAGCAGAGATCACAAAGAGAGATGTATCCATTTCTCTACAGTCAGCAGAAAAACTGCAGTGACACAAGATGTCTAATTGAGTGAATGCAAACCATTCACTTTTTTGTTTAAAAACAAATAAATACTAGTATCAGAATATGTGTCTCTTAATGTGAGGTCTTTTGATCAAGAATACAGCATTTTGGCACTGGAATGGAGTATGTTAAAGAAACTCAGATGTTTGCTTGCAATTACCACACAGAGAGATATCAGGTAAGTTTAAGGTATAGATGATAGTTAATTTAACCTGATTAACTGTTATAGCTGATAAAGAGGTGTTGGTCTCTTATCAAAGCAGGTACTTTGATGTCTGCTGATATAGAATAGTACCCAGTCCCCATTTAAGTTAATTACTGAATACTAGCAAGTAACAGATGTGCTGCAGATGGCTAGGGTGATTAAAATAAAAAAGATCACAAATAAAGATTTTACAGGTTTGGAAGCTAACAATAAATAAACAGGTTAAAAAGCGCTATATTAAAAAACTTAAATATTTTAGTAATTGAACGGAAAATGTGTTTGATTCTTTATTATCAGTCTGTTGCTCTGAATAGGTTTAAAACAAAGTAATGAGTTACAGACTTAAATAGAGATGGTTTTCACATCCGAACTTACTAGTACTACACCGGCAGTTACTGTGCGAAACTGTGTGTGTACTCTCTTCTTGGGTCTGTGCTTTTTCACCAGCTTTCAGTAAGAACATAAAATGAGGGGTCAGTATGAAAGTGGCTGATGGTTGTTTTTTTTTTTAGAATGTACATTTACATTTACTGAAATGAAAGTTTTTTACAGAAATGAACTGGTTTCACAAAAAATGCTTTTACAAGTATTTGTGCTTTATGACTGGAAATCCCACCCTGAAAAGAGAGGGAGCCATGTATAGATATACAAACACCTATCTTGGAAGAAGTAAGTTGGTCCTGTAGGCAGTGTAACATCAGGAAGCTGAACCAAAAATTCTATAGGACTAGTGGGTATCTCCACTACAAAGCTGTTTTTTTTTTTTTTTTAATTTTATTTTATTATTTTTATATATTTTTTTTTCCAGTGGGGGGCTGATTGAGAAAAAACCTTGGCAGGTCTTATTTCATCTTTATTTTCATCCTAATTCAAACCATGGCAATTTATGGAGTCTCAAAACTTTCATGTGACAAGAAAATGGTTTCCTGCCCAGCTATAAGAGGCATCATTGTAAGATGAGAAAGATTACGAAATGTTAGTAAAGGAAATGATACAATCCCAGTAATTTAATCATGTATTTGCAGGTTGACCCAGTTTCAAAATTAATAGTAAAAATGTAAACCACCTTGCTGTGAGATCTGACCTCTTAAATAGATAAGTGGTGTGACATTGAATTAGCCTAAAGGGGCTTAGCATATTCAGTATACTACACTAAGTAACCTGTGCAGAAGACCTGTCATACCATAGTATTCTGGGCAGAATGTAAAGAAAAATAAGTAAATAAATATTAGTTCATAATGACATGTTTTTTCTTTTTCTTCTTTATTTATTTATATGTATATATTTTTTCTGGTGGAATTAAAAAATCAATGAGAAGATGTATGACCTTTGCTTTAAGAAGGTATTTTTATTATTAGGGGAAATAACTTTTTTAAAAGACATTACGGAATGTAGGTGGACTGTTGTTTTTTTTTTCCTTTTTTTTTTCAGGGTTATCTTGTAGGTATTTTCGCAACCAATTGTTAAGGGGGAGATTATCAATAAAGAGGTGAATGATCAGCTTCTACTGTTTATTGTAACAGACTGCACTGTAGGAGTGTGACTGATAACCCCAGTCACTGTATAGAAAGGCCATAGAAATTTCTCCCTATATGTTTAGACGTGCTTTTTGTTCTAGTAAACTTCTGTACTGTACAAGTCATTTAAAATTTATTCTTGTGGAAGTAGCTCTGGTGGTAGAATCACAGAACACCCTGCTTGTGGGATTTTCTTCTATCCACTGTAGCAAGAAACTTCATTGCTGTGCTCCCCTGACCTTTCTCTTTGACTCCTGCAGCACTCTTTGACTCTATAGTTGTCTCCGTGCCCTTTTTGGAAGGGGAAGACTTTCACAGTGCGTTCTGTGGCTGGTTACAAGTGACATGACAGCATGCAAGCCAGGTGGCTGCTGCATGCCAGGACCCATAATGGCCTCTTCCATTTGTCTTTCCCTCAGCAGAGACGCTAATTGGGTCTGTATCCTTTATCCAACTATTACTATTCAAGAAACTTGCAGGAGTTTGGGATTTTGGGGGTCTCTCATCCTCTGAAATCTGGGCCCAAAAGCTGCTTTGGAGGAGGGAAGGAAATGAAAGAGAAAACAAATGATCATGTAAGTCTTATTTTCTTAGGAAGCCAGACTAAAAATTTGTATCTAAGACTTGTCTCACACATTATATATCAAGCAGAAGGCATCCTCTGGTGTATAGGCAGAGTGGGGAAATTTAATTACAGGGGTGACCAAGAATTTAAAACTGACTAAAGGCTGTTGCCATGTGATAGCTCTGGGGTTTATTAGTTCAAAAATGGAGTTGCCATTTGTTAAGTCTGTAACATCACTGATTTTACAGCATTATGCTTTTCTTTCATGTATGTTATAGGTAGTTATTATCTATTTCCAGCTGTTTCCTCTCAGGTCATAGACAGCAATGGCATGATTACATGCATTAAATATATATTTATATATATGTTATATTATATTATATTATATATTTATATATAATATGCATATATATTATATAATAATATAATATATATTATGTATATATATGTATATTATATATACATATATACACATATATAATATACATATAAATTATATATAAAAATATATATATTATATAATAAATATATATTTATGTTATATATTATATTATATATTTATATATAATATACATGTGTATTATATAATATATAATATATTATGTATATATATGTATATTATATATATATATACATATATGTATATATATTATATATATACACACACATATATATATATATATATATATATATATACACACTATACATATATATTCTGTTTGCCAAAATGTGTTGTATTTTTTAGTGGTCTGTCTTGTGAGAAAGTACACACTAGATGCACTGCAGAAATTTCCTTGCACTGTTCTCTCATTTTTTAAATTTGGTTTCTATTAATGCTTTCTGTTAGTTCTCATTTCTGGATGTGGTGGAACATTATGAAATATAATGTAGTTGGGTTCTTTCTTCAGAGTATTTTTAAGTTTGCATTGTCTCAGACACCGCCTTAAAGAATTAAATGAGAAGGAAAAAGAGGAATGTTGATTTTCCCTGAACTTGGATCACAAAGCACCTTCTTAGAAGTTGTTTCAAATTTCCCTCATGTCATACAAAAAAGTCCTTCCTTTCCTTTTAGTTGTGAGACAAATTCCCCCTACCCCCAGAGGCACAGAATGATGGAGGCTGAAGGAGTATTTTGAAATTTTTAAGCTTTTTAGTTGGAACATGTGCTGGTGTTACTGTGGAAACCTGGGAAATACTTTCCCAGTAAAAATGAAGTGAGAGAAAATGCCTTTTCAATGCTGAATAAACCGCCTCTGCTTTAAATATGGAGACGCTTCGGTATTTTGGATTTAACGAGGCCTAAATATGTCAACATCGGAGGCTGTTTGCTTCTGTTAAATAGTTGGCATGCTATACTAGCTGGCATTGTTGTATTTGGTTTGTTAAAATCCTATTCAACTCATTGTTTTCTAAACTATATAGATTTAGCTCTTTGGCCTGACTTTATATTAGGTTGATCTTTCTAGTTTTAGGGTGAACCCCATCTGCTCTTTATTTCATTTTTGTCCAAATGTCTTACTATTTCTTCTCTTATGCATTAATATGCATATTACAAATTAATATGAATAATTCTTTTGAATAAAGCCAGCCCAAGAAAATGATGCATCAAGTGATGCATTTGAATTGTGAACTGAGGAAGTGTAGCTCATCAGGAGTCTCTAAAGCAGCCCATTTGTGTTTCAGATTGGTTTCTGACCTTCTTAGCCAGGGACACAAGTCTCAAAAGTATGGAGTGGGTAGGTGTGCAGAGCCATATCTGAAATCTCCTGAGCTCCCAAAGGAATTATACATGTTACAAGTGACTGGTCTATAATCCACTATCAGATTCTCCACCAAAAATAGTTCTAGTCACAAAGTCAACTTATGTTAGTGTATAGAACACATTTTTCCTCCAATGCTGCTACATTTTTTTTCCTTCTCCTGTGGATGGTGTGAAATGACTACAATAAATTATTTCCTTTGTTGTAGCGCATATCTCTTCTGAGTACAATGCTAGAATTATAATGTAAATTGTTAATATCCAATCCTGAGCACTGAAGTCAATGGAAACTTGGCACATAGGATGATGAGATTATCAGTTTAAATTCAGCAAAAGGTGTGTAAATGCTATTGCTTTACTCGGTCATTTTCCATGGAGTAGTTTAGGAATATCGAGTTCTTTATTTTTCTCCAAAGATTTTGATTGCCTGCTTAAAAAAAAAAAAAAAAAGTTAAATAAAAAATAAAAAAAATCTAGGGGATCATAAAAGAAACTCCTACAGAGTAGATGCAGAACTGGTTTGAGAACTTTCTTAGCAAGAGTCATTACTGCTTCACTGGGAACACAGAGAAGTGAAATGAATAGGATTCTCTAGAGATCTGCTTGTGTTCAGGGTCAATCAATTTTTATTAGTGACCTGGCTGATGGAATAGGCATCATATATATGTCAAGGATTCTGAAGGGCTTGTAAGTGTCTTGGAAGGCAAAATTAGATTTCAAAATGATCTTGACAAACTGAGGAAATGATCTGGGTAAAGAGAGGGGATTAATTAGTGGGTATAAGTGTAAACTATTGCATTTCAACAGGAATTGCCAACTTTACAGGTACTAATGTTGTGGACAACTTACAGGAATAAAAATTGGGTATTACAATGAAACACAAATTGAACTGTAGTCGTGTCCTAGTGATGCACAAAAGCCAAACCTCATGCTGGAAATATACATATCTGAGTTTAAATGCAGAAGATGTGAAGGTGTCCTTCTGGTCAGTTCAGCTTCAAATTTCACCGAGTGAGTCTGGAGAAGAGCATTGGGAATGAAGGAGGATCTAAAATGTGTTCTGTGACAAAGACCAAAAAAATGTGACTTATTTGTTTTAAAGAAGAGTAGTAAATGAGAGATTTGGTAACAGCCCTCAAATATGTTAAAAAAAAAAAAAAAAAAACAACTCAGCAAAAAGAATACAGTCTCCACATGCATAGTGCTAGATGATGCAATTTAGAAATTAGGGAAGACTTTACAGAATAATATGCTGTTTGGATTATTTGCCTGAGGAGGTTATAAAATCCTCATTACCAGAGGTTAATAAATATATAAACCAACATCTGTTAGGGATGACAGAGATATGATTCACCAGCCTTGGCTGCAGTGGAAGTAGTCTTCTTTTGGAGAAACTTGCAACTCTGTTTTTTGGTTTTCTAAGAGGTTTTGTTTGTTTGTTTTGTGATTATAAGGACAAACTGCTTTTATCTGATTTTATCTGCTCTGATATCTTGATGGTAAATAAAATATAATGTTAGTATTATGACTCTTTTTTAAGTGTTAGATTTATTTTGATTACTACTGTGACCTCCTGAAAGCAGTAAATTGGAAAACACAAAACTGTTAATGAGCTGCATAGGCACATTAGTCTATTTGGGATTAGACTTTATTTCTAACTTCAGCAGAAGTTCTTACAATAAAGCAGAATTTGGCTCTTTGCTTTGGTCTTATTCATACAGATGCGGTGTTACAAGTGGCATGAAACTTGTATGGAAAGTATTATAAAATAATATTGGAAAGTAGCATAACATCACAGAGAGGAATAACTTTAGTAGCATCTGATGAGGATTTGGGATCCTGTTGATGAGGATTCTGTTTCTTTTGTTCTCGCTTTCCCATCCAGAGGTGGACATAGCACAACAGGCAGAGCTCCAGGTGTTGTTTAATGTAGGACACCTGAGTTAATCCTTTGTAGAGGTGAGCAGTCACCAGAAATCCCACAGACTGAAAGCCATTCTGCTTGCTCCCAGTACCTTTCATCCTATGATTTTAGAAAAACAGAACAAAAATGCAATCAACTAACCAAGAAGTAATTTCAAATTGGGGTGAGTATAGATAGAACAGAATCAGCTCAGGAGCCTGGGCCCAGCCAAAGCTTGATGTTGCATTGCTAAGAATAAATTCCAGAGCTCTGGAAGACCATCCTTCAGCATGGACTGTGCCCCAGTAAGTGTGTACAAACCATGCTCTGCATCCAGGTACCTTAGTAAGGACACCATGAAACGCTTACTTGCTAGAGAAAGCAAGTTTTTGATCCTCAGAGGTGTGTATCACATCATTGTGGATTACAAGTGTGCTGGAAACTGGTGTTTCAGTCCATAAAATAGATCCATAATTAAGTAATGGAAGGATAAAGAGCTAAAACATTTTTGCTGAGAAAAAAAAAAAAGAAAAAAGATAATTTCCCATCAGTTGTATACAACAGTGAAATATTTATAGGCACTGTGATAGAAAATTGGAATCCTAACAGCAAACTGCAACTTATACTTAAATCAAGAAGCTTCTTTTTTATTTTTTCATGCTTTGTATGTGTTCACATTTCTGTCCAAATGTATTTTCAATTCCTTTTGTTACCTTAAATATCATCCATCTTTTAGATTTTGAAGAACAGACACAAGGCTCTTTTGTTCTGAATTGCCACATTGCTTCATGGTTTTATCCTGTCACATAGCAGCAAACACTTAGCTGCGTTAGCTGGCTTAGAGCATCATGCAAAGTTCTGCATGAATTTGATACTGTACACAGATGTCAGCTCCACTGTAAAGGTAAAGCACTGAAATCTGATCCCGTTACAACTGAACTCAATCTCAATGCTTGCTATCATTTAAAAATAAAAAAAAAAATCTATCAATGGCTGTAGTAATAACAGCAGCCCACTGCAGCTCATCAAGGTTGTGAGCATTGCCGGATGAGAGTTGGAATTTGGTTTATATGATTGTTGTGTTGTACAACGATTACCATTTGAAAACACTTTCATATATGAACACTCTCCATATGTATGTGAAGAAGAGGAGCCAAGATGTGTTTGTGGTACTGACTGATGACATTGGTAATTTTATGTAGTGAAATCAAATTTTTATGAAAGCTGGAGCATTCCAAACTACATTAGAACATGAAATTCCAGGGTTAAGACTGAATTCAGGATGCTTCTGAGTGGTGAAACATTGCCAAAAAGGCACAAGTGTACACCAGATGAAGAAACCCTTGTTCTGTAGACCTTGAACTGCTCTGCCTGCACTCTTCTGCTGAGTTTGACTTGAGTTTCTGAGAAGAAACAATGCGCTTCAATTATGACTGACAATAACTTTTAGTTTAGCATGGAATAACTTCTCAGTTAAATGATTCTTAACAACTTGGATAAGTAGAGTTTAGGATGAAAGTTATTTTTATGAATGGTCTACATATTGAATACAATAGGAAAGTAACAGTTACAGGATACGCTTTTTTGAAGTGCTTTTTAGAGCATTAATTGTTTTTTATAAAGTATGTTGTTCCCTGTTGGCATGGTTACTGGTAGCTAGTAGACAAATAGGACAACACTGGAATATCTGCTTGGCTCTGGAGGAGCAAGTGGCTTTCCTCTGGAACGCAAGGTGGCTCTGGCTCCTGTGATAACCCAAGAAGGGCTGCTGTCAGTAGGTCTTCTCTGCTGCAAGTTCTTCCAAGCTCCTACGTGCACTTAGTGGGGCATTTAACAGAATCAGTACTGCTAGTAGTTGTTACTACAGGCTTTATGGAATGTAATGCAAATTCTGTTTTTTGTACTGCTGGTTTTTGAAACCAATTTCTGGCAATATTCCCTGCAATGCAGAACCTGTTAGCAAAACCAAGGGCAGGAATGGTAGCATTCCTCTCATACTGAGGTTTAAATGAAAAGCCAAATAATACCATTGTGGAATCAGAGGAGTCTCTATGGCCATTAATTTTCCCTTGGAAATCTTCCCTATATTTCAGTGTGTTTGAGGTTGTGATTGAATTTGGTTTCAAACAGGAAGCATATGGCAGTGGGCTGGGGAACTGGGACATTGTTGAGATACAGAACATGCAAAAGAAGCCGCACAAGTAATTGAATCACTTTTTATGGTTGAGTAGAGCAGCAGAAAATTGCAAGTTTTCTGTGAATATTAGCTCACATTTGAAAATTATTGTATTTCAATCCTGTCTAGACCTATCTTGTGTTCATTTTCTACAAATAGACTTCAGCAAATGGCAGGATTTGCCAAATCAATACACTTAAAGTATGCATTCCAGAATACTCCAGGATGGTAACTGGAGTTTATAATCACAAATGCTCAGAAGGGAAGCCTGATTCTGTAAGTCATAACCAATCAGGCAAAAACTAACTCAACATGTTACCTTATGTTCTATCAGAGCTCATGTATCTTCATCAAACACAGCTAAGAAGCTACAGATCAAGAATTCCTTTACAAATAATGACACGTATTGTTGATTTTTCACATAATTTACAAACAGAAAATACATTTTTTGAATAAATACTAGAATGCAACATTCAGTAATATTCTTGTGTATTGGGAAGTGTTTAGTGCTCATATGCATAGAAAACACAGGTCTCGATTCCAAGCATTTTACTTTTTATTACAGGCTTGGAGGGTGGATTTACTTCTACCACTCAGCATCTCTTCCTTTCTTGTGTACATCTTTGTAGAATATTTACCATATTCAGAAAACGCAGTTTGCCTGACCGTTCTCAGAGCTTTTCCTTTTCTCTGTTATAATAGAAACTAGGGTGGTGAGGGTGGTAAGTGAATTTGGAGAGGATAGGATAAATCCAGAGTAAGTAAATGGAGATAACACAGTAAAATAAGCAGACTACTGTAGATTTAAATAAACAATTCTCTAGCCATCTGTCATGTTTTTCTCTGCAGAATTGATGGCAGGGTACCAAAACTGTAGAGTAGTTAGTGATAGCTGTTAGAGGTATCTGTACATTGCCCTTATATAGTGGTTCACAAATAGTGAGGATAGATCGCTGGTGATCTCTAAGTTTGTGGGCAATGCGTCACAGATAATCTGTGGAAATACATTGCAGGTATGCTATTTTCAATTGGAAATGTAAAGCATAGTGGTATTTGAAATATTCTGACAGAGATGCACTTATCCGAAGTTTTTGGAACCACTTGCCAAAAGACAAATGGACTTAAGGCACTTCTCTTCTCTTCCTTGAGATGGGACAGTAAATTGAAATCAAGCACTGATATGTTAAAATAGCACATAATAGAAAATTCCAAAGCAAATACAAATAGGTCTTCTCATCCATGTGCCAAGGATGCCTGACTTTGCTATCAATACTGTCAGTGATGCTCTACCTGCAATTTAGATGAAATCTGTGCTTAGCATGCCCAGCTTTCAAAATAAGGAATGATGCATTTCTCTTCCCTTGCTGACGCTATACACAGAGTCTTCTGTAATCACAGTGAAAAGATAAGAATAAAATGGGGAGAAAAAAGAACAGTAGCAAAAACCAATGCTATTCTGATGGGGAAAAGGCAAAGAAAAGATAGGTATAAAAGGAAGATTGTATGTGTAATGGGTGCTGTGATGTTAATTTGAAAAGCAATTACTAAAGGTCAGCTATCTCCAAAGGCAAACTTTGCTCTGCTGCTCACGGACTTGTAGGATGCGGGGAGAGGAGGGGGACCGAAAGCAAGAGGCTTACAGGAAGTTACAAGTAGGAATGGGGTGGGAAGCAGAAGGCAGCTGATAATATTTTTCCCCTAGAGAGACATTAGGTCTTTTAATAATGAAACCACATACACTTCTAGTTATCATGTACCTAACAGTATGGCTTATTTACTATATTTTCAAGGCATAGAATGCTCCGTTCCTGTTTTGTTATACCTCTGCCTTTGTGTAACCACTGTGCTAGCAATGGAGGAACAGTGGAACTAATTCCCTCCCACGTTATTCTGTGGCATTTGGCACATTTACTAACAAAGACAACATCTTATTTTTTCCCTCAATTCTATACCTAAAAACTTGAAGAGGCAATTGTAAAGCATGAAATTGAAGCCTGAATATCTACATTCAGTATGCGTAACTTGAGCTGTGTTTTCTTTCAGATACTGCATTAAAATATGACATAAATATTCTTCTTTTGTTTCCTTTTGCACTTGACAGAATGTGCATTTAAATCTGAGAGTCTGAATGTGGTGTTATTTATTATTGTAGTTGTTGTTATTTAGTAAAGCCACAGAAATGAAATTGTGAGTAAACAAAGCATCATAATACGCACAACTCATAGTTTGCTCATAAAGTATTTGTTGCATTAGTTCAACTCTATTGTGTGGTTTGAAATTAATTACATTTTGAATACCAGTGTGAATAACTTATTGGTTTGGAATCACTTGAAGTTTCTTATCAATACATTAGCTAATATCCCTTACTTATAATTTGCATTCTTAACAGACTAAGAGACTCAAAGCAACATCTTATTCAACTTTTTAATAATCATTTACAACTTCCTATGATCATATGGTAGTTACCTTCACTTTTATGTCCTTCAGTGTCTTAGAGGCAACAGGTATCAATATGGTTCTATTTTTTATGCTTTATTGTGGCAAAAGCAGAAGCTTCGATGTCTTATAAAGTTTGAAGGCTTTTGAGGAATCTGAAGCTCAGTTGTGTTAAATGTACATCTATTTATCTATGTAAATAAGTGAAATGTTAGAAGAATCTGAGGTAGACGCAAAAACTAAACCCAGGAAAAAAAAAGGAATCTGTAAGTGCTAATCAAAATGCTGTCCACACATAGCTGCTGAATAGGCCATATATGGCCAATACAAATACAGGTGTGACGTGACTGTTCATTGTTCCACCAGATTAGTCAGTTCCTGAAGACAAAGCATTAACGTCTGAGGACAATTTCTCTATTTCTCTGGGATTTCATGGGTCACCTGATTATCATATTTTGTATTATTCTTACTAATCTTATGCTGTACAGTAGATGAAATTGTGAGAAAGTAAACATGAGGAGTGCAACTATATTGGAGAGAGTTGGAACTAAAGAACACTTTTCCTCCTGAGATACTTATGCAGCAAACAAAGGGTCTTTAACAAATACAAGAAAAAGAAATTGCTTTTTTGTGTGTGTGTAATATTGCTAAGTAAAATGAGAAAGATTTCCTTCCTCCCTCCTTAAACCAATCTGTCTCATTTTCATGCATCTGAACTGCAGGAATAGAGTCCCCAGTGTTAGTGACAGAGGAACAAATAGCCCCCTTTTTATGCATTGGACATAATGATGAAATAATATATCATCAGATAGGCTGCTTCTCAAATTTTCCCAAAATTTGCTCAATAACAAGTGACTCAGCTTTTTGGGTTCTGTAGATGTTTCTGGAAAGGGTTTTGTATTTGTTAAGTCCTCTTTCTGTCAGTATAGCTTTTTTCTTGTTACATAATGTGGTCTGTGTTTGGCCTCAAAAAATAATGTTCTTCAATAACAAAAAGAAAACCCACAAAGAATAAAAAGTGGCTTAAGAATTGCTGTACTTGTCCTTAATCATAAAGTGGAATAATGAAGTTTGTCTTGCTTAAAGTACATTACAGATGACCCAACTGTCCAAACTCGTTTACTATTATTAGATCTTTTCAAACCTGAAAAGTGCTGACATCTTGTCATTAATACTCTTGTAAATTCTGAAGTAAACAGATTTCAAAGACACTCAACTGTTAGTGTGAAGACAAGGTCAAAGAGTTGAATGACAAGTCCTCCAGGTACAATAAGACTACCCATCAATCAGTTTTACTAGCAACTTCTTAATAAAGAAAAGAGAACTGAACGTGATGAAATAATATCTTTAAAAATGTATGTGCATGATGTCCATTTTGGTATCCTTGGACTAGTAGTTAATGAAGAACTAATGTCAACTGTTACATATGATCTAGAAATATGGTAGTCTATTGTAGAAGAACCTCTTCTGCAGTTTAAAACTGCTCAAAGGGATCTTGTCAATGTCTTAAAGTGAAATTCATAAATAGAAAAAATCTATTGTGTCAAATCTTTCTTTTCTATTGTATTGCTACTAGAAGATATATTAAAGTAACTAAAATAAGTAAGATGGGTAGATTTTATCTAAGAATTATCAAATTTTAGTAGTGGTCACTCAAGGATGGTAATTTACTACCTTAAAAATAATTTTCTTTCAGTTATTAAATATGCTTTTGTATGAGCATGCAAGCTATGCTATCAAGGCATTTGGCAAATACATAGCTCAGAAGTTAGGTCATTTTCCAATAACTTTCTGTTGAAAGTTTTTAGAACTTTTTAGCCTGCTCAGTGGTGCAACTGTGTTTCCTCTCCTTAAATTTTCAATGGCATTGATTCTGTAGGATTAGATATTGCAGATAGTGATAAGTGATAATGTTAACTACAGCCAATCTACCAGTTTAACAGTAGGACACTATCTAAATTTAGACAGATGACCCTAGAAGAAGGAATTCCCCTTTTCAATAAGTAAATGTATAGGAACAACAAAATTATGATTCAGATCTCTCATTTTTATTAGCATAGGATATTAAAAATTAGACAAAATACAAAGTGCCTACATGCGAAATGACTTCAGAAGCATTCAACAGTGAAGGTATTACGTCTTTAAGATGTATTGCAAAGCTTTTTCAGCTGGTCATTATCTCAATGGTGATGATAAGAGTTTGTCTCAATAAAAAGAAAACAATAGGAAGTTCATATCTGGAGATTCAGTCTGATTCAGGAGAAGAGAAAAAAAAAACCTCTGTCCTTGAAATTAAACACTGGAAGAGATCTTTGGTAAACATGGTGCAATTCTGTGGGTCTGCTGCAGATTTCCTGCATGACATTAAGCTTTTTCCTCTTATGCTAACCCCTCTGGTTCCCCAAAGGCTTAACAGTATTTATCTTTCATTAGATTACTTGGTGAGCTTTTCAAGACATAGTGTAGTCTTTCCCACATCTATACAGGGCCTTCCAAGTGAGAGCCCATCTCTGAATTGGAGGCTCTTCAGACAATGAATGAAGAAGTAATGAATAGTAAGTAAAAGTTACTGGGAATCCTAAGTGATTCCTTTTATTAAAATGAAAATGAAGTACTTTGCCTGCTCAGTGGAAAGAATGGATATATAACACGTCTGCAGACATACAGATTTTCCCCAGTTTCATTTTTGTGTTCTGTAACCATATAATTTTGGTTCTGGCGTACATGTAGACCAGTGTCGAACATCCTTGCTGCCCTCCTTTCTTGTCTTATAATTAACTGCAAGGCTCGACGGTTGTTGTCTGCTTTTAATTAGCTCAAGATCTGCTGTTATAGTTAGTGCTTGGAAAATACCATGAAGATTGGAAGTGGTCATGTGAAGAGGCTAATTACAGGAATTAAAATGCCCCTCAGGCACGTTTCCTGACATAAATGACTGAGCAAAGTAATTGTCGCTTGCAGTTTTGGTAAACATTTGGGGCAGCTGTGAAGCCATTGTAGTTTTTTGTTTGTTTGTTTTAAAGTATTGAAGAGTTTGATTGTGAAAGATGCCTCTTGTTTTAACCGAGTGACATCTGTTGAAGTTTTCATATTGATAATCTGGATCAGTATGGCCAATTTGTTTTAATAGTATTTAACAAGATTGCAAGTCAACAAGTAGAAATACATATGCTTTCTGTGCATAATGCTCATAACATCACTTTCTTCTCAAAAAGAGTAAAGTGCAGTTCTGTGGTCCAGAGGGAATTCTCACATAAGGATCTGTTTTATTTCCTATAAGATCTCAGTAACATTCACTACAAGTGCTATACAGGTTTACAGAATGTCAGAGGTGGGGCTAGAGTATTTTTTGATTTCCTTCTGACCAGTGTTACTTCAGTGAAAATCCAAGACTTTTCAAGAAGTTTTTTTTTTAATTATTATTATTATTTTTATTTACACTGCACTCACAAATATTACTTGTAAAATAGAATACTAATTTATTGATTTGGTGTTGGTGCTCACTTATATCATGGCAGCATTCGAGCTACCATTTCTGTTGGAAATGCAAATATACAGATTTTGCCCCAGGTCTTCTGCTGTGAAGTTGGAGGTAGATGCTCAGGCTAGAAGAGGAACCTAGCAAGCTGAACAGGTCTCCATGCAGAGCAAAAGACATTTACTTCCCTGCAATTGAAGGCTCAGTACCTAACATTATTTAAACAGATGATGAATTTATATGGAAAATTCACTTGATGTTACAAAGCTGAGTGAACGTCAGCAGACTTGTCTGCTGTGTTCCATGGAATTACTCAGAAATGTGGGGCAATCGGCATAATATTGTGTAACCCCCCTCCTGTTGCTCTCTCCAAGAAGAGAGCTGGAATCTTGATTTCTTTGAAAAAGATTGCCTTGAAGTGGGTGTGATTGGGAAGTAAGAACAGCAAGTGTATCTTACTTTCCCCAAACATTTACACATTGGATTTCAATTTTATTGCTTTCCAAGTGATGTATAAAAAGTACTTAATAAATATGCCTGGTGGGACTAGTGGCTAGCATTTGTGATCTGTACGTACATTTGTAGATGAGTAGCATAGTGCTGAACTTTCACTGCTTTACCGCATTAAAAGAAAAAAAAAAAAGCTTTCATTTTCAAACACTTTTTTTTTTTTTCTTGTAATTCTGACTGCTTTGGGCAGAATAAGAGTTACCTGAATGCAAGAAGAAATGTAGGTAAAATGCTTCTCTACCACCTTTTGAACTGCAAATGTGTAGTTCGGGATAGCACTATCATTTCAGACTTAAGATGCAAAGATTTTACAGGACCAATGTTTTAGGTACGTTGCATATTATTAATAAACGTTAGTATATCTTTTGTTGGCTTAACCAACCTTGCCACACAATGTTCAGCACAAGCAAACTCCAGGCAGAGTTCTGATTACAATGAACTTACAGACCAAGCAAAATGATGAAGCATTTTCTTTTAGTATGGTCTTTTAGTATGGTCAAGACTGTGTAAAGTTGTGGATTTCCTAGAGAATACTCAGATAAGTTCCTTTTGTGAGTTGGTAATGCTGTTTTTTGTTTTTTTTTTTTTTTTTTTAATCTACTGTTGCACAGTATCTTCAACAAAGGCAAATCATGTTATTTAATTCTGCGTAATTGCCAAATCACAGAATCAGTGAGGTTGGAAGGGAATTCTTGACATCATGAAGTCCAGACTCTCTGCTCAAAGCATGGTGCTGTAGACCTTGACCACTTGAGTTTTAAGTATCTCCAAGGATGGAGGTTCTACTGCATCTCTGGGCAAACTGTTCCAGTGTTCAACCACCCTCACAGTAAGAAAGATTTTTTCTTACATTTAAAGGGAATTTCTTTATTTCATTACCCATTCAATCATTCAGTGCCCATTGCCTCTTCCTTGTCACTGCCAAGAAGATTGTCTCCATCTTCTTTACTCCCTCCCATGAGGTATTTATACATATTGTTTCCCCCTGAGCCTCCTGTTCTGCAAGCTGAACAGGCACAGCTCTCTCATCCTTGTCTTGTGTAATAGATGCTCCAGTCTGTTAAGTCTGTGTGGGCCTTTGCTGGGCTTAGTCCAGTATGTCCATGTCTCTCATGTACCGAGGAGCCCAGGTTCCCAGATAAGATCGTAGCCCTGCAACTGCATACAGACTTCACATTTTTCTTCTTCATTCCTTAAGCTACACATATTAGTGTACAGTCACTTCTGATGGGCACCTAGTTGTGTTGATTTCCCAGGCAAAGGGTGAAAGCTTCTACTACAGGACCCCTTTTCCTGTGGTCTCTTCCTTATCTATGTGTACACACTTGGCTGGACCCCCTTCTGCCCATCACTGTTGATTATGAGTTCTCTCATGTCCATATCACCCTGCACCCTTCGCTCACCAACCTTGTCCACCGCTTCCTTACTTGATGGTGGATACTCATCTCCCTCTCTTGTCATTTGTAGTTTAAAGCTCTTTTTACCAGGCCAGACAGCCTGTAGGGAAAGATATTTTTGTCCCACTTTGTCAGGTTGTTCTCATCTCTTTCTAGTAGTCCTTGATCACTGGAGAGGATCAAGATATTATTTCATCCATGAGAAAGAGCAGCAGGGATTAATAAGGGGAAAAACACACAAACAACAACAACAAAACACCTCAGCACCGTATCTGCCACATCCCAGATCCAAGGCCTGACAAGCAGCAAAACTCCTTAGACAGCAGCCCAGTTAAGCAGATGGGGGCCCCACCCACTGCAGTGGGGAGTCTTCAACTACTTTCACCTGCCACTTCCTCCTGGAGCTGCTGCGTGCTGAGGCTCAGCCAGCAAAATGCATTGATGGATGCTGCTCCTAGCCTCTCATGTGCTTCCAGAGCACTGACGGTGTTCTGTGGTCATAGCCCTGTAAATGGAGCTAGAGCTGTCCTCCATGTTGTGCCAGGACTCACCAGCTTCCAACCTTCGTCATCATAGGAGGAGGATTCAGGCTCTTGTACCTGCAGTGTCTCAGGATCCCATGGATCTCCTTCCCATCACTGTGGATGCTGTGAAGGCTGCTGACCTACATCTGCAGCTCTTCACTTGATGACCCAGAACCTCCACCAGCACAGAGCTCCTGCAGGGAAGGAGGCCATCTGCTGCCCCCAGCCTCAGTGAGAGACCCCAGACACCCCTGCAGCCCTCGACCAGCGGAGCTGCATTACCTCCCGGCAGCTTCATCTGACCTTGAGTGGTAGGTGCTAGGGGAAGCAGGGCAACACGTAATAATCCTCACTCCTTCAAAAAGAACTTTTTTTTACATGCAGGGTCACTTTTTTTTTTTCTCTTCCTGATCTCCCTGAATGTCAGACAAGAGTGTGATTGAAGTTTTCAGCTCCTTGAGTGCTTTGTGTTACTTTAAAGGTAGAGAGTTAATCTTATTCTGTGTGGGTTGTTTTCACTTGCATTTGAAATTACATGGCAACAGTTTATAGTGGACTGAGCTTCTGTTAAGAGTAGTTAGTCATCATCAAGTGAACAAATGTATTAGTGTGTCACCCTGGCATGTATCAACCCACTCTCCTGTAAAGCACAATGTCAGCTGTGAATGCGCTCTTAGCGCGACTTTCTTTTTACAAAATAGATCCAGCATGGCATGTATGCAGAACGCAACCTCTGCCAAGGATCGTCTCCTTTCTGTTTTATTTTTAGAACATTAATTATCATGGTGTGGAAGCACAGTAGATTCATCTGAAAGTGTTAATGGCCGTAAAATCGCCTGCTTCCTGTACTTGTTGCTATGAAGTGTAATCTTCTCAGTTTGGAAACTCCTATGTAAATGCGTCTATTTGTCTTCGGGTTCTGTTTCCTAGCAAACTGTGATGCAGTGCAAAATGTGCTGCATTTGCTGTGGCTAGCCCTTGTAATCTGTCTGCATAATTTATGGGAACACTTTACTGCACCTTCTGCTGCTAATGGTCTCTTAGAGTCCTGCATAAAAGGTTGGTTCTGCCTTCTAATTTTAAGAGCCATAGTGGTGGCACTGTTTGTCTCTTTTCTGGATCTATTTTGGATTTATGTCTGGCCAAGGCTTTGGAAGAGCTGCTATAAAAGCAGAAACATCTGCTGGGGTTTTATGTTCTGCTGGCTTGCCAAGTTCAACAGCAGGCCAAACTACAGCTGATGGGCCCGGCCCTCCCCAGGTGTCACTGCAGTTACAGGAGAATGACTGCAGGGGAAATTTGGCTGCTGAAAAACTCTACACAAAATAAATGTAGAAAGGCTTCGGCAATTGTAGAAAGCAATTAGGAGATTACGACTGGGCTCATTAGCAAGTAAAAGAAACAAATCCTACTGAAGTGGTAGTGAGCATCCAAATTCCCCTGGTCGCCCCGGTGAGTGACTGCGGCCTCCTAAGGTGTGCTTCTCTGTCAGTAACTACACATGTAAGCACTGCGCTCAGCAAAGCAGTTCAGGTGGCACAGACACACCGTGATTTTAATGGCTGTTAAGAAAACTTCATCTTGCTTAACTGTCTGGACATTTTTGTGACTTCATATACATCACCGCAACCATTGGGCCTACATGGGTGAGGCAGGCGGTGCTTTTGACACAGGCAGCGAACTCCCGTGGTAGGAGAGGGATTCAAAATGATGCCTTAAAATTCCTTGTAGAGGTTTTGTTCCTGCAGCAATTGTAATAACTTACAATAATCACTCCTTTAACAATGGAGACGTAGGAACTGATGCCCTACATGAACTTGTGCTCCATCTGGACACTGTCCAGCCTCGATTCATGATGTGTGCAAGCAGATTCAGAGCAGCATGCCAGATAAACCCACAAGAGATGACTGTGTGGGACTTGGTAAGTCTTTAATACGCTCATCATAAGGCATGACACCTTACAGTGTCTATTTATCTGCATTTACTGACTGGTTGGGGATATTTTCATTCTGTTTATAAACATGCCCAGTTACTCCCTGTGTTCTGCCAGGCATTTGGCTTCAGCGGCAGAGTAACAGTCAAATCCCTGACAAAACATTGACTTACTTACCTTTTTATAAAGTGCTACAACCTGTTTGTGTAAAGTGCTCACTGCTCCCCTCACTAAGAGCAATCATAAAGCCGAGGTCAGCACATTAGCAGGAAAAGTCAAAACTTCTATAAATTGAGTCAAAACTTCTATAAATTGAGTCAAAGAAGAGTTCCACATACAGAAGATTCAGTAGCCAACCATTATAGTTGGCAGAGCCCATTACTAGAGGAATACATAATCACATGCAAATATGCACATACAATTATTAAAAGATTATCAGTTCTTTTTTAATTTCCTAAGTGTTCTTGTTGCAGCTGGATCTCTCCAGCGATTACAAGAAATTTTGTATTCTGGTCTGAAAGCACAAAGCCAAATTCTCTCGTCTCATACATCCCAACATCCTTATTGCCTTCCAAGGAGCTGCCTTGCCTGACTCATATAAGGAGAATAAAGTTGTTTCAGAAATATTTCAGCTGTGTGTACTGGTTTAAATAAAAGTCCTGGACTGTGGGAAATACCTAGTATTTTTCCATGATGGAGAACTGTAATGTTTCTTGCAAACCTCGAGAAAATGTTCTTAAACCAACCTAAGTTTGCCCAAAGAACATAAGTATGTCAGATGAGAAATTTTCCTTTGTAATTACTTTTTTTTTTTTTTTTTTTTCTCAATCACAGCACTCATAAAAGAGGAATTGTACTGAAAATGATATAAGGATGTTTCTGCTTTTGGCAATCTTGGTAGTAAATGTGATTTTCAATAATTGTGCTTTAGCACCAATGCTTTTATTTCTTGTTTCTTTTCTCTAAATTGTCAACAAACATTCTTTTTTTCAAAATCGGTGGAAGAAATTTAATAATATATAGGAAGTAATGTATTCATTTCTTTTTTAGGTAGTAATGTAATAGTTAAGTGAAGCCACTTTTTTCAATACAGTACCCTCAGAAATAATAAACTGAGGTTGTAAAGGAAAGCCTTTTTATTAAAAAATATACACCTAATAGTAAAATCCTTCCTGTGTTCTAATCCAGGCAGTATTTTTATGATATGAAAGAAAATAAATTAATATTAATAATTTTTGTATCGCTGTATTGAGTTATCAGTTCTGCTATTTTATTTATGTTTCTAATATGCCAGAGCTGTTTCTCAGCAGCAACCCCCTCAAACCCTCTCTTAAGCACTCCACTCCTTGCTGAGACCTGCTAATGCAATGCTGGATTTGCAGCTACTGAAACTAAATCTACACAGGACTGTTTCTTAGAATAAATGTTTGTTCACTAACAGTTAATTACATGATATGCTGAATTCAGTGAAGAAGGTGTGGTAAGAAAGCTTTCTGTATTTTCCACCATTTCATTCTCATTTTCTACTTACATATTTAGGCAACTACAAGTATTTGAGGGAGTGAGTTGTTAACAGGATTATTGAAATGAACTAGGTTAAAAATAAACCTTCAAAAAACTATAATTTGGATGTGGATCATTTCAGTTGCTTTGTTTCTAGCAGGACAAAATGGCTGGGGGTAGATTGGTGGGGATTTTTAAGGTGTCCCCCAGAGATGTCTGCATTCTCCAGTGACTGCATCACAAGGGCTGTTTGTGCTCCTGCTGGCCCCAGCGCAGCCTGGGTTGCAAAGGTAGAAAGGAAGAAGTAATGAGATTTTACTTTTGTGATTTGTATCCTTGTATCCCTGTTTTTCTGGATGTGTCTCGTCTCCTTTGTCACTGCGACACTACATGTTATATGGTTGAGTGGATTCCTCACAAATATGATGTACGGTGAGTGTGGCTACAGACTATATCCCCTAATACGTGCCCATCAATGGCTTCTGTGCCTTGGTGATTGAATTGATACACCAAGGCAGTAGTTTCAAAATAGATGTCCTACTTAAACTAACAATTTCTGGGAGAAAAGGTGGTGATTGCAGCTAATAGAAGCTAATGCAGTGTTGTGGAGGCCAGTAAAATATGAAGTCTAATTATTGGAGCTGTGCAGCAAAGTAATGAGGAGCTTGGAAATGTAACTGATAAGGAGCTCGATAATAGGCTGATGAGCAGGATGTTTGTGGTATATTGAAGGACTAATGAAGGGCTGCAAAAGATAACTATGGTGGTGTACAATGAGTGTATGCAGAGCAGGAATATTTAAATACAGTCCTAAAAGATACGTAGTATATATTGAAGACACAGTTCTGCTTACTACTGGAGTTTAAGTGTGTGCAAGTGTTTACATTGTACAAAGTAGGTTGGTTGTAACTAATAATCAAATAAAAATACATGGATAAATGCACTGACAGAAGATACCAGTAAGAGAAAACCTGATGCAATATGTAAATAAAGAAGAATCGGTGCTTAAATTTCTGTGCCAGATTTCTCTGCAAATAACACCCCATGCATGCAGGGTTTACTTGCGACCTTCCATGTTCCCTCATAAGAACCTGTCAGTGATTCTTGTACTGTGGTAAGCTTTGTGTCTGGGTAACTGAGACAGAATAGTTCCTGGAAAGGGTGGGCTTGGAAATACTTTCTGCAGAGGTAAGTATTGCAGCATCAGGGTGGAAAGTTGTAGCCTGACATGCCAGTATGGGTAAGTCAGACCAGGTCTGCATCGTGGAGCACACTGTCAGCCCTTAGGGGTGAAGCCAATGTGTCACGTTGTTTAGAGTTTGTCTTCTTTGATTTTTAAATGCATTGCAAAACAAGGCAGCGTCCTATTCCTCATTTTGAAGTTAGTAACTATAGTCCCTGGGGAAGGACATGTCTTGCTAAAGCGACCCAGCAGGCTAATCCTTACTTCTATTACTGGCTACAGAGGACTTTTTCCCTCTCAGAGCAGATGGTTGAGTAAGGTGTATTTTAAACATTGAGTACAAGTCCAGTGCTAGAAGTCACGACTGTTTGATCCTCCTTGAGTTCTCACTGGATATGAATGCAGTTGTTCAGTGTTTTGTTTTATTCTGTGTTTTTTTTGGAGGCAGTGTTTTACAGTTAAATATGAATATATATTTACAGATTGCTGAAAAGCCTCTGCAAATAGCTGCTTGTCTTTTATTGTGCTTGCATGTAGTGACTGGGACTGTAGGACTGTTCTTGTGCATGTAATATTTGTAATAATGGGAGGGAATCTCTGTAAGTATATAAACGCTGGGTTGCACCATCTTCTCATCAGAGCACTACAGAGGAGTTCACTTTAGCCAAAAAGGCTGTTGTGATAATCCACGTCTCTTTAAAATCTGGCTACTGTTATCAATAAAGGATTGATAAATAAAACCAGGATAAGTTCATCTTCACAGTGCATATGAAAAAATAAAAATAAACTATATATTGCCTAAATTTGAAGTGGGTGAACTGTTTTTCTGTTAGCTCTTGACTGCACTGTTGATTGTTTAGTGTAAAACTGGATTAAGTCAAAGAAACATTTCTATAACTTATCTATTTCTGAGAGGAAAAATATCATGTAACTTCAAAAAGACTCAACTTTTCTGGAAAGCCCCAGAGTGAAATACTTACACAGAGCTGGTAGCTGATGAGTAATCTGCTAATTGGATTGCTAGCATTCATACTCTTGTATAGCTGTTGAAGAAACTTTCATCTGCATGAATTCCTAAATAGGTGAGTCAGGTATTGGAACTCAACCATTACAATGTGTTTCTACTGTGAAGAAAGTTTTTTTTTTTTTTTTTTTGGTGTGTGTGCATGTGTGTGTGAATGATGTAAATACTGGATCGTTCTTGTGACCAAAGCAAGGGGAAGGAAAGAAGATGTGCAGTACAATCTGGAAAAGATTTAGGTGGGAAGAAGTGTAGTGAATGTTATGAACAGATCCACTCGTCCTTGATACTGTAATGTGTATCTCAACTGAATCTTTTTTTTTTTCTCCAAAAATTTATCAATAATCTACAGCAGCAGATCTTTCCTATGGTTTTTATTTTTTTATTTTTTTTTAACAAATGCTTTCTTTTTATTTGGCTAGTTAACTAATTCGTGAATTATTTGAAACTTCTTTATTGTTGTCTTCCAGGATTTTCAAATAATAGAGATTGTACAGTATATCTCATTTGGCTAAAATAGTTCTTGAGTTAATCTTCAAGGAGGAAAGGTAGAGGAAATCTGATCCACATATGTGCTAACTGTTCCAGCCATAGTCCCTCTCTTCAATTCACTAAAAGGAGAAGGGGAAAGGAAAGGAAAGGAAATAAGCATTTTCAGTTGGCGTTTTCTTTTACTATTAAATTTTACTTGGAATTTTGCAATTCTGACCTCTCAAAATTTTTTCCTTAACATCTAACTATCTACATTTTAATATGTTTGTTATATCTATTTACTATATACTTGTAAATACCATCTGGAAAAACAACTAATGCTAACAGTAATACTGAATTGTAGGTGTGAGTCATCAGTGGAGAGCTGTATAATGATAGTGAAGTTTAGACAGGCAAACATTTGGTTTGTGTCTCTTTTGGTATCTGTTAAATTTCTTCTTCTTTCTCAATACTTCTGTTAAAAGATGTCAAGACTCAGAGTTTAGGTACGGTTCCAAATTATATTAGGCATAGATTTATTTCAGCTCAAGTATAAGAAAGATACATTTTTAAAGACAAGATCCAAATTTCTCCACGGTTTAGGCAGTTTTGAGTGTTGTTCCCCCCCCCCCCCCCCCCAACATCATTTCTCTACCAGTTGGAAGCTTTCCCAACTATAGTCTGAACTCACAGCATTAAAACATGATAAAAAGCCATCATTCTGTCTGTGCTGTAATATTGTTTGATTTTGATGATTGCTATTTCAACACACTGTTATTAGAGTGGCAAGTGACTTTTCCTTAAAGAAAAAAAAAAAGGAAAAAAAAGAAGAAGAGGAATGGCACGTATTTCAGCAGACGCATACTTTCAAAGAAGCTGTTACCTAGCAGTAGGGCCTGTCAGGCTGTGTGATGTCTGCATCTGTACATGAATAATCACATAGTTTCAGCACCTGATGGTTCTGCCTGTCAGGAATGGCCCATCACTAAAGTACAGAATGATGTTTTTCTTATGAGTCCTCCACTTTACTGAGTTTTGCTATACTAAGAAACATCCACACAATCTGTAGCCCTTAGTGTACACACGGATAAGGAAGAAGCACGTGTGGATAGCTTGCTGTATCCGCTGGAATGTCTCAGAAGAGAAAATAGTCACTAGCTGGATCCAGATCACTCAGAGCTGCAGTCAGGCCCATGTTTAAGAATTCAACCTTTACGCTTCTTGCTCAGGTTTATGGAGTTCTGCTGTTGTGCTTCCAATGCAAATAAACCATGCTATGGAAGGATTTTTCTTTTTACTCTTCTTATCAGTTGCATGTGTATTCTCTTTGCATTTTACCTTGAAAATATCTTTTCATGAATTTTCAGGATTTTTTTTTTTTTTCTGATAAACACAGATTTGTGTTTTGTTTACTTTCTCTACTTTACACTTAAGCACAAGCTTGTTTTTTAGCGCACACACAAAAAAAGTCATTCTATGACTGGAAGAGAGTAAAGGGCTCCTCCTCTCCTGAATTTGGTACAAAACACGTTTTGTATTGCTGCTTATTATATTTCCAAAGCAGGCATACTCTGAGATCCTAGAATTTATCCTCCCCAACCCTATAGCCGACTTATTACAGGGACTTTGTCAATAAAACATTAACTCTTTATATATTCACAGGCAGGAACTTGGAACTTATATTTAAAATAAAAATTTGTGGTGACCTGTATTCTCTGGATTAAAGCAAAATTGGAAGACCAACTGATTTTTTTGGAAAGAGATTCCCTTGAACGATGTCCTTGAGCTATGTCCTCTTGTATGTAGATGTCTCAAGGAGTAGCTGGCATTCCTGGGTTCCCTCAAGGCAAGGTTACAGTAAAAAAACAGTCTGAATAAATTTCTCTATTGATCCACAGATCTTCTGCCAATCTGAGTCTTCCTGCTTGGGCATGGTGCACCTGTATGGATATGCATTAGGTTGTTTTATCATGTTGAAATTGGAATTCCTTTTTTTTTTTTCCTGATTTTTTTCCCCTTGAGATAGCTAATTTGTATGAGAAAATAATTTTGACTAGAGTTGTTCTACCTTTGTCTGAAAATACTTTTGTTAATTTAGTGTACTCTTTTTGTCACAACTTTATTATTTCTTTGTAGTAACTTTTATAAGTCATAATAGTTAGAACAGGAAGTTTTAGACTGGATTTTTTAATCTTTAAAATGGCTTATCCTCTTCAGGCTTCCTGCCTGTACTGCTCTCATACCTTGATACGGTTGCTGTCACCATCACTCCTGTGGTGTCACTCTCCAGTGGTCCCATTGTATTAATCCTGGAATTGCCTCTTCAAAGTAAATTGGATCATCTCTAAGGTTCAGAGAATTATTTCAGGATTTTATTACTGGGCAAGCTGCTGACCTGATATTCTTTCCTCAAAGAGAATATACCAGGCTCTGTTTCCAGCATAGATACTTGTTGTGTGTGATTTCAGTACATCTGGCTGAAGTCAGTATTTTGGTCTTTCCTTTAATTTCTTTTCTGTCAAACACCTCTGGCAAAATCAGTTTAGCACCATCCATCCTATTCTCCTGAGAATTTTAATTAGCTCTGTGCTGAATACCCACTGCAGTGCAATTGTGTGTGTTTGATTTCTACATAATTATTTGTCAAAACTGAATCGCTATGATTATGTTAACTTCTGTAATGCATTGTTGTGTATCTGCAGACCAAACAACATTATGGGGAAAAAAAAAAAAAAAGGATTGCATTTGTTCAGACATCACTATAAAAGAGATATGATCTCAACCTTGGGCTGTGGGTATGGTCTGTGTGTCACAGTCATTTTTTGACTGGTAGAGAGGAAAGAAAAATAAGGTAAATATGATCTGCTCTTTACTTGGTGTGCCTTTGGGACTGATCCAGACATACCGTTCTGTGCCTCATATGTTTGGTGATGCCAGAGACATAAAAACTAATCCAAGACCACAGCTACAGGTTCTTGCAACATGTGGGCAGCTGGATGTGTGATAGAAAAATAGCCATATCTGGCTTCATATCATGTGTACTCTGACTTAAGTGATGTTCTTGGTGGGATGGGGACGCAGGGAGATGGAGGCCAGGTGCACTTCTGCAGGCAGGTGGCCCCTTGGGGACCATTCTGCTTTATGTAGCTTGAAGGAGATCTTCAGCTCTGAGCCACCTGTCAAGGACATGGTTAGCCAGGGATTTGTTATCTCCCTTTTCACTCTTGCTGTATGCAGTCATGCCTTTGAATTTCAGCAATAACTCACCTGGGCAGGGGGTATGCAACAACAGAGCCTGCTGAGGAGCAATGAAAATGCGAGAATGGTGACGTGGGGCAGAAATCAGTTATAGGCAGTCCTCAGTGTCACGCTGGGAAGGACCAAGGTTTCATTGTGATTCCCTTGGATATCCTGGATAGGAGAGTTGTCGCATGTTCCCACATGTTGGAATAACCCAGGGGTATCTGACAGGGCACCTTCACTCCTGGCTTTTGACAAAGAGTGTTATTCCACTGAAGAAAAGGGAACATGGAGTGGGAATCCACCCAGCAACTCTCTGTCCTAGGGAAGGCTTCTTAGTAGAGAAAGGGCCAGGTGCCTTAGATGAGTCTCCTTCCAAATGAGAAGGGAAAATATGGAGAGACCATATGGTGCAATTTGATCCTGTACAGAACAAATGAAAGTTCATCCACAGTGATTTAATTTTGGATGTGACTTGCTTTGAGTTTTGCTTATTAACATTTTGCTAAACTAATGTTGTTGTTTTTATACTAGACTTTGCAGATGCAGGTACCTAAAACAGATGCCATTTCTTGCTGTCAGTTTTTCAGGAATACAAGGCAATTTCTGCTTGTGCTTGCATTTGTTATATTCATAGCTTTGTGTGGAAGACATATTGATGGTCAAGAACTTACTTTGTTTTTATTTATTCAGAACTGTAATGATCCTCTGAAAAAGAGCTTGAGGAGTGGATACCTTTGTCAAGTCTAATGCCTTCCAGATCTCAGGCCAAATTGTTCTTTTATGCAACACCAGGCACTGAAATTAGCTTTTCTTTTTCCACATAGCTGAGCAGGTGCCGTTAGTACTCACATACAAGCCTTTGTTCTGCCTAGCAGTTTTTTCGCAACTTGTGGGTGGTGATGGAAAGGTATATATTTTGTGCTTCTCTTACTGCACAGGGTAGTGTCAGGATGAAAGCTAGCACTGCACAGACCTGAGAAATACAGGCAAGACTAGCAATGTTTTTTCAGACCTCGAAAAATATTCTTATAGAGGCAGGTTTCTTTTAGTATCTAATGAGCAATGAAAAGAACGAAAGGATGGCAGAGAAGCATTGAAAATGGATAGTTAATGCTACAAAGCGTGCATGTATGTTTTTGTTTGTTTGTTGTGTTTGTTTTTTGTTTTCCTAAAGAGTTTCCATGCTGAAGCCTTTAGAGGAAAGCACTTACAGGTGTTTGATTTCTTTCAGATCCTCAGATTTTGGGACGTTATACACAAAGTTGAATCTGCAGCCTGGGATTGCCACTGTTATTGACAATTTCTACATTTGTCCCACCAACAAAAAGAAGGTATGTGGTAAAAAAAATGTCATTTTATAATGCAATGGAGACTCTATGACTATGTGAAATATGTTTTATTAGCTTGTAAAATATAGGGGAATGTTTTTCACAAAGTTGCTGGTCACCTTAGGTACATTTGTGACATATGCAAGTGGGATGTTTATTCTTGCTGAATAGTATAGAAGGGGAAAATGCCTTGAAGGACTATGAAAACTTTTGAGGCCGTTGACTTCTGGAAATGAAGTTTCCGTGGAGTTTTCCCCAGAAAGAGAAAAGCAACCTCAGTAGGTTTTCACACATCCACACAAATTCTGGGACTAGCATTCAACGTCTTTATCCTTTATACACAATTTAAAAGTCCTTTTGGATGTTTCTGAGTATAAAGTATAGGGATTGGACAGGCTGTCATTGAGAATGATGTTTACCCTGTGCAAAACCTTAATTAAAAAACAAACCCCACCTCTCCTTGGAACTCTTTTTTAAAAAACATGTTCCTACATCATTACTGAACCAAAAAGCTTTTCATGGTACCTAGGAAGATTAAGTGGACTTTATAAGTGAGAGTGAAATCGACCCATTGAGTGTATTTACAATGGATGTTATATTAGAAGTGGCAAGAAGAATGATTGTGAGAAAAAAAACAATAACAAGCCTTCTAAGTCTGCAAAATGCTTGTGATTTAAACTGCAGGAATTGTGAAATACGTTGTGAATAGCACAAGCACTGTAGGTCTTTCATGAAATAAGAACTTTCTCTTGATAGGGGCCTATTAACTATAGTGTAATACAGAAGAATTGATTTCATGCAGAGGCCACTGATTGGAAGGACAATTTTAGTTGTGTTTGTCTGTCTGTTCTGTTTAATCAAAAATCAGTAGAATTTGTTGAGACTGCCTGGATGATTAAGTACATATTTTATTTCTCTCACAATTGTGACTGGAGTTTTTGTGACCAAGCTATGCTATTCCCTGGTAATATATTTTTAATCTGCTACAAAGTCAGATTTTTTTTTTTTTTCTTGGAGTGGAACTACTACCAAGCACAAAGTTTCTGTGCACTGTCTGTGTTGGAGCTAAAATTTGCTGATGATTTCAGGTCCAAAAAGAATCAACAAAGCTTTATCCATTTCAGTTTCCGAATTGGAAGCTGAAAGTATGAGAAAGATGACAGCTCTGTGGAGAATTTTTCCCAGTATAAAAGCCTACAGAAGCATGTCAGTGCCTGTGTGATTGTGCCAGTTGTCTGGCAAAATGGTAAGATGACTGCTGAATTTCAAGCCTGAAGATGGATGTTTACAAAAAAACTCATGTTAACCCCGTCATAAAAAAAAAAACGACACTATTTTCTGCTCAAGGCAATTTGAAGTCCTTAGAGATACATATCTGGCTTAGTAAATTGATATTGTATTGCAATCCACTGGTTATAGAGAGTGCTTTTGTTGTTAGTCATTAAATACACTATTTTTATGCTGTTTTGTTTTTCCGAAGATGATGTTCGATAGCATATGAACAACAAAAACAGAAGGATTTCTAGGGACTGTAAATTATGCCAGAAGAAGATATATGTATATGTGCAGATGTACACACATACATGGTACAAAAAAAGGTGAAAGCATTGGAGTCAAACGGTGTAGCCAACATCTTCAAACTTGGCTTGGAGGTGGTGTGGTCACACATATCAAGTAAGCAGAAAGTCTCCATGTCATAAGAACTTTGTCAGTTGAAATGGCAACTTTTCTGGTGTCGGACATATGATTAGGATAAAATGACTAATGTCTGATTTCACAGAAGTCATTTGGAAAGATGGAAGAAAATTTCTCCCTGCTGTCCATTTCAGGACAAATGCACTAGGGTGTAAGAAAACATTTACATCTCTGACTTCCTTTTCTGAGCTGAGCAAAAGTTTCAAGTTTTGACTTTTTACTGATATTACTAGACTTCAGATCACTGTGGTGTGGGTTTTCTTCAGCCAGTTCACATCTTTTGAGATGTGCTGAAAATGGGAGCTGTGTTGGAGTGCTGACTGTGCTTACTGGCATTGAGCATGCACTTAAATTTAAGGGATCAGTAGTCCCATGCTACCAGTTAGCATTTAGGGACCGGGAATATGCATGAAAGCAAAGATAAAAGACATTGATGGGGATATTTTGAATACTTTGCATATTAAGCACTATTCTGTGCTTTCATTTTGTTTACCGATTGTAGACCTCATCTGTGGAAGAACTGATACTGCATAGATAATGCTCATCTTTTACAACTCAATGTCGTCAGTGCTTTAATCTCACCTGAATTTAGGCGTTCTGTCAAGTCCCCTCCCTCTCTAGTCAATGGAAAAGCTTGGATACCTCCAGGCAATTCATCCTGTTAAAGTTATAGATTATTATACATATGAGAATAAGACTGAATGGTCTTGTGGAGGTTGCTGTAAAAGATTTTGTGACTCTAATGGGTCTGCAGTGAGTCTCACAGCAGCTTCCTACAAAGAGAAATGAAGAGATGGAAAATAGTTTTCGGTTTGGAATGTTATTAAATGAAATATTTGCTAGAAGGCTCCAGTCTAGTTCTTGGATTGACATTATTTCTTCAGTTTATCTCTGCCTATATACCAGCTCCTGGAAGGCCTTAGAATTTCACTCAATGGGCCTGCAGTCTGTGAGGTGTAATTATACCATAAAGACCAATGGACTTGTAAGTGAGCTTTATACAGAAAACGTGAAATTATACTGGAAATTTTTGGATCCTGTGAATTGCTCATTTGTACTTTCTTAAGATGAAAAAAACACCTTAATTCTTATCTTCCCAACACCATTGTTTAAGAAGTTAAAATTCCACAGAATCATAATGCTGTTTATGATGAAGTGCATTCGCAAGTTCAGAGGTTAGAACCACATCCTTTTCACGCAGTGCTCCATGGAAAAGTGATTGTATTTCTAAATAAAAATATAATAATTTTACAAGGTAAGCTATAGGAATGCTGGGGACTTTCAAGTAGCTGGTGGAAGGAAGGAAGTCAATTTACAAACCCTACTGAATGCATCCAAAGAAGTGACGTGTTCCTTTTCTATGTTACTCTTCTGTGAGTGGGTTGTGATTAATACTGTTCATAGGTCTGCAAGAAGAATCAGTATAGAGTTGTATCAAGGTTATGTCTACACAGTCTTTTGTAGGTGGTTCTTGTTCTGCCTGAATGCAACAGAACTCTAATGTAAAAATTGTGTTGCTGTGGTTATCACAGGACTCAACCTATGAAACCCAGTTTTGACAAGAAACGATGACAAACATCTGAGGGTAGAGCTTTAGGATGTTTTGCATTACTCTGAATGAACCTTTCTGATGAAATCATGGCATTGGGGTGTGAACTGTGACTGTTCTGGTTGTGAATCAGAACTGAACTGCAGTCAGCCAGCAGCACAAGAAGACATTCACACCTACATGCAAAAGTTTCCGTAGGCTCACCCTGAATAGCTGTGAAACAATGGAGTAATAGGAGAGGTCACACTAATTAAAAGTTCACACTTCCTGAGGATGCATTATTTGCTTTGTATTCTGGCTGCTTTTAGCATAGTAGAAATCTGCAACCAAAGACAGGGAAACTATTAATCACATTTTTCTGCCATGGTTTTGGAAAGTTATAAGGTAATGTGGGTGAGATCTCTTACGCATTCTCTCTGACAGTAATTTCTGCATATGAACTAATTTTTCATTGATCTGTAACATAAAATACCCGTAGTTTATGCAGGCCTTGAAGTGCTGTGCATTGATAAGGGATGTTCTTGCACTTGAAACAACAGAAACAACTTTGCAGTAATTACTCTATGCTGATAGCATCAAACATTGCAGGCTTTCTAGAATGTACCATGTGGAGAAAACAATTTGATCTGTATCCTCTGATTTTTTATTTTTATTTTTTCAACAAACCAGAATGATAATTATGCTTATGAAGTGATGCACACAGTTCATGGAATACAGAATTATGTTTTCCATAGTGTCATTCTGGAGTCAGATAAACAAAGTAAATTTTTTTTTTCTATAGAAGACAAAAATTAGCAGAAGTCACATTCACTGAGCTAAATTAACAACAGAACATATAACATTTTTATAGGTCGTACATGTTGTTGTGTGTAGAAGTTACATATTTATTTTAAATCTGCTTTTATAATATTGCTGGACAGGAGTTGAATGAACATGCTGTTCTTTTCCCACCTTGAGCCCATATTTTAATTTTCATTGATGCACATGAGTCTGATGCATCCATCCTCTGTTTACACACTTCTGGAAAAGAAGCAGCTAAGCAGTTTATATTCAGGATTTTCATGTTAATAGAAAATAAATGTCGATTGTGTCTATGCTGACTTAATAGTTAAATGGGCTGAACAATTACATTCTCCAGCTGTCACAATAACCAATAGCTGCATGTTTTCCCAAGCTAAAAGGCAAAATGACAGACATGTACTCTTGCTTGACAAACCTTGCAGAACATGTAAAATAGTAGTAAGGATATAGGCTATCCTCTACAATATTTTAACTCCTGATGCCTTAAAAAATAGTATAATTTACACATGATAGCAAAATGGTATTTGCCACAGCTATAAAAGCATTTCCCAAGATGCAACTGGGTTGAGCAATGTTTGTAATCACTAACAGGTAAATGCAGTCCTAGAGCATTTTGACATTTGTCTTTCAGAGCAAAACAATTGCTAGTGGAAGTTGTCAAAATGCAGCATGGCTACATTTACTTGTAAGGAATAATTCTGCTCGAGTTTCAATTTCCTTAGAGACCATACCAGAATGTCTTGAAATGTACTGAGCAGAATTATCTTACACTTTTATTAGTAGTTGTTGTCAACTAAGAAATATTTCTTTCAATAACCCAAGTAGTTTCTTCAGGAAGGTTTCACTGTGAAATTGCAGAATATGATCTGTATCTTGTGATGCATCATCATGATGTATTATTTCCTTTTTAATAGTGTCAACATTCAGTTTTATTCTAGCGATGCACCACCAAAATGTAGCGTGGTTGTGTCACTTTGCTTCAAACTTCTGTCCATCACTGTTCAGTTCAGCCTCAGATATTCCAGATCCTCCCAGAAGTATGCCCAGTAATTAAAAATTGATTCCACCCATAGTTTGCTACTAAGTGGATTGCTGTGAGAATCAATCCTATGCAGAAATTCCAGATGTATTCACACACAACTGATGAGTAGTTGCATCAGTTGATGGCCTGTCTGGGAAGCTCTTATATGGAAGCAGAACTAAATAGGTTAAAACAGTCAGAGCTTTCCCTGAGCTGTTTATTAGGGGTCACCATTCGCAACAGAGGTTCATGTAGCACCACTGAAACACATCCATTTGGGGAGAAGATTTGATGGATGCTATTTGATATACATAGTTGCGGAAAAAGTGTAATAAAGGTTTGAAAAGCTGAGAGTGAAGTAGCTGAAAATTAAGAACATATATGGAACACTTACTAGGAATACGGCTATTAGAAAAGCATTGAGCTAAGTACTGGCTGAATGGAGGCTAGGAACTACAGCTTCCTCTGTCTGACCGATTCCAGCTATGTTTGAGAAACCAGGGATTTTTCAGGCTTCATATGTAAACAGGACTGCATCAGAAATACATAACTCTAGTAAGATTTTTGCGTTCTAACTCTTCAGAACACCTCCAATAAGTCAAATATAACAGCAGTATTACAGTATTTAAATAGGCCATGTCTTTTAAATAGACTTTGAATACATCTTTTCTATATAGTGTGATGGAGAAAGGTTTGGTTTGGTTTCTGTAACAAGATTTGCAGACACTTTCTGTGCATTTCTTCATCCTGGCCTTCTACATGTGGAGCTTTACAGGAATCCCTTCTATTGTCGACAAAGATGAATTGTTGTCTGCATGCATTTCTACTAGAACACTGAACCGTGCTGTCTGAAGCTGCTTTTATACTTTTTTGTTTCAGTTTTACTCTCTTTGACCTCCAAATGTTTTATAGTCAAGCGCATGAAGTAGACCATGGTCAAAGGCTTCACCTCATTAAAAAACAAAACGGAACAAAACAAACCTGGCAAACAGTACAAGCCTAGTCATGACTAGTCTGTAGGTTTGCCATAGCATGTAGGACAATTACTCGTTAAGGTAGAGGGTATGTGGGCTAAATGGGTGAACACTTGAACAGACATTCTATATTATTATTGTATCCTATAATTTATTTGATGTTTAATGTGGAGATCTCAATTGAAGTTTTTGAAATTGACCTTCAGCTGTGATTTTATGTCCTAATGTGTAACTTTTGCATTCGTTTGTGCTCAGGCATACAATTATTCTAAGGAAAAATACTCTTGTCTTTACCACATACTTATTATAGATTCTTTTGTTCTGTTTTTATGAATTTCCTGACTAAAACTCATTAATCACAAATGCAGACCAACAACTACAAAAAGCCCTAATGTTAAATTGTGTTTACTGTAGTGAAGCCAAAAATCAAAAAGACTATTTTGTGGAAGTACAACATAAAAAAAAGATTTATGTGAAAATGGAAAAGACCTGTGAGCAAGCGTTGAGACCATTGCGCATGTGATTCTGCATGTAAAAGACATCTATTTCCCTTCCAGTAATTCTGGGAAGAGAAGGAATCCAAGCATCATGTTTTCAGCAAGGTTTGATTTCCTGTTAGGATGAGCAGGGCACTGCCTGGAGAAATAGAAACAGTCAATCAAGAGCATGCAGTAGAAAGCATATCCGAAGCTACCTTCTGCAACTATGGCACTGTGTGCTACTGAAGGGGTGTCTGGTCGGAGAGGAGCCCTAAACCAGAAAGCTTAATGTTCCACACCAGCGAGATTTTAAGATCTGGGATTTTGATTTGTTATGCTTAAAAATAAGGTGAATTTTGCAGAATTTAGACCAGGCTGTCATTTCGAAGCTCTTTATCTTAAAATGTAGATTCTTGTATTTAGGCCCAAATCTAAATCTGAGTCATATCACAGAATCACAGAATGGCTGTGGTTGGAAGGGACCTCTGAAGATCCTCCTGTGCTTCAGTTTGTGCCTGATGCCTCTTGTCCTGTTGCTGGGCACAACTGAAAAGAGACGGACTCCATCCTCTCGACACCCTCCCCTCAGATAGTTAAACACATTGATGACATCTCCCCTCAATCTGCTCTTTTCCAGGCTAAACAGGCCCAGCTCTCAGCCTGTTCTCGTACGACAGGTGCTCCAGTCCTCTAACTATCTTAGAAGCCTTCCTCTGGACTCTCTCCAGTAGTTCTATGTCCCTCTTGTATGCCAGAGAAAAATCTAAGATGTGTTGATAGATACACTGGGCAGATGATGTGTTTCCTTGTTTAGTCTGCCCATGAACTCATTGGCCTGAAAGGAGTTAATTCCTCTTTTGCTTCAGAAGAGAACTGAAAAGGAAACCAAAATCAACTCACCAACCAAAATCAACTCACCAACCAAAATTGTCCTTGAGGAAGACCTTGGCTTTTCTCTGGCACACAGGCAGCAACTTTTTGCATCCTAGCTACAGCTACAACTGCAGTCTTCTGGTCAATAGCTATGAGAATCACAGTTTTTGAATGCTGTATGTTCCTATGAGAACATAATCCCGGTAGATTTTCTCATGCAATATGAAGCTCACAGATTTAAATACAACAAAGAGGCAAATGGTAATATATATTGTCCAAAAGAGAAGGTATCCATATAAAATCTGCTATGGGTAAAAGAACCAGAATAGAAGAGGCTATTACATCAGCAGTGCTCAAACTTTGCGAAAGAAAAGAGGAGAAAAAAGAGAGAAGGTAATTGTAAAGAGGGAGTGGTTAATGGTTAGTAGCAGGCATCCTACAGTACTCAAGAAGTAATTGGCTGCCCTGTGTGCTAGAATGAAATGGATGCAGTTGTGCCCATAGAACAGATTTCTGCTAAAACCAGTGTGTAAAAAGGCCTTTCTGTGATGAATTCTATTTATATCCATTGCAATTATTCTGAGATGTGTTGAGATGACTTCTGTGCAATTTTTTGAGCATCACAACGTGCCTTGGGGTTCCTCCGTTGCAGAAGGGAACAAATTGGGAACTCTTTCATCTCGACTCAGTCTAACCACAGCAGCAACTAAGCACCAAGACAATCTTTAGGAGATAACGTGAAAACTTCTAAACACTATTTGAACAAAGATGAGTAACACTGTTCAGCAGATCTGCAAGGACAACGTACAGTAGGCAGATTCCCCAGACAGCCTGGAAATAACGGTGTAGCGAGTTTGAAACATATTCATCATGCTTGCTGATGAATCTTCTGCATCTCCTGGGGACCTGTGCGTTTCCTCCTCATTTCCCCAATGATGGAACAGCAGCACGAGTCCCAGCTTCCACGCTTCATGCTCTGTTAGCGTTTTCCAATCTACTGATGTGTCAGATTCTGCTTCTCTTCACTGCAACTGTTCGAGTTCCCCCCACTTGTGCTGACCACACAAACTTCTCTTGCTCTCTCAGGAGCAGAGATGAAGGAGGATTTTTTTCCCCGAGGTTGGCATGGAAGCACAGTGGAAATGAGCAGCGTTTAAACTGCTGGCAGTGTGCTCACCCCATTTTGCAGGGCTGGCGGTGTGCTTACCCCACTGAGAATCCCTGGGGTTGCTGCCCCCATCCTTGCTATGAATACACCTGCTGCTTCCACTGGTCAGCTGCTGCAATCTCACATTTGGCACAAATATTTATAAAATTGAAAGGACTCCTAAACTACTGGAGTCTCACAGTTATATTCCCATGATTTTGTTTATTCCAACCTCTAAAACAGTGCACTGTGGCATTTAATAGAAGGGATGAACGTAGCTGTTTCTTTACTTGTGTCTATTTCTGGAATTAGTACTGATTCTTGGTAGCCTCAGCACTCTGCAGCAGCAAACTTCTACTGAAAAGGCAGGGCCAGTGTGACAAATACATTTTAATCATGTCTTTCTCACGCAGCCTGTACCATTTACTTGAATATAGTCATCAAAAATTCATGCAAACATAGAAAAGGGTTTTTTTTTCATTTCACACTATGCGCTTCTGTCAGGCAGGGAAAGATTCTTACTCATGGAAACTGCGATCTCATATGTTTAACTAAGCCATCTCTGAAGCCTTCTTGACAGTTGCCTCTTTCACACTCTCACTCTAGAGACAGATTTTTTCCATTTGTGAGAGTAATGCACCAGGCTGCTGTAGACCCTTCATACCAGAAGATTGCTGTCAGGTGAATGGTGGATTATTCATAATTCCTGATTATTTTATTTATTTATCTATCTACCTACCTATCTTTTTTTTTTTTTTTTTTTTTTTTTTTTTTTTTTTTTGTGGTGGAATCTCCTGCAAGCTTGTTTTGTGCTGTGCCTAACGGGTATTTTTCCCTCCCCATTTTTTCCATAATTGTTTTTCACAACCTTTCATTACCTCTTTCTGTCCATTCAACATTTAATCTCTTCTAACTCTTTCTTGTATTCCTGCTTTTCTTTCTTCCATTGCTGAGCATTACTCCTTTTTATACCTTTCATGTGGTTTCTGGACTGAACTAAACCTTTTTATTTCACAGTTACAATCATTGAAGAAAGATATTACTGAGAAAAATATAACTAATAGTCTACATTTCTATTCAAAATCATAAATTTGTTGGGATAATAAAAAACGCTGACAAATTACTAACCATAATTCATAAAATGAACCTCTTCAACAGCAATGGCAGCCTGATTCGATCAGGGGGCTGTTAGCCAGGAGGCCTGACTTCAGTCTCTATGACCTTGAGTAGTCCTGAACTGCTCTGAAGCCTGACTTCCCATTGCCTCACACCTCGCAATATCATTTGCCTTGTGCTAAAACATTATGCCATGCCATTATTTGACAGTCTACCTTGAGGTCAGATTACAAGGTTTTACAAAAATATAGAAAAAGTCTGGTTTCATTTCCTTATGTATAAACTTAAGAAAATAATACTGAAATGCAACGCACCTGTGATCCTTAAATAAATGCTGAGTATTTTTATGATTCCATTTTGAGAAGAACACATATTTATAAGGTATTTTTTATGTCATATTCCTGCATTACTGAACAGCATTTTAAGATTTGCAACATGCTGAAAATAATTGTTATAAATAAGTTCCTACGTTTCTCAGTATTGCTTAGCATTTATCAGGCATGGCTGTTTCAGGACATAGGTAATAATTTGAATATGATGGTAGCATTCCTGCTCTCACATAAATGAGAAAATTAAACTGCTTGCCCCGAACAGAACAGGATTAATTTCTGCTATGATTGCTGGAACTACAATTTATGGATTTACAATCCTGTTCTCAGTCCTCTAAACAATATTACCACTCTGGGCATTGAAATGACATTTAGATTTGACTTTAAAATGCTCTTATTCTTTTCCAGAAGACTCTAAGCCTATGCAAGGAGATCTTGTGGAAAGGTCTGGCAGGAGAAGTGCCTCAGGTAGCACTGAGGGATTGTGGAGTGTTTATCTTGTGAAGCTTGGTGCCAAAAACCGGCGACTGCTAGTTGCGTAAAAAGCTCTGCTTTCAGGGTAACTATGACTACAGGAATTGGACCAGCATCACTGGGAATAAGCAAACATCTCGTGTCCACTTAAGATATTAAATGCACTGGAGTTGGTCATTTTTAATATGCTAGTATATGTTCTGTTTATTTAATTCAGTCATACCTGAGAAGTAAATTTTTTTCCGCATTGCATCACTTCATAGGATTTTCTGTGTTTAAATGCTTTTACAGTTTGTTTGTGATGCAGTGCAGGCAAACATAAACGAGGGTGTTTTTGGCTAAATGTTCGAGTCTGTCCGTGAGAATAATAGCATGCAGCAACTTGTGCTTTCTGTGGGCTCCAGCAAAGACAACAGCTCTGTTACATGCTGCAGCGGAAGGTTAGAGAAATGCTTTCTTTTGGCTCTGCACAGTGCTGTAGCTCAGGAGCAGGAGATCTGGGCCTCCACTGCCAGGCAGAGCCCCAGAGTACAGAGTATCTGCCGTGCTTTGGGACTGCAAAGCAGAAAGGCTCCTCGGAAACTCTCCCACAATGTATATTATTGCAAGGGCCAGCCATAACTTTTTGCTCGAGTTAGGCAGACAAACTCTATAAAGCTGTCCTTTCTGGGATAAAATGCTGTTCCGAAGGTACTAATGTTCCATTCTAATATTGTTTGGTATATTGTAAGACCATATTAAATCCACTTGTGAGTTGTACTCTGCCATAAGATCTCAGAATTTTATATGCTTGTAGATGATTTTGTGTCTCCTGTTAATAGCTTTGGGAATTCTGAGGAGGTTATATGATTTCCATTTTACAGACATGGAAACAGAAAGATGTAAATGACTTGCCTGGGAAATAAATGAGAGAAATTTAATAATATGCTGTGAGTCTAAGCCAGCCTCTCAGCTTCAAGCACAAAGAAACCCTTCTGCCCCTCAAGAAAATAATAGATTGTTTAAATCTAATGCATTTCTACCAGTTCAAAGGAGAGTATGGGTTCGTGGAAGATCTACTGATATTGTAAATATTATCAGCAGTCAAATATGAAAGCTTATTTTTGAAAAGAAAAAAAAAACACAGCATAGATAATGTTTGTAGAATAAAGTACTGAAATCTATATTATTTTTTTTTGGTGTTATGAATCAACAAGATTAAATAGACAAATACAGTGAATTTGCTAAAATGTTCAGAAAAACCTCTTTTAAGACTAACGATGTGACTTTTGAGCCAAATTTCTCTAAGAAAGAAAGCTAATTTGTGAAAATAACAAGAGAAGTTTAAAAACTGGTAGAGGAAATTTGAGCTGCATCTTTAAAAATTTATATTCAAAAAGAAAGGAGATAAATTCACATCTAGAACCATATTTTAGGTACTTTACTGAAAAACATTAGCCCTCTTTCTGCACTATTTTTAAAATTCACTTTATTTTAATATACATGTACTATAACTCAGTTACCGTGTAAAATATGTCTAGATTAGGATAAGGTCAGAAATGATTTTCAATCCTTTGAGAAGTTCTGAAAAAAATGTATCTGGAGTTACAGATGAAAACAAAAAAATGGAAAAGAGTTGATCTATCTGAGATAAGGAAAAATAGATGTGATTGATATTTTGGTTTAAATTGTGACTCTCTTAAATGTAGTGTCTTAAAAGTATCTTGAGGTTTACTTATAAAAATCATAAATACGCAAAATTAATATTTGAACTGGGAAAATTGTCAAAATCAAAACATGCCCCGGAAAACATTGACTTTGCCACGTCAGCATTTTCTGACCAAAATTTATTTTTTCAGAAAGTGCCTTGGCATCTTTAATAGCTAGTGAGTGAAGTGCCAGGATCGTATACATTTTTTTTTCTCTGATATCTGGTACATTTTTGACTAGCATAATATTAATGACTCTGAGTTTACCTCAAAGCATTAATGTATTCTGTTTTGCTTATATATTTTTCTTCCCATGGGATTCTTTGATTCATGAGGAGGGAAATTCATCGGACTGATACTCATAGACTGCATGTAACACTGCTATATTTTACTTTTTCTTTTTCTTTTTTTTTTCCCTGTACTCAGTGGTCCATGATATAGGTAATTATCAGTCATTTATCTTTGAATATTTTGATACCACATTTCTTTTTTTTCTTTTCTTCTTTTTTTCTTTTCTTTTTTTCTTTTTTCTTTTTTTTTCTTTTTTTTTTCTCTTTTCTTTATTTCTCCTCTCTCTCATCAGCCCTCTCTGTCTGGAGAAGCTAATGCACCTTGTCAGTGGCTGAGGTTGGACACTTCTTTGTTCCTTAATACTACTGTGTCACCTGCCATTGCATTTAAGCAATGTTAACAAATGTAAGCTAACTATTGCCCAGTTAAAACCCACAGAGAGGCAAAATCTCTAAATGCTCATGACAGCAAATAAGTTTATTTAAAAGTTACTGTGTGAGTCCCCCCTTTCTGCCTTCCTTGGAGGGTAGTTTATAAGCTTGAGCTCACACAATTACCCACAGAGAACACTGTGATTGTAAACTGTCACTGACATCTACTGTGGCAGGGGGCTGTAGGCTGTTACCCAAAATCTCGAAACCAGATCTATTCCTAAAGCTGTGGTTATTTTTAGCAGATCATCGAAAGGTGAAAGAATGACATAAGAATGCACAGTAATTTGTCAGCCCACTTTTTAATCCAGTAAATATTTGTGGTGGCTGGGCTGTAAGATATTATTGTGCTTTTTCCCTGAAGGATTTGAGTTTGCAACTTATTTTTATTCTTAAGGATCTGCAAGAATCAGGAGGAAACCGCCCATTTAGGCTTGCCCATCTCTGTTGCACTGTATTATATGGTAATCAAGCATACTTCAGATTGATGACCTATCATCTAGGGCTGTCGTTTAACAGCATACAGTACTGCAATCTGGGCTTTCGTGTGTTTTGAGTATTGATTTTCCAGATAGAGCGAACTGCAATGATAACCTGGGGAGGTCTGGCAGCACTGTGACCTGGTTTGCTTTTTTTCTTTATGGCTTTAGGCAAAACAGTCAGTTCCCAGGAGCTGCGGGCTATAACCAGCTCTCCCTCCAGCTTTCCTTTCCGTCTTCTTTCCATTCCACTTCTCTTCTCTTCCCAACCTGCCTGTTGCAGATCTGCCCACTGGGGCTTTTCCCAGCACCCCAGGAGCAGCAGTGTTCAACCCAGCCTGCATTGCTAAGCAGCCTTGCACTGGCACTACTAGTGGCAGAGTGTCAGAAGCCAAGCTGCATTATCAGGTGCACAATTGCATATCAAATTCAATTTTGGTCAAGAATCGCTTCAAAATGGTGCTGTGCTTTGATAACATGTTGTCTCTTTCCTTTGGGTAAAGAAATGTGCTGGCACTGTCTGGTTCAAAATTCTGTGCAAGTTTCCTTCTTCCCTTCCTAAAGCTCTAGGGTATGAATCCCATTCACACTGGGGTACCATGGTGATAGGTGGCTTATGAATACCAAAGACAGGAAGTGTGGTGATGGTTGCCGTGGTATGCTTAATCCCCTTGTGATCCTCTTTATAGAACACTAATAAAAGACCTCCCTGGAGGTCTTTAAGAGACGTTTAGATGTTGAGCTTAGTGATATGGTTTAGTGGAGGACTTGTTAGTGTTAGGTCAGAGGTTGGACTGGGTGATCTTGGAGGTCTCTTCCAACCTAGATGATTCGGTGATTCTGTGATTCTGATTCTAATTCTGTGTGAGGCACCTATGATCCAAACTAAATGCTCTCCATGTTAATTAGATGAGAATATGAGGAGCAGTGGTGTCTCGTGGGATTGAGCTGGTGACTGATATCAATACTCTGTGTTTCTAAAGCTGTGGCACCAGATGTCTTTGTAATCTTTCATACATTTACTTATCTAAAATACTCTGGAAATGGGGTTCTCTTACCTGAATGAGGTTACTTACCGCTATTTCAGAGTACAATATGCTGCCAGTATTTGTTCATCACATGTAATGGTGAGTATGCGATATTTGTAGGGTCTTTCCCTTAGGATTACCACTGGGAATAGCGGAGTCACAGCCAATTGCCACAGCTGCTACTTATAAAAGCTAGCTCAGTTACCATACCTTGGTTGGAGTAGTCTAGCCATGCATTATAAGTGTATTACCCAGAAAATACAATGCAGTTGATACCTCTTTGAAGAGACTCACTCATTTCAAAAATCTCAGGAGACAAAATAAGTTATCTGTGTGGCTGAATCACTGAACAAAAGAGAAGCCATTTGTTATCTGAAGGAACAGGACAGCATATGTTTCACTGCGGTGTGGCTGGCAGCCTAGAGCCTTGAAAAATATGTTCTTGTCTTCAGGGGAGCACAGACATCAACTTTGTGCATCTCAAGAGGTGTTAAAACAACATCTGATGAGTCAAGTTGCAGTCAAATTAGCCTTGCTAGGGAAGAGCAAGCAACATATTCAAAATTTTGGCAACTGCCTTTTTACCTTTGCCTTTTTTAAGCACAGAAAATCCACTGTGGTTTCTCACAAGTTTTCTTGAGCTTAACAATAAAGAAAGATGCCCTGAGCAATTATGTCTCTCACCCAACCATCTTGAAATTTTAACTTTAGAAGTGAAAATAAAAAGTTAAAAAACAGGCAGTATTCTTGGTTCTGTTTTCTCACCTATTAAAAATTACTGAGTTTGTCACCCAAGATTTGCTGAGCTAGTTAGTAAATCAGAAGGGAGACCCATGGAGCTTGTCTCTAATCTGGAAAAAGTAAATTGTCAATTTTTATTTTTATAATTTCAAATAACACTTTGCCAAACAAATACCCCAAGGAGTCAATTCTGCAGATGTACATAGTCCTAAATTTGTCATGTATGTGTTCAGATATCCATGCCATCTGTCTTCATGATTTCTAAAAGAACTGTTACTTGTGACCCTTCAGGTTTGTATTTTGCAGTAGAACATGTCAATGATGCCCACACTTTTAGCACCCTCACACTGGTAAAGAAGAGATGGCAATGACTAGAGACTTTTTATGCCTGGCAGCTTGAAAACACTGTGGAGAGTAGACAGTCCTTGCACAAGATAAACATGAAAGGTGTGTGAAATGGTTTTTAAAGTCCATATGGTTTCTACAAGGCTGAGCAATTTCATGAGGGACTTCATTTGTTGCTGGTGAAAGTGGTTTGGTCAAAAGAGGTAACATACATAAAAGTATGTTGAGGGGTTATTTGCTTTGGTTAGATCTGTAATTCCATTATTCTGTCTGAGTAAAAGGTGCGTGGTAAAGAAGTTTAACAGCAGAGCCTGAACCACAGAAGCAGAGGATTAGGCAGAGAAACCATATTCTGCCTAGACTGAGCTGGCTGAGGGTAGAAGCAGAGGCTTTCACAACACCTAACTGTGGATGATTTAGTGGAAGAGCTTCAGCTGGGGCTATGACACATTCATTAATGGAAAATACATAACTATGTTGGTATCAAAGGCTCAGACTTTTCCAGTCTTCTGGAGTAATTAACAGCTTCATTGCTTGAACACATCTACTAGTGCTATTGCAAACCAATTGTTAGCATGGAGTAATGCAGTACTTTTGTCAAATCCACCTAGAAGCAATTGCAACAACCTGTAAAAAGGTAGATAACTTAGAGACCTGAACCTGTTTACGTTTTGCTTCACCTGAATCAAAACTGCTGTGCTTAGTTTCTTAACCCATCCTTCTAGTACAATGTGCTGAACAGGGTGTAGGCAAATGAGAAGAGATGCCTTAGGTGTGAGGCTTTTCATTTCTGATATATATATTTTTTAACCTCAGAATACCTTTTAACCTCTCAGAAATCATGTTTATAATGGAAATTAAGGATTAAAGAAAACCCTTTCATCTTCTGTCTTCTTCCTATGGAAGGTAATTAGTACTGGAAAGTAGAAAGAAAGACCTGTTCTATATACAGAAATAATAAAGAAAAATGAAATCAATCAATATAGAATATCTCAATACATGTTGGATGAAACCACTTAGGTGTGCCTGATTTATCATGAAGAAATTTTTATATTAGGATGGCTAATAATTGCCTGAATGAATTACCTCCTATTTCATCAGCATACCTCTGTGGTTCTGTGTTAATTAAAATGATCAAGGTAATAGAGTGGTTTGTACATGTGAGATTGCATTCTGTTGACATCATCGTATCAATACTTGGTCACAGGATGAGTGGTTCAGGTGGCTTGTGGGTGGCAGTGATCAGTAGGTGAGACAGCAGGTAGACAACGCTCTTAAATATTTTTACTTTTTTCACTTTTGGCTTTTCCATGGCTGTGAACAACATAGAAGAACATAACAGGCAGGTTTTTTTGTTGCCTTTTTTTTTTTTTTTTTAAAGTAAATTAGGTGGATTTACTTTTTCACATCTAAGCAAAGGGGCGTTTAGTGAGAAGTTGTACAAAACTTCTGCTATGTTTATTTGTGTCCCTATAATTTCATTTACACATCATCACAAGCCTAAACCTTTTGTCCGTCACTAGAACTTGAGTGTTGAAAATAGTTTCTTAATTATTTTGGGCACTGTGAACATTTCTTACAATCAGATTATTTCCTCCCAGCATAGAATATAGCTAGACATGTATAATATGCAATATAAATATGATAAGCAGTGTCACTAGAGCTCATCTTTGATTAAGAATTTATTTTACTCTCCTCTTAACAAGGATTGACTGGATCACAGGCCATTTCATTTAGGAGGCTGTATGTGAGAGCTTTGTTGATTTTTAATTTTCCTCCATTGATTTTCTGCATCCAGAGAGCACTTGTTCTCTAATGGCTCTCTGTGTTGGTGTTTGCTTGCAAATTGAAGTAAAAGATAAATGGCTTTCAGGGTAATACCTCTCCAAGGGCTTCCACTTGAGGGTTGGTGGCTGTTAGCAGAGCTGCAGTGCGTTCAGAAAAGTTCTGTGCTCAAAGAAAGACATTCCTGAGTCTCAACGTGGTAAAATTAGTTTATTCCTTGGCCTGGTGTGACAACAGTATCAAGGTGATTGATAATTCTTTAAAAGAAATAAGCCTGATTTGCCCATGTTTTTGTATGAAAGTGAAATGCTCTGCACTTTTCTCAGTAGGGATTCAAATGTTTTCCTTATACATGTTTCCTCAACAACAACAACAAAAGATTTTTCAGTAAAAGAAAGGGAGAAGAGGTGCTGGTATTTGGTTAGTTACGGACAAATATTTGAACTGAAATGTGGTGAAGTTATGCTTCTGCTAAGATTTAAAGATTTGATCTTTCTATTGGAAAACAATATTTGGAAAATACTTTAAATTTAATTTTCAAAATCTTTGCTAGCTTATGAATCTTAAGCTCGTATTAAGTGTGAATTGACTTACATTTGGATATTTCAGACCTGCTTAAATGCTGCTGCTGTGACACCTTATTGCATTGTGTCACTGTGCATTGTGTCTTGAAGCCTCTGCTAAAGAAAGGGTCCTGTTTCACGCTCCTTATACCTACTCAGGCCAGGTTTCACTATTTGGAAAAGGCATATGCTCTCGCTAGTTCTGGAGTATAAAACCATGGAAAAAGGCTTGTCAGTCTCTTGGAGCTCCAGGGAGATGATGCTGTGGATAGTGAGCCTCATCTCCCACAGGTGCTGGGCATCTCTTTCCATGCTGGGAATGATTGCTACTCATTGTCTCAGTTGTATTTGCATGTCAAGTAGCTTTATACAGTGCATATGCAGTATGTATTTTCGTAAGTTTACATGTTAAAGTTAGGCGAACACATTTTTAAAAGCGTTCAGTTATTAAAGATAAACTGCTTGTCCATGTATGTTGTTTCTTTGTTAGGTTTTCAATTTTTCAAGAATGTCCTGTAAGAAATTGGCCTAAGGAACCTCTGATACATTTCTGGTACTCTCTGTTTCTCACGACGCTTACATTGGGCTTAATTCAAGCAGCTTCCACAAAGGTCTGGAGCAAGATATAAATTCACATGTACTGAAGCAGCTTAACAAACAACGCTATTACCAAGCAGGTGTAAGAAACTAAAGACTTAGTCTGGAATGAAGAGGAGCTGCAGGTCCTGGGCTCCTTTCTCAGTTCTTTGTTCAGTCACTCTGTCTCCCAGATGGATGTTAAGGACAGTATTCCTTATAGTCCCCTAGCCATGCAGTGCCCGGCATCAGTAGGAATTCAAGAACTGGAAGAATGGAGATCTGAATTTCAGGTTGGTTTCTATGTTCTGGTTCGGTAAAAAGTTTAAGCTGTTCACGTTTGGCATTAAGCGTGTGCATGATGCCATTGACTTCAGTTCAGCGCATAAGGTTAAGCATTTGCACAATTGCATTTGGGAACTGGGGAATAAAATGGAATGCACAAAAATTAGTCATTACCAGAGGAGCGGGAGAGCAACCTCTCCATGTCTTAATTTATAAATGAGAAGAGTAGATATTTTCCAAGCAAATGAAGTCACAGTTTTACAGCAAAATGCAGTTTATCTGAAGCCTTCCATTAGCTCTTTTTTTTTTTTAAAGCCATAAATTGCTGCTGGCTGTATGTGCCACAGGGCACACAGAAATCTTTTGCTGAAGACTTTGTTTCAAGGTTTTGGGGCTTTTCCTTCTAAATAGCTAGGCTTATTACATCATGTTCTGTTTTGTGTCCTCAGTGCAGCTTTCAGGGTGACCTCTGCTGAGATAAAAGGACTAAAACCACTGTGAATTTTCCTGTTCCTGAAGCAACATCTTCAGCAATGATGGGCAGGCAATTCAGTGCTCTGAAAGCAATTGCACACTCCTGAAAATAATCCAAAACAGTCCTGACTAGGCCTAGCAGAGTTCTTAGTTTTCTCTGTCCTTCCTGTATTGCTTATGAATCAGAGCAACAATGTTAAACTGTAAAATGCAGTAATATATGTAATGACCGTATTAGTTTTACAGCCTGAGAAAAGGTGTCTTATTTTTTTCTTGAGGAATTAAAGGAGTATTGTAATGTGTTTACATTCCTGGTCGGCTGTTCAGTGGGGGCTCTTCCAGAAGAGCTTGAATTCGGGTCTCTGTTTCTTCACTGCCTTTCTTAGTGTCATTTAAACATGCAAAGTAGTTTAAAGTGCTGCCAATAGTGAGGGCTGGTTTTAAGCTTCTGTTATGAGAAGCAATAGGAAAAGGTTGTAAGCAAAATTAGACTGTTTCACAATCCACAGGTTAATCCATGTGCTTTGAAATGAATGTGTTTTTTGTGTGTCTGTTTATCAGCAAGGGATTCTGTAGGAGAGTTTTCATGGAAATGAGCAAGGGTACTATTAGGGAATGGTCCTGGAATAAGAAACAGGTAGATAAAATAATGAATGTTTTCCATAATAGTTCTTTTTAATAAGATGCCTAACAAGGGAGTTGAGGGAGGGCATTGGAGTGGTCTGAAACTGAAAATCAAGCATTTTTATGGAAATAGCCTCATTAAAGCTGCCTGTTAAAGAAGTGCAACTGTTTTTCTGTGAACATGATATTCATTCAATGATTGAAATATGGTTCTTAAAAAATACATCCTGTCAGATTTTTTTTTTTTTGGCCTAAGTGTTTTATGAATGCTATTTATAAGCGGACTAGAAATATTTGCCCAGAAAGCCTGGAGCATATTTACCTGCTTTGTACTAGTCCGGTGATATAATCAACCCACAAAATAAAGGTTTAGTTTATTACCTTTGGGTATATTACTAATACAAATCAGTAATAGATAAGTGGTTGTACATTACAGCATGTATTGTCTAATGGTGATGAACCAGACACAAGCTGGTTTAAGTTCTCTGCATTATTCAAAAGATGTTACATGAACTAATGACTTATTTTTACAATATATTTTGCAATTTATTTTTAAAGAGCAGTTCTAATCATTCACTCTGCCCCCAGCCTGGTCTGCTTGAGCAGAAACCTGGACTGGAGACCTCCTGAGGTCTGCTGGTCTTCCGGGGTTAGTGAATGACACACACATTCAGAATTCAGTTCCATGGTTCTTTCAGTCAGAGGTTATGATTTACTTAATGTGTTTTTATTTTATATGTCCATTTGTTTAACTTGAATTCAAGACTGCTTATGAGTTTCTTTCAGATAAGGCGAGCAGTATGAATTGCACCATTTATGTTTACAATCTGGTTATATATTGTAGAGTTAAAAACACCATGAGAAAGGAAAATGCTATGAAGCATGCAAAATAAATCCTTGAAATAGATCCTCTGAGTCTTGAAGTTAACAATTTCTTACTGCTCATGGTATGAAAAAATGTTGGTTCAATTCTCCAGTTGGTCACAGGCCCCATTTTAATTATTTATTTCTCGTTTCCTTGATATCCATTCCCCTTTGTAAGTATCTGAACTAGACTTTTTGCAAAACTGTAGCATTTCCTTCCTCCCCTTCCCCTGATGGGGCAAAGCCTTGTTAGATTGAGAGCATCCTGATTTCAAGGGCTGGAAAACTACGCTGTTGTAAGCAAGATGACCCAAGTTCACTTGGTTTTGTTGCATTATGTATATTGATATTGGTTCTTTTGTCGCTTGGTTGACTTGTCACTTAACAACCTCCCTGATTTGAAGTCTAAGTGGCACGCTGGAGACGAGTTGAACCAGAGAGGCACTGGTGATCTATTGTGTGGGAGTTAAAGATGTATGAAGCTGTGGTTTGCAATTCAGTGAATGCTGCACAGTTCTTGTTGCAGATGCCATTAGTTATGGTTTCCCTTCAAACAAAAGGTTTGCAAGTGACTTTGTACCGAGTTCATTGGTAAAACAGCAAGCTGTAGTATGCAAATGGAGTATTCACTCCATTACAGAGCAGTGCCTTCTCCTGCATATTTTTTCCTTTTGCATAATGTTACATACTTTGCTGTTTATTGACAGGGTCTTCCCTCCCTCCCTCCAGGTTGTTCAAATAAAGATATCAAAACATGCTAAAGATTTGTATCTAACCCCTGGCAAAAGTGAGGGTCAGGTGCTGGAATGCAATTTTTCATGGAAAAGGAGACACAGGGAGAGGTAGAGGGAATTGAGGCAGGTCACACACCATGTTTGACTGAATCATGGATGGCTTGCAGAGTGCTGATTGCATTCCAGTTAATAGACCTGGCTCTCAACCTTTAGTTCCTTAGTTACTTAGGCATATATTCTCACTGTTCAGTGTACGAACTGCCGGGTCTTTCGCTGTTGACACAGAGTATTGAAGGTAGACTTGTACAGATCTTCCTTTTTCTTCCTTTCTTCGTTTTTTCCTTTTTCTTCCGTTCTTTTTCTTTTTGAAGTCTTTTTAGTGGAGGCAAACTATGAGAATCTCTAATGTGCCTACAGGTGAAGTGCATTCTGTACAGCGCATTTGGTGACCCCTTTCAGTTCTCCCAGTAAACAGCAGAACATGTATTGATGGGCTTTGTGTTGGCATTTTCATCAGGTTTCTGAAGAGGCAACATTGCTGTCTAGATCAATAAAACTCAGACTTACTGATTACACTATTCCCTTTTCCCAAGACAAACAGCAAGTTAGTAATTGCACAGCGTACTATATTTTCTACCAGCTATACCCAGCCACACCTGTCAGTTTGCATGTATTGTAAGGCAGGGTTTGGATCACTTCAGATCTCTTTCTTCTCTCATACTGCTGTGAGTTGATGGACTTTCTTTAGTGGAAAAGGAGAAACATGCTTTTCACAATCTGAGCCCACCACTACAGTCTTCAGAGCAGTGACCATAACATGAAACAAATCTTCTGAGATTATAAGAGGTTAGGTTGTGACAGCTGAGTGTGGTATCTTAAAAAAGAGGTGGACTATTTCAGTATAGCATACTAATGCAGCAAATTTATAGTAAAAAATTAAGATACTGTAGTATGTTCAACTGACCTACACTATCACAGTTTTTATTTTATTTTATGGAACGCAAATAGACTTTTTGTTATTGCCAAGACTTTGCTAGGAATGATAGATGCATTATATGTTGTTATCTCACACCTGCTCTTTTCTTGTATATTGTTAGGCATGTCGGTTGTAAGTTTGTGAAGTAGTAGGTCTCCAGCATGCATAAAAGCTCTGGACTTAATACTAAGTGTTGGACCTCTTGAGCAAACTAAATGCCAGTCAAGAAAACCTGATGTTAAAGTCTTTGAGATGAGAGTAATTAATTCATTTAATCAAGCCGATCTGTATATCTGCAAACTGCTGTGCTACATGTTAATGGACAAGTCTCTCCAACCATCTGTTTCTCCCTAGGTTTGGTAAAGCAGGTACATCTCCTCTTTGAAAATTCAGGTCATGCACGACTCCTGAGGAAAATATATGCTAAATAACGCAAAGTAGGTAGATGAGAACTTCCATTCCCATAATCACATTTTCTGCAGAATTGCTGTTGCTTTTTAGTAATCTATTTACTGCTATAAGAATGCTGCAATTACTGGACTAAAGTGTACTTACTAACTATCTCTGAAGTATGTCCTCCTTTAATTTGACTACCTACTAGGGAGTTACAGATACTCCCTCCCTATTTCCTTATTTCTGGAGCACAGATTCTCAGTTGACACATGGACAAAGTTTTGCTGATAACACTACAGATTTTGAGCCCTGTCTTTGTCATGCCCTCTCCTGCACTTCTGTTGCTGCTGCTGGAAGAGACTCTTCTCACCAGCCTTCAAAATTTCTTTTGGTAAATATAATCACTTTACCCTCCCTCTTGCTGGGTGTGCAGGTATCATATAACGAGAGAATCTGTGGGAAAAGCAGGGAAGGATTCAGTGGTGCTGAATTGCCCCCTTTTAGGAGGTTGTGTCCCTTTAAAAAAATAATTTTGGTAGTCTTGGGTCATGATTCTCCACTGTCCTCAAACCTGTTTAATGACCTCTAAAACTGAGAGGTAAAGCTCCAAATTCCCTCTTACTCTTTTAACTCAGTGACAATGCAAAATGAAGGTATCAGAGAAACAGGCCCGTTTTTATGTTGCAGAAAGAAATGATTTGAGGGTCCTAATGCTAGGCTTAATAAATGTTCTCAAGGGTACAAGCAGCCTGAATTTCCAAATGAGTATTTTATTAAATTTCAGGCAACCATTTCTCCAAAATTATCATCTTTGTTTTCTTTGAAACAGAATGACCTGCAGCTGAACTGTGCTAAGACACAGGTTTAACAGAATTATCCCAGCTGCTAATAGAGAGTTAGAAAAAAAAACAGGTGCTAGATTCACTGCTGGTATAAATTGATGCAATTAGATTGCATTGAGGGGAGTGCTGCTCGTTATAGGAACCTGAGGATCTGGTGGTTGGAGCTTTTCTGAGACTGATGGGTATCCTGTAGCTGCTATTTTCACATGTGCTTTGTTGTTTTGCTTACAGTGAGATAGTGCAAATACCTGTTTTTAAGTCTTAGAGATTATTTTCTTTGAGTTTGAAGTGTCTCCTGAATTTGACCTATTGCAGCCACTAATGCTTCCTAGCTCTTGAAGAGCACAATGGGCTGTCTTCCTGGCTGGTTATGCACCAGCCTCTCAGAGATACTGAACCTCCCTAAGGTAGGTATCAATACATGGGATATCTTTTTTCACTTAACAGTGTAGATGTGCTTAAAAGGATGTTCTATTTTCAAGGAAAAGGTGTGTTGTTGCTTTGAAGATATTCATGTGTAAGCAGTTATCTGTGTATCTGCATCATGGTCTTAGCCACTGCTTTGGAGGTAGGTGGAAATAAAGGCAAGAAATTGGTAGGCTCATGTTTTCCAGGTTGTTTGCTGCTTAGGGAGACTATACCTTTGGCTTTCTTCATTAGACGAATCCATCTTCTCTAGAAATTATTATTATTTTAATATTAGAAGTTGTCAATGAACAGCTTAATCTCATTATTTTCATGTGGTTTTCCTGTAGTGCTCTTAAATTATAAAATCCATGGGAGATGGCTGCAAAAGAAGAGAGTCACTATCTAAGTCTAGAGGGATCTTGAAAGAAATGCTAGGCTACCTTTGTCCAAAGCTGCATTTTTCAGTATTTATCTACAATAGTGCAATGTCTGTGATAAGTTGAGCCTTTCCTTGTTTTTTGACACTGAAGCAGTAGCTGTATGTTAAAGGTGTTAGTAACCCTTGCTTACTCCTGTATGCAGAACTAAAAGTCTTCAAAAGAAATAGAGGCAAATATGCTAAAGATATTTTGAACGTCTTTACTATTTTGGATATCTGAACGGACGTGATTATTGCCTATTGTTTTCTAAAGTAGGGATTGTCTCCAAGTTGATATTCTAGATTGAGATATCAAGTCCTTTATTTGAGTCTGCCTTTTAGGTAGCATATTGTAGCTAGAGGGAAGGGCTAAAAATGTTAAACGATCCATCCAGGGACATAGATATTAATTTCAAAGACAGCATTAGGATTTTGAAAAACTAGTACCCTTCCTTGGATTTACACCTTTTGGTGAAAAAATCTTGGACTCTTTAAATTTCCTTGCAATAGTTTTATTTTTTTTTCTTTAAAGATTTGTGTATGTGCTCATACGCTTCTCTTAAATTTATGTTTGTCTAAGTTACTTCCCTCCCCCAATATATACTATTCCTTATGACCAAGGGGACCAATCCTTTATTTGTAAGGTAGGACGGTATGTATTTCTAGCCTGTTTTGGCCTGGTTTAGCAGGTGGAAGTGGGAACTGAATTCCTGCCACTTGTGCACGCTCTGCAGCACCAGCAGGTGAACTGCTGGCCTCTAGTGGTAAATGGGGAGCAATCTGAGAGTCTGAATGTGTCTTGGCCAGAGACATCTTATGATCTTACTTCATGTAAGGTACAGCAAAATTTGAAGCATGAGTGAGACCATGGCTGTTATTTATTTTGTTACGTGAATTATGTTCGGTGTGGTTCAGATAATCGTGAAATGAAATGCTCTTCATTTTTACGGGTGTAAATAAAGCTCAAGCTGTGTGTGAGCACTGGAAGAAAGCAATTCTTGCAGTGAGAGCAGAGGGAATATGCAGTTAGTGTCTTATTTCTGTAATGAGGAAATGGTGCTGTCAGGTTGCTTTTGGTGGAGAAATAATGTCATTATAAAACACGTAATCCTCTGAAGAGCTTTCCCTTTCCCTTTCTGTTTTATAAAGAGATAGGGCTCTCCCTGGGCTGTCTGGGTAGTTCTCTTGTTCCGCAGTTAATAAGGAAAACAGTATAAAGGCCAGTTTGGTGGCCTACAGGTACATGCTGTGTGACAGGGCTGATGGCAGACGCTGCTGATATGATGAGCTGCTGCATTCCCCTTATTAGCATATCACTGAGCTGCCGTTCAGTCCGTCAAGTTTTGTAGTGGTGCTCATGTGAACTCTCCTGATTAAAATCTAGTTGTTGTCACCTGAAAATTATACCCAAAGCATGCTCAATCTGTCCAGCAGCCTCTAGGACAGATGATCATTATAGCAATACTGTAAAGGAATTCAAAGAAGGGAGGACAAAGCAAACATTTCAGGACAGTTAAGAAGAAGAAAAACCCTTCATTAGCCCGAGATGCAATTAGCATGGAAGCAAGACATTTACTAATTTGTGTATCTTCAGATGTTTTTACATTGTTTTAATTTACTATGATAAGTATGAATTAAAACTTTTCCATTGCTCAACTTGTACTAATACCCAATGTAGTTACTTTCAGCTCAGTTCAGTCCTTTTTTAAAGGGCAGAAATAATCTGAGCCCTGCTCATGGAAAATAATGCAACTCAAAGGCAGAATCAAAGGATTTGTGCTAAGGCAAAACCAGAATGGAATCAGATTAACTTGCTTTGAGTTGAGTTTGACTGCTCTAGCATTTTTGGGTTAGCTCAGACTAGCTGCCATTCCTGCAAGGAGGATATTCCCTTCTGTAAGCCCTCCTTCATCCTCTTTTTGCTCCCTCTTCTCAGTCACTGGAGTGACAGAAAGGATCTGCTTACGCTTACATGGACCTCAATAACAGTATTTGCCAAACATTCTTTGGCAGGACATTTTGTGGTGACTGGAAGTTTCTCTTTTCGTATCCATTTACTCCCTTTTTTTGCCTATTTGGGGACATCTAAGGCATCTTCTGGATTTCTGGATGCATTTTATCCAGCAGAGGAAGGCATAACAGACTGGGAAATTCTAGGAATATTATATACTTCTCTCCATGAAAGATAGTTTTCAGCATAGGCTGCTCAGCAACAGAATGATGGCTGAATTGTGCAGAGCCCAGCTTTTCCCGCTGTGGGCTGACTGCATGCAAAGTGTTAGGACCTGAAGGAAGAAAACAGCAAAAGCAAATTAAAAAGCCACAACCTGCAAGAAGCTTGAATGGCTAGGTGTTGTTTACCTTGTATTCTTTCTTTGAGTCTTATGCAGTAGAAATTTTAAGCTGTAAGATTTGCCTCTGAAAACTTTTGTATTTCAGCAGCTCTGAAGTCTCTCAGGGCTTTCCCCCAGTGCCCACACCTTTGAAGATTGTGTGGCTGTACTGTAGCTGCTGGAAATCAGTCTTTGTGTTTGTTTCTTAGTGCTGTTCTCCTCATTCACAGGGAGCAGTGGCTTGGAAGAAAAGACTGATGCCCCTCCTGGCATTCATAATAGGATTTCCTTCCATTTACAGGCCCTTAACATTACTTACTCAGCTGTGCAGGGGTTGATGTCAGTGAATAGCTGGCTGAGTCATTTTTGAGTTATTTAATGTGTTGAAAATAAGCCTGCAGCTGTCAGACAAGTAACATCGACATAGGCTTTTTCTAGCTGCAGCCGTTCTTAATTTCTATACTATATTAAAGCTAAGCTAATAATAGTACTTTGGGTGATATGTTGATGGGAAGCCTTTATAATGTGTTTGTGAGGACTAGAGAGGCCTTGGTAGTGTCATTGCACCTCTAACGTTTCTGTTAAACTGGAGGCTGAATGAATAGATGGTGCAGCTTGTTGTTTTGCCAGAGATACAATATCTGTTTATAGGTCTTTGCAGCGAATTAGCTGTTGAATAGGCACCATAGCTGCATTGTCATAGCTGAATTCACTTCTTTTCTTGCTCTTTGACCATGGTTGCTTAGTGTTTCAAGTAGAAACTAGATTGTTAAGTGAGCCAAATTTTTAAGACTTAAGGTACAGATGCTGAGTTCCTTGTAACACATTAGTACTCATCATTAGCACTCATTCCCATCATGGTGTTGTTTTTTTTTTTTTTAATTCCCCATACATAACCTAGCTTTTAGCCAAAGTTAATCAGAAAGGAGGAGAGTGGTACATCTATTTCTGCTGCTGGTAGTCAATGTACAAATGGCACCCATACCTGGACTACTGTGCAGCAAAATAGAGTCACCCCTGAACTATCTGGTGACTTGAGAATGTTAAGAAGAGTGACAGCAGTGAGCTGTATCTGAGAAGAGCAGGTAGTCATGGTACTGGAGAGATTGATAAGGCCACCATTGTAGCAGAGCTATCTGTCAAATATACCTGTGCCTGGAGAACCAAATCCCTTATTGCTTGCTGTGACAGAGTCAGTGAAGCTATGGTGACTTGCCACATGTGAGAATTTACCTCAAATGCTATGTCGTCTTATTAAGGTTTTTTGTTTAATGGTATGTAGTGGCTGATGTCTACCACTGTCTAACCTGTGTGAAGAACCTGTACTGTCGTGGTCAAGAAAGTAAGATTAGAAAGTTAACAGTAAATACAACGGTTGTCATAAGACTGTAACCCTTTAGATGTCATACTGATTTTTGTCTTAAAATTATGTTCAGTTAGATGTTAACTGGACATCAGATCTTTCTTTAAATGAATAATTGTATATTTATTATCAATAAACTAACAGATACTGAATAATATGTTGATTTCTGTGGATATCTTTGTGGTTTTTTTTTATATGTGCAGGTGGAGTTGCAGTGTGAGAACTAAATATGTTAGAAAGTATTTTGTCAGGGATTATTTTGTTTGCTTTCTTGCTTTTACTTACCCCTTGGGGTCTCTCTGTGGAGCAACTTTTCTGTATTAGGTAAATTCTATTCCTTGTATAGAATTGTATAGATAAGCTTGAAAACCATTTTGAAAGAAAACGCTCTGTGGATTGGGTTTTATTTCCTTCGTTCATACTGAATAAGGCCATAGTGGAAGAATTACGTTATATGGCATTGTTTAGTATCAGTAATTGTGGCAGAAAAACACTTTATGTATTTGAGTAATTTCTTTGTCCAAGTCTGTGAAAACATCAAGGGAACTGCAAATAAACAGGCCAGGGTAGCCTGAAAATGCTCTGAAATGACTGAAATGCTCTGGACTACTGAAAAAGATGATGAAAAAATAAAATACATAGCAATGTGAAGAAACCAAGCTTCAGGTAGCCTCTTGTTGCCTTTCCATAAATCTCCATGTTTAAGGGGGTAAGCTAGCATTTGAAGTCTCGTGGCAGGAGACTCAGTGCATGTTTACATGTTATTGACCCACTGTCAGCTTCTCCGTAGCGCTTTCCATGCAAGCATTTACCCCAAGAGATAAGCAAGTTAATCTGGTGTCTGTGTCTTAAATATAGCGAAGCTGTAGCCCAGGCAGGTTAAGAGACAGGTCTGGGGCTGCCCAGTGACAGGAGGCAGATGCAGAATGCAGCTGGTGCAAGGCTTGCTTCTGCCTTTGCCACACTGAGGTATGCAGGACATATGGTGGTGGTAGTCACTGCACCTTCTTCCTTTGTTTTTTTGTTGTCTTCTGATTACAGTATATTGCTCAGTGTAGAGTCACAAAACATGTCCTTCACATTACTTCTTCACAAGGAATATTGTGGAGACCACGTTTGCATGTTATCCTGTGGAAGATATTGTCTGTAATCTATATACAATATAAAAAGGGTACCTAGCAGTGGCAATTCTCTGTCCGCATCTGCTCCTCTTTTTGAAGGGAGAAAGGCATTGGGGTCAATGCTTTGTATTCCTTGCGACCCTATTTGTCCATGGTGTTATGTTAGGAGATAACCTTCTCTCTCATATTCTCTTTCCTATTTCCTTGCACGTTTTGCTTCTTTTTTCCCCTCTTTGTGCATTAGCCAGTTGATAAACCTTGAAAGCAATGTGCAAGAATAAACAGATTGTCCATTCTCTGTATCCCTTACAGACAACAGACATTGAAATGTTGCCTATTTTTTTTTCTTGTGGCTAGAAATGTCAAAATAGTCAGTGACTGGAAAGCTACTGCTCTGTGTTACTGGAAAATGTTGACACAATTTTTACTAGCATCAAGGCTCTTAATGAGCAACTGTTAAGAGACAGAAAACCAAAACAAGTAATTGTATTGTTCATTGCGATTACCCTGTCAGCTACAGTCCTCCTTTTCTGAAAAGTAGAACAATATCTTTATGATAATTAGAGATGTAAGATCTGAGAGTCTCTTCCTACACCTGAAATTTGAAATTACCAATCATTCTGAAAACCTGAATAGACATCTTGGCCACAGCGTGTTGAGAGCAAACTTGCAAATGTGGCTCAGAGCCATTAATGAGTCATTGGTAGATCAGTGTCCTAACCTTGTCTTGGCCTCCATGCCATTCACAGTTAATGTGAATACCTTTGGAGGATATAACTGAATAGGATGCCCCTTCTGGAGATTTCTAATGCTGGAATAGCTGCAGCCGTTTGTCTAGTACAGTGATATTTGCAGTGGCAGTGAAACAGGCACATTTTTAGTAGTTAAAACAGTGAATAATGGAAGCTGAGGGAAATAGTCTCACTTCTCTTTGTGGGATTTAAGTGTGTAAAGTCTATTAATGCAAATGGTGGTAATTAGTTTAAACTCTGCTAGTACTCACATGTAAGAAATATGCAAAATCAGCTAAAATACGTACCTTTTTTTTCACCAGGATTGTCTGAAAATTAGCAAACTGCTGTTCTAGATTTTATGGAAGTGGGTTTTGTTTTTAATGAAAAAATAGAGCTATCATAAGTTTCATTAAAAGGACACCATGGTTTATGTACTGTACAGCTGTGGTGCTTTGTGCTTTCTCTGCTGATTCCACTGTCATTGTCCCAGGTATAAAGGCTGTTCATGCAGGATCTCTACACAATAATTTTTTTTTTTTTTTAAATACATAGACCTTTAAAGATAGCTCTATGCAAGAATTGATTAAATATTGGGATGGAGTCAGAAGGGAATGCCGGAGTCCAAATTCATGTTCTCCAAACATTAAAACTTTTGGCTGATGAAGGAACTTCAAGATGTCCTTGTTTCAATGAGAAAAATATTTTTATGTGTTTGAGTGTGTGTGTGTGTGTATATATATATATATTGATAGTATAGAAGCAGATCTTTGTGTTGCAACTAGTGTTAACAATATTTTAAGTAACACAGGAAAAAAAAGTCAGGAGCTGGATTAAAAACAAAAATAACAACAAAAAAACAACAAATTACTTTCTCTCTACGCTCATTACTTTTTCTGTTCGCTAAAGGGTAGTACCTGCTTAATTTCTTGATTGCGTGATGATTTAGAAGAACTACCAACTTGACAAAGGTTTGGAAATAGGAGTTACCTATACGCATCCAGAGTATTTAGATTTTTCTTCTGGGTTTTATTTTGTAACTATTATTGTTGAAGGCCTGATTCTAGTGGATACCACGTCTGTTGGTTTTATATTTTCATTACAGCTTCACCTGTAGAAATTAGATTAGAGTCAAACCTCATAGCAGTAACAAGGACTGACTTGTTTGCTCCTGAATTCTTCGGTTGTACGTCCTCATTTCTCAAAAGGTCACATGTTCTGTCTGTCCTTCAGGTTTTTGAACAAAGTGAGAACCTTTAGATGCATTTTGTGTATCAGCCTAACAAATAATATTTGGTTATGTACTTAATGAAAAAGATTGCTTGTGGATGCTCTCGCTTTACTTTCAGTTATCTGTGCTCATCGATCCATGAGAGCAGTTTAATTGCACTAAAAATGAATGTCAATGGATGTAGAAAAAAGAAATCTTTAATCTCTCTCGTGTATGGCACTGACACAGCTGACTTCATAGAGTACCTTAGGAAAGGTTAAAATGGAGATACAATGTTCCATGTGGCTGCTTCCTTCAAAACTCACATTTAACCTGCCACTATTTTTAGAATCAAGAGTTGTGACAATGAGTTGATTTGTAGGTGAGAGTTCTGGAGGCTTCATGTAATCTGTTTGTGTACATATATTGCTTTGATTTACTTTGAATTTATTTCAGCCACACTTAAGACAGCAAGAATTAGCCATGAAAGGATAAGAAACGGCCTTAACTCTTACGAAAAAAACAGAAAGAGTTATTGACTGAGCTTATCTCTGTCTCTTAAATAGCTAAGTGGCAACACTTGAGTGGGAAATGTAGACTTTGTTCTGTTTTGCTACCAGGAAGTGGGTTCTGATTTTTTTCTTGAAGGTAATGTATTGTTGAACAATCAGAATCACCAGCTGTGTTTTCCAAATCCTGGAATTCAAGACATCTATTTGTATACATGTAGGGCAGAAGGGTAATTGATGTTTAGGTCAGTACCTTTAATAGTCTCTCAAAATAACATAGTAATAGTGTGATCTGATTGTTGCTAATCTCAATTCCTGGTTTAAAAAGTGTTTGAGATTCTTGGCTGCGTTTTCTGGCAGTCTGCTGAATTGCTGGGTGAAAATACAGTAATTTAGAACAACTCACATTTCTTTAACTCAATTTGTAAGTGAATTTCTCAAAAGGCTTGATAAAGCCTTTAATTACAGGGTAGCTCAAAAAAACTATCCACAGGACAATGCAGATACCATTTCAGTCTCAGCTATATCACCTTTATGGCAATCACTCTTAATGTCAGCTAATGAGTATAGTGTTGAGGAGAGAGCAGGTATTGGCAGTATAACACAGCTGTTGCTGCAACTATAAAAGGTCATTGGATTTTTAAGCTTTGAGTTAGCAAACAGCTGCTTAAATGGAACTGGGAGTGATGTTTCAGCCATACAACCCAACAACAAAGCCTTCTATTAAACAGTAATCAAATAACATTTAGGATTGATTTTTTTTTTTGGCCCTTCTCTAAGTGTGTTGTGGTGCTTACTTTTGAAGCTGAGACTGAAACAATCACTCTGAAGTCAGACAGGAGAGCTGGGTTGAAGAGTTGGAAATCATAACTTGGGTCTCCTGGTGCTGGTTTGACATCTGGTCCGTTGGCTTGTGCTTTCCCCATCAGTGGTGCATGTCCAGTGTTTTTAGCTTGCTCCTGTTGTTGGTATTATAGTCAAAGTAACGAGTATTGCCCATCTTGCTTCCTGCTAGACCACGCATTATATTAAAATCTGTTTTTCTATGTTATCCTTAACTTGAACTTGAGGGTTGTTATATTATAGTTCAGTGTTTCTGGCTTATTTAACTTTGTATTTTTTAAACACAGTTATTTGTATTCCTCTGTTCTTTATTTGCAATCACTGAAAGGAGACAGTAGTCCTGTCTGACCAAGTGCATTGGACAGAGAAGTAATTTACAAAATATGGAAGAAAAGATGAATGGGAAGGAGGAAACACTGCTTGTTAAACAGGACCTTTAGTTTCCCATCATTTAGGAACAGGAGAAATTATTCAACTAAGTTAGTTTGTTATTTAAAGAATGTCATGTCCTGATGTAATTCTTTGATTCAATGATGTGTAAAAATGAAAACTTAAAATGTTTGCTACTGTAGTTTTGTGATCTTGTAAATAGTAGGCCAGATCCAGAAAGCAAATGTTAGTCTTAATTACACGCTACTTATCTAGGAGAGAAATTCACTTCTAAATAATAATGTGAATTTCTCTCTTCAGCTTTAGCCATCCAGAAAGTTAGGCATTTAGCGTATGTTAATTGTCAAAATTAATTGACAGGACAGTAGCATCTCAACATGATGCATTGTAAAATTGGAGTGAGAGACAGCTGAAATGTATCATTGAATGTGGAAAGAGCTGAGATGACCAGCTTTGTCTAGAAACTGGGAATATTGTCATTGAGAGGCCAGTTTTTAGAAATAACAAGTGGAGAAGATTTTAGAAACTGGCCTTTCATTGTCGTTATTGACTTCTGCTTTGTGTGTGATCACTGTTAAAACCTTAAGCATCTAATCCTGTGTTAAGTTTGCATTTCTAAATCAATACTACCAGAGGAGAATTTTGCTTGCAGAGTTTATTCCATGTTTGACAAATGAAAACTATTAATGAGGAATTCCTAATTTCCATCTACATTTCTGCTATGCATCTAGCTTAAATGATTGATTGATATTATTGTGCTTAGTCATTCATCTTCGTTTCTTCTTATAGAAATTACCATTACTATTATTACTTAGAATATGCTAAGTGGACGTTTTTTGTCACTGTTGATCTGTTGATATTTCTTGGTGCACCAATAGGCATGTTGAACACCTCTCAAAGCAGTAAAATACGACTTCTGAACCTGGGGAACTGTGATGCAAACTGGTGTAATGAGGGCTTAGCAGTGAAGATAGTAAAACTAGAAGTGTTCCTATATTCAGCAAGATTATAGCATGCCTGGAGGTGAACGAAGTGAACTGGGGATATTTGTTTTACTTTTGTTAGTTGCTGGTTTCCTTGCAATGCAGGTCTTATGTCTTTGGAAAAGCTATGTCCTTTCTCAATTGCGTGTGTGTTCAGCAATAAATTACTTGAAAAAAAATCATAATTGTGTACACACCCATGAAAAATTAGTCTTGAACTCCATCTCTACTCAAGTGTCTTCACTCCTAAAAGTAACTTGTTGCTGCTTTTTGAAAATGTGCAGCAAGATGATGTGACACCATTTTAAATAGTCTTTATTGTCCATGGCCATTTCCTGTTGATTTAGAAGGGTATACATGTTTGCTGCATGTTCCTCTCAAAAGGGCTCTGTCTCTCTTCCAAGACTGTGGTGATATTAATGTTAAGAAGGTATTCCTGCAGACATGACAAATAGAAGACAACGGTTCTGTCTAAGGTTAATCAAAGATCTTAAAAATAAATAGACAGGTGGCCTCTTGATAAAGGTAGTTCTGTATTTGTAGATCAAGAGCATCTGCAGGTCATTTTGAGCATGTAAGGATTTGCAATAGGCGTTGTCATTGTTTTAATAGGGTATAGCAGTACGTTGTCTGAGGGTCAACAAGGTATGACTGAAGTAATTCCTTGAGAATTAACCCTCAATAAAAAAAAATCCCAATGTGATTAATGAAGAAGGGAGATCAGTCATAAAGGATATCTTTTTATACTATTAACACCTATGAAAAACTGAAAAATACTTTGATATATTTGTAGAGCTTGAGGGTCTTCCTCAGTTGTATAACAGTACATGGCTTCTGAAGTACACAATGGACAGACTACATTAGTGTGGTACACACCAGATTGGCAGCAGGCATGAGTGATGCTCATCTCCCTTCTGAAGCAACTTGTCAGTCATTCAGTTTAACATATAGGTGTTTTCCACTGATGGTGGAAATACCAATGTGGTAGCAGGTTGATGAGGATATTTAGATACCATGGCTCTTTTAGCAAAGGGTTTTTTTTGTTTTGTTTTTGTTTTTAATTTCCCTGTCACTAAGATTGTAATCTGCTGAAGTCTGTAATTGCTAGGCACGTTCTTTAGCTGTCAGCTGTCGCTGTATTGCAGACGCTGGAGATTTTCATTGGCACTGTACATGACTTTGAAATCTTCTGGGGTGAGCAGAACTGCTGTGTTAAAGTATTGCTAATAAAAATGTAAATACCGAAAGACACGTTATCCAGGGAAATTCAGATCTGCAGAATGTGCAGATCTGTGCTGCGAACCTTTCTGAGGAGGAGCAGCAATAGAGATTTGGGTATTGAGATGAGCAGCACTGGCTTTTGACTCTTCAAAGTGTTACAGATGGCAGGGAAGCAAATTAACAATTCTTTGAGAAAACTGTTGTGTGTGTTACCAGGCTTCTGACAGATGGGTTTCTGCAATTAGGCCTGCAAGCTATAGTTTCCGCTGCTGCTGTTGACTTACGAATTCAGGGGAGTTAGTGCTGGATCAATAGGGATTTCAGAAGGCTTCAAGGCTTATACTCGGAGGTAAGTGATATCCTTGGACATTCAAGAGGTTACTCAGTAATAAATCAGGCAAAGATATGAATTTATGCCACAGTAGTGATATTAAAAAATGAACTATGTAGCTTGGAAGGTACTGGTTTGTTTTTTTTTCCCACACGTCTTTAGCAAATGCACATATGACCAAGATTTAGTTAATTCAGTTTGGTAATTGGATCAGCAGTTTCTGTGGCAAAGCCTGACTTCTGGTAGTGCTGATGACAAGAGTGCAGATTTGTTACCCCTCTGAGGAGCTGAAAGGCTAATTTTTCCTGTCCTGTTTTCTGAGGTGCCATCGCTGATGGTCCTCTGCTTTGGTGGGAACAGCATCCTGGGGTTCTGCCACATCTCTGTCCTGTGGCAGAGGGAAGGGGAAGGGAGAAAAGACTTCCAGGAAATGACAGTACTCCAAACTGCTACTCTTTGATTATGAAAGAAATTGGAGGGGATCTAAATCCTTTCTCTAAAGACTTGATTAAAAAAAAAAAAAGATGGAGACCAGGAAAGGGTCTCTGGTGTACACGTGCATGCGTACGAGATCCTCTTACAGGAAGAAGAGAAGGCAAGTGCATACTGATGTTCTAATTTCTTTCTCTCAAGTTTCTTTTTTTTTTTCTGGATATATTCAGTTATATGATAAAGAAAAAAAGCTTGGATTAAACTAACCTCAGATCTCTTACAGAATGTCATATCAAATGCAGAGAGAGAGAGTACCTCTTAAGAGAATTGTGAGTTGTTATCTGAATGGTTATAGAAATTCCTGTCATATTAAAAAAAGGCAATGTGCAGAAATGTAGAATTAGGAAGCAATGGAAACATGTAAATAAGAGCACTAGGATTTATTGGTGTCAGTAAAAGGTTTGCCTCACTTCAAGAGGCATGGAGAGGGTTGCATGGTGGGGTATTTAATGGACAATCACAGAATGGTTTGGGTTGGAAGGGACCTTAAAGATCATCCAATTCCAACCTCCCTGCCATGGGCAGGGACACCTCCCACTAAACCAGGTTGCCCAAAGCCCCATCCAACCTGGCCTTGAACACCTCCAGGGGTGGACCATCCACAGCTTCTCTGGGCAACCTGTGCCAGTGCCTCGCCACCCTCATAAAATTTGCATTTCATTTTGGATTCAAAATCAGAGGTGCAATACAATACAACCTACTGAAATTTCCACCTGCAGAACAAAAATCCTCTTGCAGAGGCAAGGGGAGCAAATAGGGGCACATCAGATATTCTATCAGCCTTGGTATACCCTTGTCCATGATCTGGGTCAAGTAAGCCCCTACGTGCCTTTCCTAGACGACTTGTTAATGGCCAGAACCTCTCTCTACTTGAACGAATAACCCAGTGTTGCTCTTGAGGAAGTCCTCCTTAGATCCTCTGGAGCACAAGTTGGGAATGTAAATCTATGGAGAAACAGTGTTTTTGCACATTAATAAATGAACCTTTTGGATTCCGTGGTCCCCAACATCAAACTTTGACTAAATGCCTAGCAGAGGGGAATCCTGATTGCACCTGGACCACTATGCACCAAAATACGGATGTATTAATTAAAATTGTAATAAAAGCAGCAACTACAGATGGCGTTAACATATTCAGGAAAAAAAAATACTGTAGATGAATGTTGTTATTCTAAAATCACTGAACTTGTAAGTAATTCAGTTTCCAAACACTTGTAATTCTTCTAATTGCACTGTATCAGTCAGCAGAATACCTAGTACCAGGGAGGGAATGTTTCATACAGACAGGGTAAAGGAGAGAGGGGAATCTTAATTTTTCTTCAGAGATAGAAGCAATGCAATTCATTGATGATGGTGTCTTAGGAAATGTTAGGAACAGCCTGTCAGGTTCATTGGTGAGAGCATCTTCTGGGTAGACTGATAGACAAGAATAATAAAGCTAGGTCTTAAGAACATGAAAGAGCAAGCTCTTGGCAGGAAGCCATAGGCAAAAAGTTCATCTCTGTTTTTAGAAATGAGTAAAATTCCAACAGAAAGGAGGTGGAAATAAGCAAAGCTAAATGGGTAGAAGGGTAACCAGAGCACTGATGCTATTTGCAAAGGAAAGACAGAGCTGCATATTGCATGGGGGCTCATCACAGACTCATCCTTATTTCAGCGTCTGAGAATAGAAAAGGGGCAAATGAAATCATGCAAAACTCAGACTTCCTGCTGAATTTTGAGTGGTGTTGTACTGAGAGCAAGACATCTGCTGAAACCAGTTCTACCCCAAAGCACTCCCTGCTGCAAACAAACAGAAAGCTCAGGCATGACCAGTGCCTGAAACCTCAGCAGTGGCAGAAGACAGTATTTGCTCCTGGCCTGTGCTGAGCACTTTCAACTGAACAGTTCTCTGTCAGTATGGAGTAGGGTATGATCCCTTCCCAGTTCTAAAACTAACATGTACATAAAGGAGATGAAACCATGAACTTAAACAATATTTGCCAAGTTGTCATGTATTTTTATTTCTGCTTTCATCTATGATATTCATATGCTATAATATTCATACATGCATATGTAGTAAAAAAAAAAAAATTCTCCTCTATTCCATATCTTTACCCTAAGTACCAGTGAATGTTGTTATTCTAAAATTACTGAACTTTTAAGTAATTCAGTTTCCAAGCATTTGTATTTCTTCTTATTGCGATGTATTAATCAGCAGAATGCCTAGTACTGGGGAGGGAATGCTTCAGGGTAAAGTAGTTTGCTCTTGATAACAGATTGAGCTCTGGAGACTGTCCATTGTAAAACTGACTTTTCATCCCTTTGAACATTTCATTTTTATTTTTACTTTTTACAGTTCCAACAACTTTATCACACTTTATATGCCCCCTGCTTTATACTCTTTTTTTTTTTTTTTTGTCACCTACAAATGCTACAAAGAAAAAAATCTGTATTGTCAATGATGGTGGCTGGTTGGGGTGGAGGGGGAAAACAACCCTGAACACTGCTGAACTGTGTATGCTGCAACTGGGGCAGCTGAGTATTTCTTGAACTTGTCACAAAATATGTAACTGCAATTGTGATGTTGGCCTAGATCTGTTCCTGCTGGAGACCATAGTAAACTTCTTTTTCTATCCAGTGGGAGCTAAGTTAGTCAGGCAATGAGATCTCTAGAAAATCCCATCCTACTATTACAACTAAAAATAATTTTATAGCAAATGGTTGTCTCTGGTTTCTTTCTTTAAAGCTAAGCCACCCACTGGGAGTTTGATTCTATAGAACAGTGAAGATGATTTGAGGGGGGAAATATCAACCTAAAAATAACTTGTTGAGGCATAAAAGAGCTTCTCTAAAGTCACAGTTGTAGGCCTGTTATTTCTGGACCTCTAGGGCTGAGAAATAAGTGGTGGATGCTTTGGAAAGAGAATGTGTGTGAGTGCATGTGCCTGTGTGCTTTGAATGTATACACAGAATTTTTTTCAATTTTTGCCATCCTTGGAATGAATTAGAAACATTTATTCAAGACCCTTGATTACTCCCTTCTTCAACATTCTCATTACATTTGTTATAGTTAATGCTCAAAGTACCACAGTTCTTAAGAATCTTAATTATTAGAAAAGTTGTTGAAAATCTTTTAGTTATGGTTTATAAAAGTGAGTCTGTTGATACAGGCAAGTGAATCGTTGTCAGCAGAATTGCAGAAAAAGTGGTGTTTTTTTTTTTTTTTTTTAGCAAGAATCTGAGGAGCTTCTTTGTAAGTATAACAATAGGCAGGGGACCCTTTTCTGCTCAGAACTCTCACCAGAGTCGATCCAGATTTGGGAACGTCAACAAATCTGTGCTAACTTCCTAGTGTGTTCACACGAGAACAGAATATGCCCTGTGGTGTTCTGCTGCTTTGTACAGAAAGCAGGGCTGATTACCAAGGCTTGGTGCTCCGGCTGTTGCCAACTTGTGACTACCACTACTGCATCTCCCCTTTGCTGCACACCTGGCTGTAGCATCATTGGAGGCTGCTAAAGATGTTGCTTGGGAATGAGGTGGCTAATTCCTGTGCATAAAAGGCACCTACTTTTTTTGCTCCTAGGAGACCCAAGTGTGTCATGTGTTGGTTGCTTTCAGTTTTCAGAGGATTTGGCAGGTGTGCAGACTTTTTTTTTTTTCTCATGTTTATTTGAGTTGAATGACTTGGGAATAGAGTCTTCCTGCCTTTCAGGGTGGATGTCACTGGTCTTGCAGTGTAAATGCATGAGGCTATTTGCAATTCTCTGCTGTGGTTCTGCTGGCAGAGCTGGCTGTATGGTGTAAGGTGAAGTTAAAGCCAAAAATGGAACAAATCCTGCTTGAATTCTGTAGTTCTTCCACGAAGAGTTAATGTTCATGTGTTTGTTTTAAAGCATGTTTTTGTGCATTTATTTTTTCTTTGAGCCTTCAGTAACACACATCAGCCTGATATATGAAGGATTTGCAGTCAGATGCTACTTGGGAAGAAGCAAGGATGTAAACATTGCTGCTTGCTTCATAAAGAAGCATATTAATCTCACTCTACCAGGCCTTTGTAAATGTTTGCAGTGGATAAATGATATTACAGTTCTTCAAGCATGTAGAAAAGGGAAAGCTGGTTCCTTCACTTGTGCTGTCAGCTATCATTGGCAACATAAAGTCTGTGTTCCTACAGCTGCTGACAGTTTGTAGAAATCATGAATAGAAATATGCATTTTTAGTCAAATTGTGCTGTCTAACCCCAGTATGCTGTTAGCATGATATCCTATTTCTGGGAGGAATATAATAATTTGATTGAATAATTCTGTTTTGAATTAGTATTTCATTTTTATGCCTGTATTCTCAAGGCTATAAATATATTCATGTGATCATTCTGACATATAATAAAGAGCTATGATAATTCCTGAATAACATATAATAATTCATGTGCAATTTAGTTCAAATGTTATATATATATACACACACATCTCAGTGATTATTCAACATTATATTTTTGTCACCATTTTACAAAAACTTATAATTGCACTCTTTTAAGACTATAATTTCAAGAAAAATTCCATGTGGTAGTCAAAGTGTTGATTGGTGCTAGAAAAGGTAGACTACAGAAGGGATTCCAGTCTGTCTTCCAGAGGTCATAAATAGAATTGCACATAGCACAGTAATATGAATTTTAATTTATATTTCTGTTCAGTTATAGAAAACATTCGCAGTTATTTGTCCTCTGTAATTTGCTGACTGTTCTGTGTAAATGCCAGCTGTACCATTTTTCTATATATTTTCCATTTCTTAGCTGAACAAAAATGTCATTTCCCAATAGACCAAGTCCTCTGTAAATAAAGTAAAAGCACAAATGTGAAATGTCAGCAACTGTTTTCTTTTAAAGAAGGCCATTTTGTTTGTGTGTTTGCATGCAGTGGGTAGGGAAAAGGAGTTGTATTTTTTTCCCATTATTGCCGATAAGTGTGGTATTTCAAGCAGCATCTTTAATTTAATTCTTCTCTAGGGACTGGCTGGTATAAAATGATGATAATGAATTATTAACAGTTTTTAACAGAGATGCTGTTAGTTCAGCGTGCCTGTAATTCACAGTCAGGTCCTGTCCTCCTCAGAGGAATAGCACTTTGTTCTGTGAAATCAGTGGGATTTCAGCTGTGGTCAGATGATCTTTGAGAAACAGCTCTAGTGGCCTGAGGTGTTACCATCCCTGAACTGCTCACCTTTGTGTTGTAGTTTGGGCAGGAGGATGGTTCTGCTAGTGGAGAAGTTGTGCTCGTCAGCAGCTTTGATATCAAATCAACTGTTGCTGTTTAATCAGGTCTCACTTGAAGTTAAGCCAGCTGACTCTGTGCTGAAGAGGAGGAATATTCATATGATCAGCTCATCAGTGGACAGTGGAAGGAGTTGTCTCCAGCTGAAGAGTTAGCAAATGGCTTATACAAGTGAAAGGCTTACGCCATATAGAAACAGGTAGCTTTGGGAAATATCAGCCTTCAGGTTTTCTTAGCTTATTTGAAACATGGAGAACAAAGTTGTGGAGGGTAACGCCTGCGCGTTAGAGCCCAGATTCATTCCAAGAACTGAGTAGATGGCAGGTTAGTAAGGTAAATTGTAGTCTTCATCAGAAGAGAGAGAGGCATTTTGAGGTTATGTTTCCTTCCGTCTAGGTTTTAAGTAGTCCTGTGCTTGACCTCATTTTTCTGTAGAAGGACCACATGCCATTTTATACACAAAAAGTATTATCCTTTGCTTATCTTACACATCCCTAGGTAAGATGAATGTGGTGTTAACAGCTCAAACTCAGAGTTACTATGCTAACAAATTGCCTCTGATAAAGTCATGCAAGTTATCTTGCGTGTGTATCTCTCACTGTGTATTAAGTTGTAGTGCATTAATTTGCAGTTAACATCTAAAACTGTGGACAGTGGTGGCTGTCAGGGGTAAGCTGATATTTTGTAGGTGAATAAACCATAGTAACTGGTTTTGGAATCTAAGCCCAAGCTGAATGTGCATATAAAGAGTATTGACATGACTTAACTACTTTAGTAGTGCAGCTGTGTACTAAGAAACTAGGAATTACAGTAATAGGTTCGGTCTAAGGTAGGTAAATGTGATCATCTTAGTTTAGTACCCTACATCTAGCAGAAATTTGTTCGAGGAAAAGTCAATAACTTAGAACAAAGAGTGAAAGGGAAAGAGGCTTTTTATTTTGTTTTGTTTTCCTTATTTTTTAATAAATACACCACTACTTGATTTCATTGAATGACCTATACTCTTCTGTTAGGAGACAGAGAACCAAAGCTCCCTCTCAATATATCATTATTTTAGCTACATTAATTGTGCATTTTCTTATTTCCCTTCTGGGATAAGTACTATCAATGTTTTCAAATCCTACTTCAAAGGAAGAAGTTCTGTTTACAAAGAATTTCTGAAAATATGGTTAATCTTAGAAGTGTGTTCCAGATAAACTTTATCTAATAAATGTAACGTTACTGTTACAACACAATACTGTTTCCATTATTGTGGAAAACATGGAGTCAGAAAATAATGTCCTGTCTGTTCATTCACCTTGTACTGGTACCTTTAGACTGAGCCTGAGAGCTAGCATGAGATAATCTATCTGGTTATGTTTGAGGATAAAGAAAGAGCAATGTATTTCTCATAAAACCAGATATTAGTGAGTCAGGGTTTTTAATGGAGTTGCTGGATTGCCCAGCTCCCCAGCAGTGTGTTAGAATGGCTTCACAAAGAGAAGCATAAACCAGACAACACAGTCACCAGAGAAACAAAGATAATCTACATATTTATGAGAATAAATAAAGACAACATTTGTACTACTTCTTCTTGCTGTCTCAGTTGCTTCTTCCAATTATAGCATCCTTTCTTTAATCTTTCTTCATCTTTTTCTTAATACCGGTAAACTCATCTTCATCTATGTTGTCTAGACATCTTTTTCTTGCTTAAATATTTATATTTTAAATTTATGTTTTAATTTATGATCACAACATACTCTGAGTGAGAGAGTATGAATACCCCTAGTTGTGTTTGCCATAGGCTACTTTTATGGTGTATTTATGACGTTTAAGGTGGAGTTAGAGAGAGAAAGCCTGTCTTTTATGTAACCAGTGGTGAGAGGTATGACACCTTGAGGGTAGGTGAGGATGCATATATCGGGAATTTGAAGAGATATGTGCCTCCTTTTTTTTCTTTACAAAAAAAAAAAAAAAAAAAAAACACCTTTCTCACATCTTAATACTATAACATTTCAATTAGAAGTCTTATTACAATGGCCATCTTTTAGATAAGTGTGTTGTTTTTATTTTTAACAACCTGGGCGCTGGTGCTAAGTTTATTACAGATGAGAGAGAGTATTCAAGAGCATTAGAATGCATGTTAGTATGCTCTTCAAATCAGAAGACTTGTTTGGTTTGCTGTTGCACAGATACAATGGTAATCTGAAAGGACCAAGGCATTAGAGATATTTTAATTTAGGTTTTACAGTTTAATGTATTTTCTTACGTAATGATAGATGCCTTGTTTTACAATACAAATAAAGTCATTTGAATTAGTTATGGAAGATAAAATTAAACATAAACTTGCTGAGCTCCTGCCGAATTGTGATCTAGTAATTATATCCAATTGTCAAATTCTGTGTAATGAAGTCTTAGTAAAAAAAATTGGTAACTGTTGTGAAAAGATAGGTCAAAAAAGGTAATCTCACACCTGGCCAAAGGGTTGTTGGTACATCCACCTGTATCATGCTTTTTAGCATTTGAGGAGAGCACTAAAGGGGAAGAAGCTACAAGCGGAATGTATCTTATAACTAGTGTCTGTGCTGGCTAACCATGACTGTGCATAGCAGGAACTGCGCATACCTTGTTTAAGTGTAGTCTTTATGTAGTAAAGAAGAGAGCTAAGAAGGACTTAATCCTTACTAAATGTTTTAGAGTATACATTCCCACCACAAGCCTGAATAGCTTGTTGCTGCTGTAGAACGACAATAGAGAAGCCCAAATTTGGCACTAAATCAGGGTGATTCAGATAAAATCAGGGTAATTCAGATAAAATGGATCTGAATCAGAGGGTATTCCAATTTGTGTTATATAAATGTAATTCGATGTTTTAATATGCATTTATGTAGACTTTTTATCATGGTTGTGTTTATTTGGTATTGGTTTGCTGCAAGAAAATAATTCTTGAAGTATAACTAAGATTAAGATTTTTCTCTTCTGTTAGTAAAAATAAAAACAAAGTTAATCTGGGAAAATAAAAATCAGGTGTCTACTCCATTTTATGCATAAAGGCTAGATAAATGCCAATCTTACATATTTTCTAATTAAGTTTAGCGAAGGTTCCTTGACTAACTCTTGCACTTCTTTTGCTCATTGATATTATATTAGGTGATATACCTTCTTTATTCAGTCCACATAATTGTACAGATAAATTAAACCATAATAACAGTAAAGCTGTTTCTTATTTGGGAAAGAAATCACGGTGGTCAGCTCCAATACTGGTACACATATTTGGGCCCAGGACTTAGAAAGATGTAGCCTATGTCTGTCTACTACTTAAATTGAATAATCACTGTTTGATTTCTGCTATGTAAGCTTTAAATGCTGTAAAGGTCCCAGGGATGATACTGGTGTTTCTCATGGGTAGTAAGTATCTCCTTTTATTGTCAGAGAAATCATTGTGACTTCAAATGTTTCCCAAGGTAGTCTGATATTTTGAACAGTTTTAATAATTAGTTACTTAATTATTTTTAAAAGTAGTGAAGATATATGGAAATATTCAAGGAATTACGTATCTATTCAGTGTAAGTGTTAAATATAATGTATTTGATATAATTAAGAATAACAGTAATTGAGATATCTAAGAAAGTAATTCTTTTTTTTTTTTCTTTCTTTTAAAACTACTGTTAGGTAGTAGCTAAAAGAATTGAAACTTTTTGACAATCTAAATTATCTTTGGAATTCTCATATATAGAGAAAATAAAGAAAAAAATTTAAAAAAGGAAAAAGGCAACGGCAATTAATTAAGTTGGAGAACTTTTCTCCATTGCTGGATGATTTTTTGTCTGAATGAGTTTCTCTTAGCAGTGGCCAGTACAGGAGAGACTAATCACAGTTCATATAATATGAGTAGCAAAGGCCTAAACTCGGAGTTTAAAGTCAACAGTGCTTCCTAACCACAACAAATCGTCCCTGTGTGTTACTCTGCTTAATGTATTTCATGTTTATATAAAGTATTTTTGTGTGTGTGTGTGTGTCAAAATTCTCCATTATAAGAACAAATACACTTAATTCATGTTGATAACATTTGGGGAGCTCCTTTTCCCCTTTTTCTGTGATTCCTTTTTGGTTGCATTTTTGAATTTTTCTGCTGCTCTAGCTGATGCACATGAAGACTCCTGTGCTGCTGAACAACAAACTATTTGTGATTGCAACAGATGTTTGTGGCATTTTGCTGAGCATATTTTGCTATTTGTTCTACTCCAGGAGTAAATGCAGGCATGGTTCCCTGAAATCAACATTTGGCAACTAGGGCTAATTGTGGGGAAAATCTGTTTCCAGAAGAAGTCCTTGAACCATCTCGTCTGTGATGGTTGATTCAGACTTTTGAGGCAGAGAAGATTGGTATCTGTTGTGCAAGTACTTGACTGAAGGCAGCCTTTCAGAGCTGGAAACTTGAATGGGTGGTGTGCTTGCCTGGTGCTTTCAGTTATCTAAAGGTGTTATATCACGGACTGTAAATCTGACCAAGGACTGTACCATCATGATTGTAGTATAACATCATATAACTGCATCTGGAAAAACGTTTGTCTGCCATTAAACAAACATTTCAATGCTTTAAGACAGCAGCACACATACAACAGTTTCAGATCATTCATCTGTCCAGCTTTTGATCTACTGTGAAAAGAAATGACAAAGTTTATGTACTTGGTCACACTGCTGACAGATTCCTCAAGATGCTTTGAAGAAATCTGGCTGCTCCAATTTCAGTTTACTAATGTGAGAAAGTGTTTTTTAAAGGGAATAAATATTTTATGTGGGGAGTTGCAGTCTTGCCAGGGGAAGTGTTTGGCTTTACAAAAACGTAAAGCAAATAAACTCTTCATCCATAAAAATGATAGGGCTTTTCAGTAATACTGTTAGACAAAAGTATATCGTTAAATCTGCAGAAAGTTTGCTGAAAAAAATGAAGGATTCCATAGACCATTGGACTTCTAGGGGAAAAAAAAAAAGTTGAGAAACATTCTAACAGACAAAGTTAAACTGCATGATTAAAAAAACAAAACAAAAAATCCTGCGTTCTTTTCAGTTTTTTTATTCTAAATTTAACATGAAATATTGGCCTAAATATGATTCTTTAGGGAAATACCTTTACAAAAGATAAATCCAGATGTTCAATATTTTTAGATAATTCTTGTGTTTATGGACTGACCTGAAACTTTGTATTTAAGCTCTCAAAACTGCTGATGTATCCAAACCACATACTTTGGTTTAGGACTGTCTCAAGTTTTACAACAGAGTAACTGGTTGAAGGTATTTCTTCAGTCATTTTATACATCTGGAAACAGAGGGAGAGTGCAGTTAGGGTAATTGTTTTATCCAAACATACAGAGCAAGAAATCGTTCAGGAGAGAAGGCTGCCACAACACAAGTTTGGGCACTGCAGTGTCTCCTATACAAATTGAGAGCAAAGAATAAGAAAACTGATCTCTCCCTTCCTATTCAAATTGGATCCATTTCCTTAGTGCTTTTTAAAACAGTATAAATGGAATAGATTTTAACCTGAGCTTGTAGAAGAACTTAATTGCTGTTCAGGACAATTACTTGTTTTCTGCTGTACTGTAATATATAATGCCCCCACCACCCCCACCCCCAAGATAGCGTGTCTCATCTTAGGTTGAAAACACTTAATGGTAATTACTCTGCTTTTAAGCTATATACACCCATGGAAAGGTAAGTATTATATTATTCCAGATGTGAAAGGAACATAGAGATGAAAAACTGGGCCTTTTAACCTCTTAATGATATCTGTTGCGTCACCAGAGTGCCAAAAGGTCTCAAATACACCTCAAAATTGAGGGAGGTGGGGGTGATCTGTAGAACTACTCAGTAAGCACAATACCCATAAATAATTGTTAAAAAAAAAAAAAAAAAAATTATGAATAAAAATAAAAGATAAAATTGAAATAATATAGAAAGGATTCTGTATGAAACTGAACGTCTCAAATCTGTTGGAGCTTTTTGGTAGAACTGACCAAATACATGAACAGGTGAAATTTGGTTGTTTTAGTCTACCTGGATTTTTTCAACAAAACACCCTAGCAAATCCTTTAAAGCAATTGAACTGCTGTAGCTTGAGAAGTCCTACTTTCCTACATCTACTGCTGCTTTGAGTGTTTCATTATTGGCATAGGATTCTGTGGATGCTAAAAATTTGCATTGGTTTAAAAAGGGATTAAGAAATTCGTGGAAGAAAAGTACATCCAGACTATTAAGCACAAAGCTTTCATTCTTGGCTTGGAAGCTACTGAACCATGAGTTTACTTTCCTATTACGGTTTTCCTCAGAAATCTATTCCTTTCTGGTCTGGGAGAAAAGACATTGATATGCACCCTCTGTCTGCTCCAGTGTGGCTAATCTTATAAATATTTGAAGACTATAACTGAAAAAGCCCCTACATAGCATCTGCACCTTGCACTGGCCAGTGCTCTCTGTAGCTATATTTTTGTGTGAGGTAATAAAAGTACTCAAAATAAATTTTTAAATTAAATATTATGGTTGTTCTCTGAATAGATTATTATTGAATGCTTACCCTCCTACAGCTGAAAATACTTGATTTAAAACCATTAAAACTTGATTTAAAAACAGTACCATTGTGCAGTATATGATTCTCTTCAGAAGGTTGTACCAAAATACACCTGGATACACCTGAAATGACTCCACATGTTCTCACTCAACATTCTGAATGGAATTCCCTTGTAACTTATTATGTGATATTTTCTATATATTTAAGTGTTGGATTCACTGAATGAACATGTTATTGGGTGCTGAACTTTCTCAGCTTTCTAAATCTTCTAATTTCTTTCAGGAGATAGATATGGATATGGTCTTCTGTGTAAATATAGCACATCTCCCTACTTACTCACTTCTTTGTTGATTCTTATAGCACACTCATTGTTTTTCTCTTAAGACTAGCTCAACATTTAACATCTAAATACAGTTTAGTTGGAATTAGAGTGCAATGTCACTGGGCAAGTCAGAATCCCTGGAAGTCCAACTTTTTTCTACTAGTGGAGTTATTAAAGTGCCTAGGATTTTACTGCCAAGCAAGCCTAGGGGTGAGTCCGTCTTTGTCTTGGCACCTGTCTTGTGCCTGAGGCAGTCAGTGTGTGTGATTATCAAAGCAGGCATCTCAATGCTTGATCCCTCAAGCCAACAATATAGTAGGTATATTTAGCACATGTCTAGCTGACACTCAAAGTGTTGCAAAGGTATGGCTATTACAATTGCTACAAGTGGTTGTTATACCTACAGACCTGTAGGTAATTCATAAGGGTGTCTATCCAGGGAATGGAAAATCAGGATCATAGGACTTTGAATAAAGTCAATTAAACCAGAGCTTGCACTTTTCAGAGGTGTATCCTAAATATCAGTTTGTGTTTTACAGTAAATAATCAGTGTATATATATAATACACCCCTGTAAGCAGGGGCCAAATCCTGGACATTGCCTTCCCAGAGGAGCTAGACAGGATCCTGCTGCTACTTTGCCCTTTGTGCCTCCTTAAATCTCTTGCTGATGCGATGGCCAAGCATTAGTGTGCGAGTTGGATCAAGACCTTGTTCAGTTTGGCTGAAAGCTGGTTGGTGGCATAATCTTTAACCTTGTGAGTAGGTCACCAAAGATAGTAAATACCAATTATACCCTTTTGTCTGACTTTAAAATGAAAAACCTATGTGATTTTTGTCCATAAAAATGAAGCACTTAGTCTGGGGGAGAGGATTTCAAGCTGATGATGCCATCTTCTGTAAGTATCTAACTCAAGGCTTTTGTTCAGTGTGAAATCTCTAGGAAAAGGTATTTTTCATCATTTTATCTTGCTTTAGGTGCACCCTCAATTCTCTGTCTTTTCAGTGTACTGACAGTAGGTAGATCCCACTCCTGCTGCCTCAGTATCAGTCTACAGAGTGGTTTAAAAAACAACAACAACGAAAAACCTACAATTAACATAGACCCATAGAGAGAAGCCCCAAAGGCATGGCACAATATGCACACATTTACTACTTTTGTTGGTGGTAGTGGTGTGTTGTTTTTTTTTTTCTTTTCTCTCTAGGATCAATGCATCTGTGTTTGTATAGAATCATGGAATGGTTTGGATTGGAAGGGACCTTAAAGATCATCTAGGTTCAACCCCACTGCCACGGGCAGGGACACCTCCCACTAGAGCAGGCTGACCAAAGCCCCGTCCAACCTGGCCTTGAACACTTCCAGGAAGGGAATCAACCTGTTCCTGTATGATGAGTGTTTGAGTTCGAGGGTTCTCTGCATCACGCGTCTGCTTACAGGACTGGTTCAGGAAGCCCTTTTGGGGAACTTGGTTAGACAAACTTTCATGCACCTTAAGCAGGCTTGGTAATTTGGCTTTGGTAGGTAGGTGTCTACTTGCCTTGTGGACGTGACCAAAGGACTACATGGATACCTGTGCTGTAACTCAGCATATGTTTTCATACTCATCTGCATTTTTAAAATCTGCCTATATCTATTCCATAAGCACAGTAACTTAAGCTGTGGAAGTTTTATAACCAACTGCATTGAAATTGCCATATAGAATGAAGAAAATTTGAAGACATGGTTCAATATTTTGTTTTAAATGGATTTGTAATTACATATGGGGATTCTTTGCTTCCTCAGTCCTGAATGGGACAGAAAGAGAAGAATGACAGCATGTGTGGGAGTATTGATTTTATATAACCAGACTATTAAATGATAGCAAAAAATACATCACTCAGTAGATACTGCTAGGGATGATATCACATTCATCTGTCACTGTGGAATGAAAAGAACTTTTAGACTAATACCTCAGCTTTTCATATAGATTATAAAAGAAAAAAAAACTCCATAAAATTGGATTAGAGTTGTTGCACTTGTAACCTTCTTAGTAACTAGTCATTCCAGTATCGACATAGATATGTTTTATTAGCATCAACCTTATTATGCGTGGGCTTATGCTACAAACAAATGGATATCTGGTTCTCTAGAAATGTCTCTCAGTGACCATAGATTCAAAAAAAACATATTTATAATAATATTGATTTTCATTTTTTCCCCTTTACTTCAATTTAGCAACATCTATTCAGGTCGACAGTGCTGGCTATTAAAAATCTCTTCAGGTTCAGATTAAACTATTCTCCCTGCACAACAGTTAAATCACGTCAGCCCCTCTGAAAGGTCTTTTATAACTGTTTAATAGAGTTGGGAGGTGTTTTGTTGTTTATAATAGTTGTATCCAGTGAAAGACACAAAACTTTGCTTAATAAAATTATTTTTAAGTTTTTGTTGAAGTAATAGCATTATTAATCAAAAAAGTGTGTGGGGGGGAAAGGTTGTGATATTGTGAGATAGACATTTTTATTAAGATGACTTTCATTTTTAAGTTGTTCTAACTTAAAATGCATTAAGGTAGGTGATTAGGCTATGCAGTAGTTTTTAATCCCTTTTTCACTTTCAGTATCTAGAAATAAAGGAAGTGCTAGAACAATTTTTTTCATAGCAATTTCCAAATCTCTCTATAGGTATAGAAACTCACAATCATGAACTAGGAATTAATAACATCACATAGATACAAAAACCATTGAACTGGAGAATAGGCATTATCATATTTCATGTGGAAATACAACAGACACTTTCATACAATTTTCATGTAGACAGTATGTATTTGAGCTGGTGAAGTCTCAAAAGCAAATGGATACATTTAATCCAAAATGAATAACTGCTAACAGTGTAATGTTGATCCAAAGAAGGCTTTTGTGATCCTAGAGTAATTTATTTTTAATGTATGCACAAGATGCAATATTTTGAAATTTTGTTGCTGTGCTCAAGACCATATAGCTGTCCTGCATTATAGCATCCTGAGGAATGAAGTTCAGTGCATTTTAGTTTTGGTAACACTGGTGGGAGATTCATGTGAGAAGGTGACTTAACACCTTCCTAATGCAGAGAAATAATGGGGAATCCACCTTTAATGGTGGTTTCAAAGCACACGCTATTAAGGCCTAATCCTGTACCTGACTTGTGAGGTGTGTCTCAAGTAGGAATATTTGTATAGGCAAGGATAGTAACATTTCCAATTCACTCTTTCACAAAATACAGTCATCAGGAGTTAGATGATGTGCAATGCTAACAGTATGGAAGTGCTCATTTAAAGAATGTTTTTAATCTTATTTTAAGTAAAACATTTTGTATTCTACCAAACCATATTTTTTTTTTCCTGTACATTTGACTCTAAATACCTGAGCTCAGCTGGGGAAATGATACCCATGTAAAGAGTCCTATTAATGTCAAGGTTTGTGGCTAATCATCCTGCAGTATAACTGCACAACGGCATAGGCTTATATTCTCCTGAGAGCTCTTAAAGATAGGAAGTTCTCTCTGATTTTTTTTTCCCCTCCGTCATCTACCTAGTTCTTTTGTTTTGTCTGTTGTTTTCTTTTTCTCACCCTTAAAGAAAAGAGATTCAGAGCTTATATACTGACTTTACACATGAGTAATTTTTTTTCAATTCACAGAGTCATAGAATCCTTCGGTTGGAAGGGACCTTAAAGATCATCTAATTCCAACCCCCTGCAGGGCAGGGACACCTCCCACCAGACCAAGTTGCCCAAAGCCCCATCTAGTGCCTGGCCTTGAGCATTTCCAGGGATGGGGTATCCACAGCTTCTCTGGGCAATTTGGTCCTGTGCCTCATGACCCTCACAGTAAAGAATTTCTTCCTTATATCTAATCTAAATTGGCACTCATTTAGTTTAAAACAATTATCCCTGTCACTACACCCCCATGATAGAGAGTCCCTACACAGCTTTCCTGTGAGGCCCCCCTTAGTTACTGAAAGGCTGCTCTAAGGTCTCCCCAGAGCCGCCTTTTCTCCAGGTAGAACAACCCCAGTTCAGTGAGAACTACCTAACCACCTGTGATATTAGACTGCATATCACCTTCGTTCCTTGCAGCTGGGATTACTTCTCATCCAATACAGTGCAATGCACATTATCAACACTGCAAACAAACTAGTACTATTTATATATAAAATATCAGGCTTAGATTTATCAGTGTTCAGAATAGTGGTTTTGGTGGTGGTCTTTGTTCTTTTCTTTCCCCTTAAGAAAACTGCTTTCTCTTGTAAATTTATTGTGCATAAATAACTCAAAACTGGCAAAATGATCTTGTGTTAACCTTTCTGAAGTGTTTTCTTTCGGAATCGAGAACAGGCAAGAGCAGTGTCATCCTAGATGCATGCGTTTTTTAGGAGCTTTACATGACAGAAAAGGCCCAGTTAGAAGTGAAAAATGTTATCTCAGCTTGACCTTGAACACCCATCACCAGGTGATGCTCTGTGAATAGTTCTGGTGAGGCTCACTGCAGTCTGGATCCTTATCCTCAATGTCTGATACATTTCTGATAATACAGGCTTCAGATAGGAATATGCTAACAGAAGTTACGTTGGTGATGCTAAAAATCTCTGCGGTGGTGAGAGACGTGTTGTGGTGGTTTAGTGGGGAGAGCTGTTGGTTTTCAGCTGAGAAAAGAGGCTGAGGTGTGGCCATAATTTTTTTTTTTTTTTTTTGTCTCCCCCAAGTACATTGCAAGTATCTTTCTATTTGTGTTTCTAAGATGTGCATCTTTTCCGCAGGACTCTGTATGTGCTGCAAACAAAACAGAAATGACCTTTCACTGAATCAAAGGCAGACTCTCTCTGGAATAATCACAATCTTTACAATCTAAAAATGTGTTTTTAATCAGGTCAGGTAGGCAAGAAACAGTTATTTTCTGGATCACTAAGTATTATCTTCCTTGTTCTCCCCTCCTTGATGCACTGTGCACAATTGGGTATAAGTTAATGTTGTGAACTTAAAGCTCCTGCTTTGGGACCTGACTATGTAAGCTTGCTTGTATTTTGTACAGGTGATGGAGTGGGAGCAAGCACCATCAGGATGATCCAACCTTTCCTTTCCTTCCTAGTGGCATTTCTAAATTACATATTGCAGTAGGCTCGGTAGCATTGTCTGAAGCAGCTGAGGCTAATAATTTAGGTCACTTAGGTGTTTTTTAATTTTTTTTCTGGTAAATTCATTTTCAAAGTACAGAAGGTTGCTGCAGGAGGCAAATGCAGAGTCCAGTCAGAAGAGCAGGAGATACCGCATACTACAAAAGGGGGTTGAAAGGGATTTTGAGGACATGAAATGAGGATAAAGAGAAAAGTGAGCTGCATATACATTTTGAAAGCTTTTGAAGCCATAATCCATTTCTATCATAGGAGTTGGGGGATGTTTAGAATCCCATGTAAGGGCAGCTTTTTCAGGGTTGGATACTTGTGGTGGCATAAGGTTAAATTAAAAAAAAAAAGTGAGAAGTTGTAGTAACTCCAGTATCAGGAAAAAAAAAAAAAAAGTGAAGTCACAGGGGTGAACAACAGCTGACATATCAAAGTGTAAAGTATGTTTATCTTGGTTCTCAGTCCTTTTGTAAGATGTTAATGGTTTATTTGAAATGCAAATGAGAAAGTACTAAATTTTATTGCAAAACCATATTCCACATCAAACTTTGATGTTTGATTATACAGCGAGAACTTCTAATTTTTTTTTCTGCAGTTTTAAAATCAGCTCAACATATTCTTAAAGGGCCTAATTTGTTTAAGATAAAAGACTCAGTAAGCAAACAGCAGTTGCTGTTTTAAGTGCAATTTCCTAATCTCCAATGCATCAAGCAGCAGAACCATTAACTCTCCTTTGTTTAACTCCAGTGGGTAGAGGGGGCAGGAGGTGAGTAAAGACATTGTGTTTTTTTCCACAGAGACTCTTTTATACAGCCTCTCTGTACCACCTGACTGTGGATCAATACTACTTTATTGGAAAACAAACAAGCAAAATGAGAACCCCAGAAAGCTCATGAACATATCTGCCTGTGTTACCATTGGGAAATGAAAATTTTCTTCAACTTTCAGCATTTGCACAAAAGGGCAGCAATGCTGTTGGCTTTTTTTTTGCTTATATTACATCATTACATTTGACTTTTTGATTTTGATTTTTTTTTTCTACAGGAATCATATTCTAATATATTTTTTTGTGTGTGTGTGGAATATGAACCACGTATTCTCTTATGTGCTCGCTCTCTCTCTTTTTAACCACATTCAGCTCTATTTTCTTTCTCTCCTCCCAAACCCCATCCTCCCCTCCACTTCTATACAGTGGTGTAAATGGCAAACAAATTAAAGGGAAGTGGAGAAGTATTTTTAAATGACACAGAGAAACTCTTGATCTCTTTGGTTTGCACTTTGGATGTCTTATATGTGTGCCTTCCTGTACTGAGAAAGTGCTATCAACTGAACAAGGTAAAAGAGAAGTCAACTCTGTAATTCAAGCTGAAAAAAATGAAATGGAAGCTTGTTTCCAAAGTGAAAGAAAAAAAAATGTTTAAATACTTCATCAGAAAAATGTGGCAAGTCTGTGATAATTTGTGAATGGAATGAGATTCACTTCTAAAAGTTAGCATTAAAATAAAGACTACTGACCCAAGTTATGGCTTCTAGCCTTGAAGGAAAGTCCCCTAAAATTATTGTCATTGTTTTTGTCTTCCCTATGCTTCTCTTCTCCTTCTCTTCAATGGTATTGTAAAAATTAATGATGGTTAACTTTGGGGGAGGAAATCCTTTTCCTTGGACCTAAGGAGATGTCAGCATCTCAGTTTAAAGTGGGTGGAAGGAATTGCACTTTTAGGATGCAATTCAGTTCATAGAATGTACAGTCTTAACCTGTACGACAGAGTTGCTTATTTCTCTGTATTGTCTAGAGAAGCTTGGGTAACTAACTAAGTTCTAGGTATTTATGTAGATGTCTACATTTAGAAGTTAATTTTATGCTCTAACTTGGTGACATTCAGTTAAAAATAGACTTTGGCATAAGTGTATATAGCTGAATTCAGGCTTCTATTTATTATGCAACAGCTGTCAAAAATAAACAAATACTTAAAGGAATGGGAGGAGGAAAACACTATTGCTAGTATTTTATTAAAAAAAAAAAAGTCAGTGCTATGCCCTCACCTGCAATATTGCATTTCATTTTGATTGCTGTATCAGAAAGATATATTGGAAAAACAGAGTACTTGAGAGAGAAGATGGGAATGATAGGGGTATGGAGAAAATGTTCTCATATGAAAAGAAGTTGAAAAGACTAGGACTATTTAGAGAGAGATGAGTAAGAGAGAAACAATGAAACTACACAAAGTAATGATTACTGTAACGAGAAGTAGGATGGGAACTTGTACTGTATTTCTAAAGCATGAATAGAACAAGGAAACACTGATTGAATCTGGAAGGGGGAAATTGAAAACTGATGTAAGGAAAGACTTTATTCACACATTTCATAACTAACCCATGGCATTCATTTTCCTAAGATGGCATTGAAGCTAGTGTTTTAGCAGGATTTGAAAAAGGGGCTGGAAGTATATATGGGAACAAGCAAAACATCTACAGCAATGGTAATATGCAGCAGCCCCACTCAAAACCAAGAGAGAAGTTCTGAGTCTTTTCAAAGTATTTTCAGTGCTCCTAGAGCAGTTTGATTTTTGGGATAATTTCAGATTTCACTGCTTCTGAACCAAGAAGAAAGTAAATGGTTTTGAGGAATTTTTTTAAGAGGTAATTTGTTTATGCAAAATAAATGTACTGTTTGAAACCATCAGATTTGATATTGCTTAGTTATCATCTGTTCTCATTTATTCAACTTTATGCAAAATCCATTGTGGGCCTCTATCTGAATGAAGGCATGTTTTTGTTCGTGATATATTAAGGGCAAAATAGCAGCAATATTTCAAAAAGAGTGGGCTAAATCAGTTTCAGTACATTGTCTGGCTGGGAGATGAGCTCAAAGGAATCTCAAAGCAATTCAGGGGGGTTGGAGCCTTTAAATGCTAATTGGGTTTGTCTGCTCTGTTTTTGACAGAGCCTCTGAGGAAGAGAATAAGAATTTATTATCTTTTATATGAATAACCAAAGAAAGAGGAAGTGAATTAAAGGCAGATGTACTTTTTCTTCCTAAAGTCTAGATTTATCAAACTGAATTCACTCATTTGAATCTTGTGTCTGGTGGTCAAGGTTTTAGATTTTGTTCTGTTTGAAGGTCACTAAATATCTGCTGCAAATATCAGTGCATTTTGACTTAAGCAGCTAGCAAGAATGTGATCTCTAGTTAATTGCTCCAGCTGGGTTTAAACATGGCAGTGCAACATTTCTATGTCTGCTTTGGTCTATTCCATAAGGAATACATAAAGTCCTGTTTCTCTGAGTTAAGAAGAATTAGGAATATACAGTTTTCTGAAAGCCTAAAAATTGGTGGCAGGTCCTGGTTTAAACAAACTCCCCACTCAACCCTTAAGTTCTTAAATGCCTCCTTGCCTTTTTTTTTTTTTTTTTTTTTGCCTTGGAAATTGGGAATTTCTCTTGTCTCAGCACACATTCCTTGCTGTGGCATTGGATTATGCAGTTCTCAAAGATGAATCAGCTGGGGCTGTACAGGGTTGGTGCAAGAAGGCACACAGAGGAGTTTTCTGAAATTAATTTGAGCTCCATGGAAAAAGATACAGGGACACGAGTTCCAGAAATGTACGACAGAAGTGTGTGAGGTAGCACATTGATTAGAGGTAGTGTAAAGCAGCAAAAATTGAGCTGCTTGGAACTAAACTTTTTTGTTGTTGTTGTTTTGTTTTAATGTTGTTGTTTTTAAAGTTTGTTTGCTTTCTTTCGCTACTCTGGAATCATATTCTGGCTGTGTGAAATCCTCTCCCTTTTCTCAGTATAGTTTTCTGTGGTCTAGCCCTTAACATTAATATGAACCCCAGATTTCCACCAAGCTGCTGCTGTGAGTATAGAATTGGGTTAGAATGTGTCTAGGAATGAACAGAGTAAGGAGTTTAGAACTGGGAGCAATGGGTTATATTCACTAGTGTTTAACAACTGTTCTGTCTTGATATGAAGGGTACAAAATCAAATCAGGAGATTAAACTAAATTTATGGCTGCTTTATGTTACTTTCAAAGCAGCTGCCCTTCTGTACTGGTGAATCCCTGTAATTTTGAGACTGGTTTGAAAAAGGAAGGCCATTCATCTTTTAGATTTATTTTGTTAAACTGAAGGAAAATGGATGTCATTGAGAAGACTATTGTTTTTCACAGAATTGAAGTAAAAACTAGAGAGCACCTGTAAAGATGCTGGATACTGTATGAGCATACTGCAGATAGACATGCCCCAAACATCTTAAGAACCATTTCCTGAAATGATTTTTTTTCCTGTTTCAGTGACGTTCTTTCAACTCATTTCTTTTTTATTGATGTGTAAAACAGATTTTAAACAAAGCTTGCAAGCTCTGATATTCACTGATTCACTGTATTAATTTTTTTTAGAGTTCTTTTTTTGTTGTGGCATTGAAATAAATGTTATAATTATGCTCTCTCCTAAACCAACCCAAAAAGCATTTCTTTGTGGCTGGGCACAAGTTAGTGTGCCCTACTCCACATGCTGTGGACTCATGTACTTCTTGGCATTCTCTCTTAATCGTAAAATTTAAATCAGAACGATAAAAGTTGTAGTAGTACAGAATTTTGCCTGAATTTTCCTGTTTTCTTCCTTGTAATGCATCTTTCCAGTTGCTTTTGTAGGGTACTCCCAGCCATTCTCACTATATTTTTTTCTCACTTGTCTTTGTAATGTTGATATAACGAGAACTGCCTGGGTAAAATGATCAAGCACAATAGCTCTTTGTCTTGTGGCCTTATGGGGAAGGGAGAGGGAATGGGAGGGGGCAGGAGAGGAGGAGGAGAAAGAGTCAGGGCACAGCAAATAAAACCTGGATTTGCAAGGTTCCTGAAGAGGTCTTGTTTTGTATGATGTCCAAGGGATGTAATGCTCATCATCTCTTCTGAAAATCAGTCCCTGTCTTCCCAGGCCTTAACGCAAGTGTGTTAGACTTAGTCTTGAAGTTTCTTAACTTTACTACCAGATGTGTCATTTCAAAAGTAACATTTTCCTCTGAACTATTTGGTTCTCACAGCAATATATACTTAATGCACTTCTGTATATTGCTCCATTATTAACTACTATGTAATTATTAAGAGAAGAGTGATAATGTAAGTAAACATAATGCAAAAATGATATTTTCTCCTCTGTTCAGATATACCATCTTATATAAACATTATATAAGGTAATATATTTACTTGGTAGCTGCCAAATTAAAGAAGAATGAATGCGTGTTTAAATTGAACTTGTTTTGAATTCCCAAGCACCAAATATAAACAGATAGAGTCATTGCAGCTCTTTGTGTTGTAGCTCTTGAGAAGAAAATGTGTGTAAATGAAGGAGTGGGAGAGAGTTTGTAGGATTCTAACTGTGAAACCCAAACTCTAAAACCAATGAGGATAATTGGCAAAGTTATTCCAGTTATATTTTAATACGTATTAATTATAGTAAATCTATTCTGCTCAAGAGGCAACTAAAAGCTCTCTGTAATCATTGTGTGAGTGTATACGGTGTATAAAAAAAAAAAAGCTTTACATCTGTAGCAGAAAGAAATGTTTCAGAAGGAAGATTTAGAAAGCATAAATTTGTAAAAGAGTCAAGTTAGAGAGAAATAAAAGAATGAACCTATGTAATAACCTGTCTTATGTCACAGACAGAGAGAACATGTTATGGCCAGTATTAAGTATTAGCAGATGATGAGTAGAATTGTGATCTTAAGTCATTATTGTTACTTCCCTATTTTACAATGACAGGCAGGCCATGGAGCACTTCCAGTTGGTCTGCTGAGACAGGGAAGCATCAGATGCTTTTTGCTAATGGCTGTTGAATTGAACCTTGGCATTAGAGTTTTTCAGAGGTGTTTTTTTTGTTTGTTTGGTTTTTTTACCACTTAACTAATATTAGTACAAATATTGAAACTTTTTGATATTATACATATGCTTACTTCATGATTGTGTTTGTTAAGTATCCTTTTGGTGCTGGTTCAATACCCAGAAAGTGATCACAACCAGTGCAGAGAAAAACAGGAAAAAAATGTCAGTGTGACTTGAGAAGTGAAAAGTGCAATCGATAAAAATGTGTGACTAGTGCAAATGAAGGCCAAGTTTGATTTTCAAACAGTTGGATGGAGAGCACTCTATTAGATTTAAATTTCTTTATGAGTGTTGTAAAATGTGGATGATATTGGTATAAAACAGATGTGGAATTAGAATAACAGTTTCTATTTTCCTAGTGCCTCATATGCTCCAATGATGCAAACAGAATGGAAATATTGGTTAGAGTGAGTTTAAAACAAGATGAATCCTGTTCCTCTGTTGTGTACACCAGTGAGGTTTTTTAAAAAAAAAAAAAGGGGGGGGTGGGCGGAGGGGGAGAGAGGGCTTGGGAAAGAAAGCATTGTCTGTAAATTTGCTTCCTGAAATGAGTAGTCTTGAAAATCAGCACAGTAGTCATAGATATGTTTTTTTTCTCCATTATATTGGTATTGCTAACAAGAACATTTCAAAATTATTTACCTTCTTTGAAATGGTGACCAAAGCTTTCCTACAACTTATTTGCCTTGGCTTGCAGTATAATTTTTTTTCTTTGCTTTCCAAGGGGAGGCACCACAAACTGGGAACATAATGAACAGAAAGGTTCATTAAACGAGAATATGATGGTGTTCCAAGGCATTCCATATTAGCTGCACATGCTTAAAGAGGCTATCTGCCCTCCATTATGAACCATATACCACAATTAATTGGACTACCTTTGAGAATTTTTACAGCCGTCTGGATATCTACAGAAATGGTGGTAGAGGCTTACTTTTTTTTTTTTTTTAAAAAAAAAGTGCTAATCTCACATAAAGGCTTTAACATCTGTTGCTAGAACTAATAGTCCATAACCATCAGAATTTTGAGCATCAAATATTAAAGGCTCAAACATATCTGACTTAGCAGTATAAAAATTGCACATCTAGCTTGAGCTGATTTTCTAGTGTCTCTGTCTTGTCAATGGACAGAGGTATCTTGGAGGATCACTTGTTCTATCCTAAAGTCTAAGATGAGTAGCAGGAATTGCCATTTCAAGCTGCCTACCTCTGTGGTATGACCTTACAGAGAAACTAGGCTTTTATCTGTAGATTGCTAGGGTGAAGTCAGATTAATTCCACTCAGGATACAAAACTGCAGCTTATTTTAAAATATATATATATATAAAGAAGTGCGAGGTGATGATGGCTATCATATAGCAGGTATAAGTCAAATGGCATATTAGGAATCTTCTAAATCAGTCTGGCGTTGGAAGTAGTGGTATGTAGGGATGGGACAGGATAGAAGACTGTTTGGAATTAAATAAGACATGACATTATATGAAGAACACAATACTCTTATGTTTGTTTTCACTTGGTCAATTTAGGTCTGAACTCCAAACAGATTTGTGCAGTAGGTACTGTCTTGGCTGTTTAAGTATGACTACTTTTTAAGCTGTGATTTTTTTTTTTTACAGCTACTCAAGCATAGATGCTGATGATTCTGTGCTATAAGGGTAATTACCATTTTCTCACCTTAATAGAACTTTTTCTAAGGAAATTAGAGCGTTCCTATCTCCATGCTTCTTTCTCCATGATTTAGCAAATCCCTAGTGTATTTGAATTGTTCATTAACCAGATGCTACCTACATTAGAAAGGAAAAGGTAATCTACCGTGCAACATGGCCCAATACTTGCTTAAAAATGAACTAAATTCATTCCAAGCCATAGCAAATAACATGGGCTTGTCTCCTGGGCTTTCCACTGAAAAATTTATTCACAGTTTATAAATGTTATGCCTGTGTTCATATGCAGTTTGTACACGTGCCATTTTTGTATAGTGAGGTGTCAGTTTTGGGCAGAGTTGTAATAATCTTGGAATAATTTAAACAATCAAATAGTTCTGTAGAGGGTTCTGGAATTAGATCTGGTGCCCTTCTTCAAAGATCTGTTGATTTATTTAGGATTTCATGACATTTTAAGGTCGTGTGAAGAGACTCTAGTTAAGGTTAAAGGATGGACCTGGTGCTTAGGGACATGGTTTAGTGGGTGACATTGGTAGTAGGGAGGTGGTTGGACCAGATGATCTTGAAGGTCTTTTCCAACCTTAATGATTCTATGAAATGGGTTATATGCTGTTCATAAGGAGACTAAGGGACCATAGGAAGTTGACTTTGTGCAGGACTTGCATAAATGCTTAACACTTCGGTGATTAAAACTAAAGTTTAGCTGAACCATTGTGGGTACTACTGTAGATCATTCCAAGCACATCTTTGTATTTGAGTGCTCAAAGTAACTTGTGCGACTACAAGATCTAAAACCTCCAATAAACGTATACTACTTGTTTTGTTTTTTCTTTTAATATTCTGTATCTGCATGCAGAACACTAGAAATATTCTGAAAATGAGTGCTATAAAAGAAGCCAAGATTCTTAGTTCTTCCCACTTTTTTACTTATACTAGATTTTTAAATTCCACACAAGCCACAGGAAAGGACACAGTTCTTACCTGAGAAACCTGCAAACGTGGCATATTTTTCAACAGCTTTTTCTGATTTGTTTTAGTTTCTCAAAACTAGCTGCAAGTCACCTGATTTTCCAGTGATTGAATACCTACTCCAGTGGCTACTGTTTGAAACTGGTGGGTTCTGTATAAAAATCAGTAGAGAGGACAAACCATAAATTAAAAGGTACCCTTTAAAAGTGTGCAGTAGAGCTGGAGGCCACAAGAAAATGGAGCATAGTGAAAAAAGCAAGTTTATGATAGGTTTTGTATGATGTCAATGGTAATAGTAACATAGTAACAAAGTAATGTAGACTCAAGATACCCATTTGTCATCTACTTGCTATTAAAAAAAGTCTGTAACTTGTGTTTGTTTTGGTGTTCAATGCCAATATTCTAGCTAGGTTTAACTTAATTTTGGTTCTTTTATGTTATTGCTCAGTGTTACCCTTAATATTTTAGATATTTCCGTTCTTCTTACCTCCTCTGTGAGAGAGAGGAGGAAAGTGCTGTGACGTTCAAGATCAAACTGTCATGATGGAGTTCAAATTTGGTGAAATGACTTCAGTCATTTTAGATACCGATATAAAATATCCTGGTAGTTAATATTTTCTTTTTCTAAAAAAAGTTATATATATTGGGCTGAATTACTCCATGATCTTATGAATCTTCAGTATTATAAAGCAATGCTTTTCTTCTGGTGAAGTTCTAGTGTCAACATGCTGTAATGCAATAAGTGCGTTTTTGTTTTTTTCCTGTAGAAAGCCTAACAGACTGTATTTCAATTGTTTTATTCACAAAGGTGTTAAATAATTTATATGCTACTTTGTATTCACTTCTACAACTCTTCAATGAGCAAATTAAAGCTTAAGAAGTCTGTTGGGTATGTGGAACAGAATTGTGTTCTGCATCTCAAATCTTTTATCTTAATCCTCTCTTCTACTTCCATCTATCCTTACCAGTGCTTCTCGTGTGTGTTGCCCATACATTTCTGACCCTCTGCTTCTGTTCTCCCATGTTTGTCATGTCTTCTATCTACAGAATTTCCATTTCTGCAAAAACATCCACACTTCCACAACCTACTCAAAATTTGCACTTTCTATTTAGTTAATTTTGTAAGTTACAGAAAAGTATCAAATTTGAACCCATTGCAATGGAGGGGGTGGTGAAATTAAAATTTCTGTTTACTTATTGACAGATATTCCCCCTTGAGACATCTGCTGCGTAGCTGGACTATCAGCCTTGTGTTCTCTCTGTGCTACTTGGAGCCTTAACCAAAACTTAACCCTATTTGCATGAATGTAAAATATGAAATACTTCCATTAGAATCAAAAAGGCAAACAATTAGTGTATTTATATAAAATTTATATTATCTATTTTCTGTTGCGTAACTCGACTAAATGACTCATATGAGTTCACGATGAAGAAATTAAGTGTCTTACAAGGCGCTAAGTCAGCTCTTTGCTGACTCCAAAATTAATGATGTAAAGACTGGAGGTAATCACTTGTCATTTAACAATCTAATTAGCATGATATATATGTAGGTTTTGAGGACAGCGAGAAAATCTGAAAGACATCTAGAAAAATTCAACTCAAACTCAATTTCCTTCTTGAACTGGGTTAGTAGGGTACTTTGATGCTAGGAGAAAACATTCATGCACTGAACACAATGGGTATCACTGCAGACCAAAAACTAGTCTTTTGCAAGGAAGGAGAGGAATTCATTCTGTTGCAGGCAATATTTCACTGCATTAAAGTGTTAATAAAAATAACTTACAGTTAAGCTGTGAAAATCAGGAAGGTTACATTCATGGATAATTTCATGCTAAAATGTATGCGCTCGATCGTAATCTCCTTGTAAATGCGTTAAACATGCATGAGACAGTCAACTATATCTCCGAGCAGTTAGAGATAACTTCAATAAGGTGACATTGATATTCTGTCAGGTTTTACTAGTAATCAATAAGAAAAGGTTGACAGCAATGTTGCTTATTAGCACATAGTTTATTTTTTTTTTTAGCACCACTTTCCATTTATTGAGAAAAGAAAATTCAAATTTTGTTCTAAAATCCTTAAATTGTTGACGTCCTGAATATTTTTATGACTTACAGTAAATTAATAAAGCTCAGACTTGGCAGACCAGCGTTACCAGTTAAAATCATCTTCATGTATGGTGGTTTGATTTTTTTTTTTTTCCAAAGACACAAGAGAAGATAAGCTATTTGGAATTAAGTGCAGACATCTCAGCAGTCATTGAATGGTCAAAGTTGAGTTAGAGGTAGTTTAAAGACTGGAAAATGAAGCCAAGAATGCTGTAGTTCATAGGTATAGGGAAAAAAAAAAAAAAGAGAAAGGAACCAGAGGAGAAAAGCAAAGAAGAGAATAAAAAAGTTGTTTGAATGAGTGTCAGTGGGATATAAGGCTGTATTTGCAAAGGCCAGGAAATATGAATCTGCAGGAATAGTTTGACAACATAGTATGTTGAACAAGACCGAATAATATGGTAGGAAATTTGTATCTTAGATTTGGTACAGTGCCTGCTAAGTGTAGATGCATGGTAAAAAGGCACGTGAAGTGGAAATTTCCTCAATCAGGATAAATCATCACCATCTCCTAATCCAGAAGCTCTTAAATTACTGACTATTTTTCTTTAATAAAACATATGTTTTACCAAATAGGCCTAACTGTTATTTAAGAGTGTTTAGTTGATTTAAGCATGTATACAGTTCAGATTTATAACAAATTAATGAGGTCAATTTAAAATTGATTTGAGTTAAACCAGTTCAATTTCTCTTGAAGATTAAATTACAGATAGGTCAACTACTGGAACAAGAGATTAGGGGAAAATTTTCTTCCACAAGGAGAATTTCTAGATATTGGACAGTTACGAAATTTAAACTTCTTATTGAGTGGCTAAATCAAATGTGGGAACTTAACTCTGCTCTCTTTTCTTCTCTTGGCCTTAGTGACTTGCCCAGGGTCACTCAGTGAGTCAATGGCAGAGCTGGAAATAAAACAAAAGAATTATTACTCCCCGTCACAGTCACTAACCACAAGAAAATCTTTCTTCTCATTCTACTCATTTCCCTTTTAATGGACAACACTTGCATTTAGCATTCCACACCAGTCAACAGGGTAAAATTATTGGCTACAGTTAGACAACTGTACTAAAGAGTACCTCAGTTTATGGATGAAAACAGTTATAAAAATGCTCAGTTTTATTATTATTATTTATTGTTTGCAAACATGGAAATTCAATAAAAGTTTACTGATAAAGGAGACCCAGCACAGGACTTAAATTTCCCATTATTTCTTTTATGTTCCAAAAGCAATATGCATTACTTAAAACATTTAGCTGAAAGACTTTGTTGCCAACATTTTTTTGGTATTTATTCTTGGAAAAGTATATAAAAATATGGAAGAAATCATTATTACAAATTATTTTAAATGATCTTTTTCCAGTTATCTTCTCTTCTTCCCCTAGTGATTATTACGCAGTTCTCTTCTAGTAATAAAAAATAGTACCTATTACTGATATTAAGAGTACCTATAGTTCTTAGTAATCTATGAAAGGTTTTGTTTCATTGCCAGATCATTTTCACTAGTCTGAATGCCAGCTCAGTTTTCCACACTAAGGTCAATTCCAATTTTTTTTTTTGTTGATTTGTCTTCCTGTCTTTGCCTGTTAGTATGAATGAATGGTGGGCATGAGTTGTATTATCAAGTACCATTCAACAAGTACAGCCCATAAAAATTAATGCCTCTATTTTTCTTTTGGGGATGCCGTTAATTTAAATGTGAACCACATTTGACAGCAATCATTTGCACCATGGATTGAAAGAACTGGGAATTGAGATGAAAAGCTAAGTTTGGCAAGTTATTAATCTTCAGACAGTTTGACTGCACAAAATTGGCAAGGATATAACAGCGTCTCCAGTCATGAGATGAAGGCTCTGTCTTCTTGGAGATCTCGTAGCCACGAAATAAAGCAAAAAGATCTGTGTATCTGACAGAACCTGGCTGTAATGCTCCACCAAAAGCATCAGTCAGCTAAACAGGCAGCAAGCAGTGTTGGTTTTGAATATCAACTATCGTTCTTGCGAGCGAGATGCAGAGATATGCCATGCAACTCACCATGGAGAGCAGAGAACCTTCAGGTTATTCATGTGCAGTTGTGAGGCTTGAGGGCAGCACTTCATCATGTTTAAGAATTTCAAATTACTTCTATAACCAAAAGACCTATCCCCATGCATTCAGTGTGTTAGAGGGATGCTATGTATATCTAGTTGCAGAAGAGGCAATGTGGTAACATACTGATGTTTCCAAGGACTCCAAACCCCTGCAATAAATGGTCATGTATTTTTGGATTCAGAATAACTTATTCCATAGCTTATAGGTATGGAATAAGCATCTGTGAATGAAATCAGAGTGGTGAAATGCGGGATTGGTGCTGATAATAGATTGGTGCTGGTACTGCTATAAAAGGGTGAATACATTAGCATTAGCAAGTAGTCTAGTAGTGCTGCTGCAGAAATGAGATCGGTGGTTTTGTATGACATGCTTGGGCAAGTAAAGTCATACAGAAGCAAAAAATATTTGCTGATATGTCTGCTATTGCTATCTATTGTTATCTATGCTAAACTTGAAAAATATACCAAAAATTACTTTTATGCGAGATTACAGTCAAATACATGTACATTGATGTAGCTAGTACAAAATGGTGTTTTTCCTTGTTCATCATGTCCACACTGTGCTTTTTTTTTTTTTTCAATTTCAGTGTCTTAAAGGACATTCAGTCTGTTTTTGTTTGTTTATTACCAAAGGATTGAGAGTGTAATCAGTTGGCCAAGAAACAGCAATTTTAAAGCTTCCTCCTCCTTGGACATTTGTGTGACTCATATCCTTACGTTTTTCTCATTCAGTGATGCTAAATCCTAGCAGAGTGAGTGAAGGAAAAAAAGAAAGGAAGCCTCAGAACCTGACACAAACCACAGTCAACAAGTAGCAGAATCCAATAGCAAATTTCAAGCTTCACTTGACTACAAATTAATTCTGCATTCTAACTTTGCTCTTTGGGTCATTAACATTCCAGTTTCTTTTGTGTTTTCTGAGCACTGTTTAACTGTAGCACACCCCAGTTTACTTCTGCATAACAACATTCCAGTAGCAGGCAGCCAGATCTGAGAAATACAACTTTTTTTTTTTTTTGAAACCTCCCCTCTAACGTTTTTCTCATCAAAGGTGTTTTGCCATCAGTTTCCGTAGGGCAAGATTTAATGAAAGATTGAGGATAAACTGAGCAAATAAGTGTGAGTACATCAGTACAATTTATTTTTCTTAACTTTAAGCCATTTGGATCCTTCCAAATGATCTTAAAGTCATTAATAACATTTTGGTACCCTTTGGTCTCATTAAAGAGACTTAAGCTATTAAATAGACTCAAGAAGGTGTGTATGTGCGTGGGGAGAACCTTCCATGTTAGAAACAATACCAAATTCTTCTGGCCCTCCCCACACCTCTAAGATATAATTTATAACTAGTAATATGAAAATAACATGGAGAACTGCTTATAATGCAGAAGTGAGTACAGTAAACTTAAGCGAATGTGAGATCATCATGTACTTGCTTTAAGATAAAGTACAAATGACGTGAATTGCCAAGCTTTGGGTTTGCAAGCTGATCAACTGGAGCAAGAGAAATCTCCTAATCTCCAGGTGCATGGGGTTTTATGCATTCCTCTAAAGCATTAGACCACAGCTGGAAACAGATGAGGATGATCTGTGGCGTTTAGTGTAACAATTCCCAGAAAAATACGCATTTGCAGCCATGAAACAAGTACATTTATTTAATGGATTTATGTTATTTTTCCTTGGGCAAATGGTATTCCAAAAATGAAATGTTTGGCAGACTGCAATACAGTGTGAGAGAATTTTTTTCATTATCCTCTAGTAAAAGGCTAACAATGTGATGTAACTGTTTCACTATGTTCTGCTTAGTACGCTTCAGTCAGGAACACTAAATATAAGTGTGCTGTGACTTGTGTCTCTTGCACAAGCTCCTCCATAGTTAAATGTTCAGGGGTTCAAATCTGAGTTTGGAGCCCTGCTCCTGGGTTTATTTATATTTTTTCTGATGCTGGTTGTTTAACACACAATGCATAAGCTAAGCAGAAGATATAACCCAGATTCTCCCTCTTCCTACTGAGTACCTTGAGTATGAGGCCACAGAAGCAGCTCTCTCTGTAAGCAAATGCCTTCATGCTGCACATGCTGGGTGTGAGATGCTCCTTCCACTACATTCTCCTGTAACCTGGTGGGAAGGCACTTTGGTTTGTATTTGTCTCCCTAAATTTTAGGCACTTAATTGAAATATTAAGAGGAGATCAGTATCTTCAATAACGAACAGAAACAATGTTCAATGTTCTCCACTGAACATACTTACAGTGAAATTGCTCATGGGAGGTACATCTTTCTCTCTTGAACATAGAGATACCCAATAAATGTTCAGCAAGTTTAGGAAAACACCTACAAATAGGTGGGATTAAGTCATGCCTCTCTGAGATGCATGGAAGATGCGTTTGGGTTTCTTCTACCTGAGGGAAAACACAGAATTCCTGTCATCCATTCCTGGTTAGATGTGTTAATCTATATGGCACTTTGCAAGTGATTATTGTCACCCACCGTTGGATGTGGCTTATAGATATGAGTCCTAACTGCAGCTGTGGAACCTGGATCTCAAGGGACTCACTTAGGTGCCTTCATTTCAGAGCAAGGCAGGAATTTGGAGGCAGCCTTGTTGTCCAGTTGTAGGTTTCCCCTTGCGAATTTTGGGGCTTCCTATGTTGGAAGTTTTTGCTGCTGCTCTGCTGCCTTTTTATTTGTTTAAAGAGGGTACAGAGTACTTGGTTAAATGCAAAACAAGAGCACGTGTGTTTTACTACCTGTCTCTGTGAACTGGCTTATTTGGCAGCCCCATTCACAGTCACTAGCGTAGCCAGGCTTGGCAGGTTTCAGACAGTTCCCAACCAAACTCCTTCAGGTCTTTAGCTCTGCAAAAGCTCTCTATCTCTGCTCAGCAGGATAAGGGGTAATATTCGTTTCACTCCTTCCTTGTGTTCTGGATGAAGCGAACATGAGTAGGGCTGACTGCAACCATAGAAGATTACTAATAATTTCTGGCAGCCTGGTATTAATATACCCATCACATGATCAAATCCTGGTGCTGTGAAAAAGAATACACGTCTTAAAACTCTTAGCCTGGAAGTACAATTTAGTTATGAATAGGGATACGTCTAATGAAAATTAAATCTTCTTTCCCCAGTTTTGCCCTGAAGACAGTCACCTGACTGTTTTTATTTGTGGTTATACATTTGTAGTAAACTGTACGACTTAAGCATATTACGAATCAATGCAACACATAAGTAATGGTCAACTGAAAATAAGTAAAATCTTTGCATACGTGAAAATGTACCTCAGGTGAACTGAAAGATTGTGGTTTCAGTCTTTTCTCCTCTCACTGTAAGCATTGAAGAGTAAGTGAAATGCCCCTTGTCAATATGTAGTTATGCCATTTTTATATTATTAAAACTTGCTAGTTTGGGTGGGAAAAAAAATTTGGTACAGGTACTCCTGAGTTCTGTTGATTTTTTTTTTTTTTTTTTTTTCCCCCCTCTTCACTCTGAGAAGTGATGATCTAATAATAGCAGAGGATGCAACAGTAACATTTTGGCCAATGCAGTATGAAGTGCCTTGCTGTAAATTAAAGTAGATCATGTTTTTGACTTGCATTTTAAATTAAACTTAACATTCTCTGTCAAGCACATAGTGAGATGGTTTGCTGAAAAAGGAAGTCCTAAAGAAGGAAAGGAAAAACTATTCCTTCTTCTTCCAGTAGAACTGTTTGTTTTTGTTTGTTGCGTAATAATAGGGAAGAAGTGATTTGGCTTCACTGTGCTTTTTAATAACACAATTCTGCTAACATCTTTTTAGTACAGCTCCTTCTATAGATTGTGTAAGTAGGGCAAGGTGAGCGTTGTCTCTCTCGTGAATGATAAGGGATTACAGCTGACAGGCAATGTATATAAATTCCTGTTTAAAGTGACATTAACAATTCTTTGGTCTGCTGCAGGGCAGAAAATACACATATAATATGGCATTTCTTTAGTACTGGTACTTTCAAAGACTGCCTTAAGTTTTACAAAAATCATAATTAATAAGAACTCAATAAAATCAATCCATTAAAAAGTTCAACAAATAATTACAGTAAAGTGAAATGTCACTTTTTTTTATTTATTCAGTAGGTTTTTGAGTTACACTTTTATTATGCTTAAATAAGTAAAGTATTTGAATAAGGTCATTTTCTCCAACTCTTAAAATGTCACAATTGTATTTCTAAGGAGAAAAAAAAAACATTTTGGTGGGATTGAGTAGCCTATGTTTTTTTTAGATTGCATGCAAATTGAATCGACTAAGCATTTGAAAATGCTCTTTGCTTTAAATTAATAGCTGTTATTTCCATTCTACATGGGACTTAAGCAATTCAGTGGGTTTTATAATCTACTTGACTTCATTTCCTGGAAAAGTACTGGAAGTCACTAAAAGTATCTGTAAGCACCTAGAAAAATAAAAGAGATGAGAAATGGTAAACATACATTTGCCAAGAACAAAATACATCAAACCAATTTATTTTTTATCTATTATAGAATAGGCCTTTTGGGTAAAGGACAGGCAGTAGCTGTCTTATATTTTGACTTTAGCAGAAGAAATTATTGTAGGTGGATAGAAAACTGCTCAAAAACTATAATAGGAGTGTTATTAATATTTCACTGTCAAAAGGAAGCATGTATCAAGAATGTGCTTATTATTAATCTGGATAACACCAACCTGTGAAGTACTGTAAGCACTTGGAAAATAGTGAATAAAAATATCAGGAAAAAAGTTAAAATGTAATTACATAAGGAGAGGTACATGGAAAATGTAATGCTGTTGCAGTAATATAGGGATGCTTCAGTTTTGCAGAAGTTTAATATAAACTGAGGCTGAATAAAAAGCAAAGCAGATCACTACATTTACTATTTTTCTTGACTGCATTTGAAAAAGATCTGATATGATACTTCTATCTAATGATTTGTGTGAAAGAGGTTGTATAAATGGCAAGGGACATAGTATGTTTGAGAAAAGTACATATCTTTTATATAAAAATTTACAGCTATTTTATATCTCAACTGGCTGAAACTTAAATTTCAGCATTGGAGTGGATACCTCCATTCTATCCAGCCATAAGCTTTTTTTGTATTTACTGAATTTTTATCATTTAAGTAGGCAAAATACACTTTGATAATTTAAAAATATAAGAAGTTCTGTAATGAAGCAATTTTCATCTCTGTATAACAATGAGAAGGCAAATATTCTGTGGTAAAAGCAGCATAGCATCGTATTTGAATATTGTCATTTAAAAGACGTTGTCCACTTTGTTACTTATTTTTGATACTATATATCACTTCTGATATAAGTATATTAACATCTTAATATGAATATACCATCTACATATGTATAGATGCATGTTAATGTAACTCATGCATATATGCATGTTAATAATATCTGAGAGCCTTACAGTTTTCAAAAGACTATCCTTAAACCCTCCTTTAGGAAGTTACTATTATTTTAATAAAATTATTTACTTTCATAAAAGAAATATGGAGGAATGGAATTCAAATCCCAGTTCCCCTAATAGCATTGTGTTAAACTCATTAAAGAAATTCTATTAAGTGTAGGAGCACTGTGGGTTAAGTAAAGGGTTGCTGAACAGTTTCTTTTCATCCCATCAAAATTATTGGGTTTAAGTGATCAAGTCCCAGCAAAATAAAGGCTTCCAAAATTTGTTTCATTTCAAAATAACTATGGGAACTAACTTTTTTGGGGTATAAATCTGCTGTTTAGTTACCCTGTTAACATTTAATTTGTTGTTTCTAGTCAATACATTTTTAATATTAATCCCATTAGTATGTTTTTACCATCTTTTTTTTTAGTAAGATTGTTTTATCTTCAGTGAAATCATTATATTTTCTTTAATAAGATGAACATTTACTGTGCTCTTGGCATGAATTAATTTTTAATAAACCATTAATAAGTCAGATCTCTGTGGATTTCTTTTCCCTAAAAATCAAGGCTCTTCCAGCAAGGAGTTTTTGATAGATCTCAACACTTGAATTTATTGTAACATTTTCAACATTATTCATGCTAAGAAGAAAGAGAAAATTTTGTTTTGTCATAGGTCAGATGATTTTTCCCCTTTTGATACATTTTTGTGATGGTGTAAAATTTGTACAGCTAGAGAAGCTGATTACTTTAAGCTGTAGTGAAGCCTGGGTTATTATACCTTCTGTTTTATTTTCCTAGCAGCAATTGGCAAATTTGCACATTATTCCTATTTATCGACCTGTCAGAATGTCTGTGTAGTACTGGGTTTGTGTGTGTGTATATATACATATATATTTATTTTTTTTACGAGCACCAATTCTCTATTCGGTTGGTTGATGAACCACCATGATAGTTTTTGAATTGATGCTTCAAAGAGCTGAGTTGCAGAACTGACACAGTCTGAGTACAGAAACAGGAATTCTGCTTAGAACTGGAAAACCTAGTGTAGTAAACTGCAAATATTGCCTTTTATCTGTTCTATTCACAACTTACAAAGCAGATAGTATTGGTGGTTGATATGATATTTTTAATGATCAGTTTTCAACTGATAAATTAAACGTGCTTGAGTTTGCATATGAACTCCATGAAAAACGCTCATTGGGGGGCGTACATGCTGGGTTAGTTTTTGTTGCACTGACTGTAGGGATGGGAAAAGGTGGATAGCATTTAGGGCTTTCCAGTTCATAACAGAAGCAGCAAACTTCCAAGTGAACAAGTTGTCAGAGTTTAGTTACGTTGCTATCACGTAAACCATTTGGGAACAGGTGTTGTGTTACCTGTAGATAGAGTGGAAGAGGCTGAGTTGTGTGCGCTCTCCAAGGAGGAGGAGATCAAGACTAACAATTTACAGTTTTTCCTATCCATTTAAAAGAAATGAAATTCTATGCTAATTGCTCTATGCAAGTTTAGGAAATTTGGCTGTCTTTTTTCTGCTCACAGATATTCAGCATTTATTGCAGAGAGATTTTGTTTACCTCCAGTGGGTTACTGCATTTAACTGAAGTCAGTGGCTTTTCCCATTTAGTGTAAATTGGAGTTAGAGCCATGTAACCTCTTGCACGTGGCCCATGGTTCCATATACATTTCTGTTAGCTGGGAACAAAAGGTGGAAGGCTTCTGTGGGGTCTTGTCATGCATCTGGAGTTATTTCAATATAAAGTCCTGTAGATGTTTGCTTAAAACTTACAGAAAACATAGAGTGCTCTGAATTTAAGATTTTGTTTTATTATAGACCACAAGGAGAGAGCTGGCTACACAATCATTTGGTCAGGATCTGCCCTGAGGGAAGACCTACCCTTGATTCTACTTATACCTAACTTTAATGATGTTTTGGGTGTCTGTGGTCTGGCTCCAGCATAGCACCTAATCATCAGCTCAATTTCAACTGTGTTAGCAGTTCCCTTGAATTAAATGGAGCTCCTTCCATTCTTCCAGTTGGAGCACAGTGGGTGCTGTCCAGGATCAGGCCATACATAAACCGTGCTTCAGTGACTTTTCTATTCAATGATGAGCCCAAGGCCTTTTTTCAAAGAACTTTGTGTTATTAATGAAATGGTGGTGAACCTGAGATAACTTCAGCATTTTAAAGAAGCTGCAGCAAAGCAGAGAAACATGCAATATAGGTGTTCCTGTGTTCTGCAAAACAGTTGTGGTAGTTCCTTCCTCCACTTCACTATGAAGACAAAATTTTGCTCAGGTTTGAACCCTCCTCTCTATGCCCAGAAGTGCTGCTGTTTTTGTGGAATTCTGAGAAAATAAATATGTTCCTGTGCTCACTGTGATTGTGTATTGAAGATGTTCTCAGTCTGAACCATTAGTTTAAGAGGAAACCATTTATTTTGGTTAAAATGGAGCGAAACATTTTCAGTATAGACTTCAAAGATAAATGGATAAAACAGCCTGAATAACTTGTAACTGGTCTGGATTTAGAAACTATGTAGTTTATATATCTTGTGGTTACTTCCAAGAAACTCATCAGCTTCTTGCTTTAAAGATGCTGACAGTTCTACTGTGGCGCAGTCTGAATAAACATGCAGACATGCAAATAGATAACGTTTTACTAACACTAATAGCCAATTGATCAAGTTGAGTGACAGAGGAGGCCATGAAGGGCTAAACCAAAGCCTGAAGAGGATTCTCCTTGCTGCCTTTGTATTCATTTTCATTGATTCTAAATCACTGAGGTATGCGAAGGGGAACACCCACGCACATTTCACTGTAATACGGTTCTGTGACCATCTGGAACATGCCTTTTGCAAGCATCTTTTTTAACCAGTTACTGATGCTTTGTACCTCACAACATAGCCATTTTTATTATTTTCTAACTTAGTTATGGTACATCCCAATGCTTTCATTACCTGCTCTTCTTGCTCTGCCTGTACTAATTGTGTCCGTCCTGAAACAAGGAATCTTGTATAGTTTCAACATACTTCTATTTCGATAGGTGCAGTCTTCTGTTTTTCTTTGATTTGAAGCAGTCCAATATAGAGGATGACTATAATGTTCAGAAAATTGCTGTTAAGTGCAGCGTGGTTTGCTTTTTTATGTGTTTTTGCTCACTGTTATGAAACTAATTAAATTAGAAATAGAAAATAGAAATACCATAGAATAACTAGGCAAATACAATTAGAAAGTGCTTTTGTTGGAGGTGGGTTTTTTTTGGTCATCTAACTACTTTTCAGGCAATACTTGTTAGATATGATCAGTGCTTTATGCGTATGGGTGCATTATCAAGCTACCATACACTGTATAAGGTACCATATACTGCAGTATTTGCATGCACTGAATTTGGCCAGTACAATAACCAGATGGTTGAGGGATTTTTTTGCCTAAAATAACACTGCTATAGTTACTGCAGCAGCTTTCTGAATGGTAACGAGCATTAAGGCTGCATGGTTTAGAAAGTCTGCACAGCCTTGAGAGTTCAGCTCTGGCACATAGCTGTCAAGCTCTGGTGCAGAAGACATACTGTTAGGTGCACCACAGAGAGGCTAAAAGAATAATAGCTAAGTGTCCCAAAATAAATATTGAGCATGTTGTGCAGGAAAAGCTGTTGAGGTACAAGTTCATTTGCCATCTCCTTTGGGCAGTCTAATAAGAAAACAGTCAGGAAAATAAGTCCTAAATCAAACAGTGGTCTTCTAAATGTAGTTTAGAGGAATCTTCTGAAGATACTTGTGTCTCATGTTGTTAGTAGTGTATTTGCTTTAGAGATGAGAGAGAGATTCAGCACTATTGTCAGCATGACAGCGCTGTGTCTCTCTGCTCCTGCTGAAAATTGCCATTGTGGACAGTGTAGGGAGCAAAAGAGAGAGGAAGAGAGGAGGGAAAGAAAACCCAGGAATGGTCTTGTGACTCTGCTTCTGTATTAAGTAACAACTGTTTAATATAAAAGATACGACTGGTCTTGTAAGCAATGGTGCAAGGCTTCATAATCTCTGTTTCTCTGCAGTCCATCCTCCCCATAGGTGGTCTCATAGTGCCCCTTTGATAGAAGACATGGATTTGAACCCTTTCAGGTAGAGGAAGATGTTGGACTTCAATTTCCTGTTCTCCAGGAATTGTGTTTTGTGCAGATTTTTGTACCTTTTGTACAAGTGGTAAATGGTAACAGTACTTTGAGAACATCTACCAGACTGAGGCTCCAAAGGCATATAGACAAATAATAATAATAATAATAGTCTTTTTTTTTTTTAAATCTAGCTGGTCTTTGTTGCCATGCTACGTATTTAGCAAAACCTTGGTGAGAAGCGCAAACATAATGCCATCTGTAGAACAAGGGAAGGAGGCATATTCTTGGCATTATGAGGTTATCCGCTTTACACTGGAAGATATAAAAAAAAAATTCTTTGTAAGCAACTAAAAGATGATAAGGAAGCAAATAACTGTAATCAATAAATCAAGAGTAATCAAGAAAAAAGAAAGCCAGTGTCATATGAGTTTAATGAGCTCAATTCTTACAGCTTAACAGTTCTGGCAGATAGAAGCCAGAATATGTCTCTATACATACTCATTAGAAAATTTGTCAAAGTGGACAGATGTATCAAAGAGGACTTTTCAGGAGCCTGACTTCAGTCCAATTTCTATTCCCATATTTTCTTTAAATACTTTGAATAACGGATAGAGACTGCTTATTCAATCTTCAGATGAAAACGTCATGGGAAAATGCACAAGGATGTTTGGGAGACATGGTTTGAATTCTATGAATACAAAAACATTTGAGTCATTCTATTCTGGAAACACTATGGGAAAAATAAAATAAGCATAACTGGGTTGCTATGTAGAAAGGACAGATTTAAACTTCTATATTTAGATAGGAAAAATTAACTGTACAAGCACAGGATGGGTAATGACTCCTTAGGCATCAGCAATACAAGAAAAAATGTGGACTAATAGTCAATCTCAACTTGAAAGTAGGTAAACAATATCTTGTCAGTCATGTTAAACACCATCTGGGGTGTAAGGCAGGAACATTGTGTTAAATAGCAGAAGAAATTCTTTAGCTCTCCTGAACCTACTAAGGTCAAAAAGGATATGGACCAATTTAGGAGAGTTCAAAGAAAAATAACGAGAATCTTCGGAGGTCTGTTTAAGAGGAAAAAAAGAAGACTACTAATAAAAGGTTGAAGGAGCTGGATTTTTTTGAATACAGAGAATGTAGGACTAAAGTGTCATGATACAGCTTTCAAATATGTAAAAGGCTGTTGCAAAGAGGTAGAGAATATATGCGTGGTCTTTCACAGGGAGATCAGTGAGATACAGACTTGAATTACAGCAAGTAAGATTTAGGTTATACATCATAAAAAAAAAAAAAAAACAACATAAAAAAAAACTTCTAACAGTCAGGATGGTGAAGCTTATTATTTGAGGTTTCCAGAACCAGGACTCAGTATTGGGGGGAATAGTGCAGGAGCTTGAGGAGCTCTTTGACTTTAGGGTAGTGATACATAAAAATCTGATGCATAGAGTAAAGCAGTTTATTGTCCTTGTTGGATTTTTGGAGATGTGCTTGTAATTGCGTGTTTGTTGCATGATACTGATATCCGAAAATACTAAGATGTAACCTACCTAAATATGCACTGAACCTGAGAAGAGGAACGTGTTCCCTTGCACTCTCATTCTTCTGAGCAAAGGGATTTCTATCTGTCAGTCTTTCAAAGGTGAAGCACAGAACAAACCTGAACTGCTTTTCTTACAGATTGTTCCATCTCTAAATGCTGGTTCAGCACCAGTGTTTCTCAGCAGCTCAGAGTGCAACACTTCCACTGGAGAGCTGTAGTTCTGTCCTAGCCCCATTCTAATAGCACTGCTGGGCCCAATGCTTCTTGGCCAGTGCTTGTTATTCACTGATTTTGCAGAATGTGACAGCTAAGGTCCTGCATATTCCAATCTTGTTATATTTTTGTTTCTGTGTTTCATAACTTCTTTAGCAGGCACTAAAAAGGCTTCAAAAAGCTTCTCTCTGCAGTCCTCCCCTCCTTACCCCCCCCCTTTGTCTAACCCTGGTTGGGATTGTTTCAAATGGTGTTCGTAAGCATCAGGTCCACAGCGAACTCTCTGCTTGGGCCCCTGCTGTTGTTGAGAAAATAGATCTCTTTTGGTCTTGTTTTTAAACAGCAAAGGGCTTCACTTCAGGTCACACTATTTATCTGAAAGGCACTTCAGAGATAAAAAGAAGAAAGCTGTATTTATCTTGCAGTAACAGCAACATCCAGTGAATAATGCAGCTTTCTCCCTTGGCTCCTATGTCTGAGATGCAAACAAACCAGCTATAGAAGGCAGTTCATGTTGCTATAGACTCTCAATTTAAGCACTGCATATTAAAGGACATGTACATGGGCTATTTTTTTTCCCTTGTTTTACTCCCTCAGGAGGAAAACAGACTTAGCTGTTTTTCAGTCACAAAGGTTCTCAGTCCCAGCAGACGGAAGAGTCATCACCTCTCTTCTCCTTAAGTGGGAAAAAAGGACATTTGTCAGCTTTTAGAAGTGGACGCAAAAATCAATAGCTCCTATGTCGTTAAAGCAGTTCACATCAACATATTTGTAAAATAGCTTAATGTAGTGAATAAAAACAAAGGATCACAATAGGAAAACCTCACTAATTTAGCCAGAATATTTGCTATTAGCTCACTCAAATATTAGCATAATTCCAAAATACAGTTTGTTTTCCTTCTAATCTAACACAGACTTGATTTTTAAACCCAAAATGAATTACTCATGTTTCTTGTCTTCTAAAGACTTACCTTAAAATTTAATTTGTCACTAGCTTAGCTAGTACTGTATGCATTGTAAGCTGTGACTGGTAAGAATTGTTTGTACAACCTTGTCTGTGCAGAAGTGACTCAAAGGCACAAAGCGGGTAGACGGGGGTTGCTTCACTGAGTTTTGTTTTGAACTGGTCTGCAGTATGTAGCTGAGCGTCTACTGCAATATCCTCTGGTGGTGACATTTCAAGGTACTGGAATTTGTCTAGGATAAATGCTTTGAGTCTCCTGGTGAGTATAAACTTTCTTTGTTCTGGAAAGTTAAGTGCGAGTGGGAAAACATTTTTCTGTAATTAACGGCAGCTCTTTCACTTATCTTGACCTGTGGTGGTGTTTTTTTTCTGCCCCTCTGGAATACATGACACACTTTGATTCCTTGATGACACTGTTCATTTGAGACCTCATGGCCATCTGCAACTCACTTTAGTTTTTCTAAGTTTGAAACTAAACTTTGTATTTAAAGACACTTAGGACTTTTCATCATTATGTGAAACTCTGTTTTATCTCAGATTTAAGAGCTTGATAAGGAGAGCTGGAATTATGTTGTTCTGGCTGTGTTATGTCAATAAGCTTTAACAGAAATATATTTCTCATCTCATTTATGTTTTAGCAGATTAAAAAAAAAAAAAAGGCAAGCTTGATTGAATGTAACGTGTGAGAGACTGAGATCCAAGTTCTTTGTCTGCAGGCAGAACTAAGATACAAATCTCTAGTTCCCATATGACAGATAAGTGCCCCAATCTCTGTGTATTGATGTTCTGCCTTGTTGAGGCTTTGGAAAGATCACTTGGGAAGGTATCGAGTAGTCAAATTTGTAATGAAAAATTTCATGCCTGACACTAGCTCATAGTCATAGTTATTCTTGCTAGTGATGAACATCACTTTTATACTGTATGGTATTAATGTTACATATTACTATCTTCATGAAAACTCAACAATGTTTACATTTACATGCAATCAGATTGTTTAGTGACCAGAAAGCAGTTACATTTATGAAAATCCATTGAAAGCAGTTGGTTTGAAATACCAATAAAGTCAGGATTGGGTACTGTGTTATTGGATTGTTTTGAATGAGTATAATCTTAATTTAACACGTGAAGCAGTATTTCTCGTGTTGACAAACTTTGAGTAGTTCAGCTTGACTTTGCACATTGATATTTTTAGCGGGAAGAAAAATAAGTAGCTGTGAAAATCTTGTAAGGAGTATGTCTTGTGCTGTGAAATTTTGCAGTCATTTTTGCAATGAGAATTACACTAAATGCCTCTATTTCAAGATAAGCAGGAATGGTCTTTCCTTGTTCAGACAGATTTAGCCTGCATTACAGGGAAATCTCTATCTTATCACAGGTTTTCTTCTGTTGTAACAAGGTATTATCAATCACATTACTGTGACATCAGATCTTGTTTTCTTCTGGAGAACAAATGTGTTTGCAGTAGTAGATCTCAGTGTATTGTTTTCAAGGTGAAGACTTGAGATATCCTTCTCCTAATGAGAAAACCTTGAATTCTTAGACGTCATCATTGCTTAGGTTTAGAGGAAGTTGTGTTAAATTTAAATTGTGTTTAGTAAAGATGGTCAATTGGTTAAAGAATTCATTCTTTTATCTGTATAACATCTCTAAAATTGCACCTTTTTTTGGTTCTGACTTTAAAGATTAAAGGTGACTGAGGGGGTTGTTAGAGGTGGATTTCACTGAACGCTTTGAAGAAAATCCTGGTCCACTATTCAAAGAAGATACAAAGCTGTAATTCTTTCTTTGATGAAGTCCACCACTGTGTGATTTGACACTTGAGTCCCCATTGTATTCTGTACACGCATGATGGATTTTTGATACAAGTATCTGCCGCTCTCTCATCTGGCTTTGTGTGTGTTTGTGTGGTTATTTTAGAAGATATATAACATCTCTATCCATTTTTGCAGTCAGTGTTCTCAGGGTAGTTAACAGAAGATCTTCTAAAAGTTTTATTGTATAAATTGAATTGTAGATGAAGAGGAACGTAGTGGCTCATTACTACAAAGAAGAAATACAAATTCTTTTTTAATTGGCAGTTGCATTGTAAAACATGTATGCATAGTCTTCTGAGAATTTTGTTGTGCCCAGTGTATCATTTCCTCTCTAACACTTTTTTAAGAAAGATGCAGAATTCAGTTTTGAGTACTTGTTATGTGGCAGTTAAACATAAAAATTAACTAAATATAGTTTGGTCGCATTCTTGATAACATTAAGGAAAATTATCTGATTAGTGCCTTATTGTGACTTTGCCCTACATAAGCAATATCATCTGTGGGAAGATATAATCTCTTCAACCTGAAAACTTTCTATTGAGACTTGTGCTTCTCATTCCTTTCAAAAATAAGCAAGTAAAATAGGCAGAGTTCTGAAACGAGCATCTCTGAAATGATCTTTTGTGGTGTGTACTCAACAAAAATGCCAGAGTTTAGTCTTATGCTTACAACTTGTCTCAAAGTTTTCTTCTTTCAGACATATTGGCAGGTATTTTATTTTTTCTCCTAACAACTCTGTGCTGCTCACCTAAGGCACAGCTTCAGTTAAAAGGAGCGTGTTGGAGCGAAATCAGAGGAACGACAATTCCTCCTGGGCATGACAATATCACCACTTGTATGACATCACACTGGCAGAATAGATGCAAGGATTTGTATGCTGTGTGGGGGTCCTAGGTGTGTGATGACAGGCTATTAACCCCTAGGTTCTCAGCTGGCTCTGAAGCACATCATCCTGATGTATTATGGGTGGATGGATATTTTTTGGACTTGGCGGCTGGTGGATTTTCTATTGGGCATTTGGTAAGGTGGAATTGCAGACAGGTAAGGGAGAAGGGAGATGGGAATTGGAGGAGGGGCTTAGAACCTGAGCATAGCCAAATCATTTGTTAGAGAAATACAAGTGGATTAGGCACCTGGGCAGTGGGTCTGTAACAGCTGCAGTGATGTGAGGTTTTAGCAGCTGCAGAGAGGAGGAAAGGTGCTAGAGATGTACTGTGTGTATGCTTTGAATGCTCAACAACAGTTGAGAATGCAGTGGAGGATGCAGCACTTCTTTAGTCCTGGCAGGTTAACAATAAATCTTTCCAGTGTATTTTTCAAGTGGTTTTTGTGTGTTGTTAGCAGGCTCACCGAGTGTCCACGCTCATCCAGGGTCTCTCTCACAGCTGCAGTTATTCATCCTGGTGATGTCTTCTCAGGCTTTTAATACCAGCATATTAAAACCTTGTCAGCATTTAATGTCAGCAATCTAATAAAAGGCAGTACCTCAATATTTCCTCCTCCTCTAAAGTGATTCAGTTAATTAATTAATTAATTAATTTTAATTTGGAATCAGGGAAGAATTTGCATATGTTTGCTTTATTTGGCTTAGATAGTAGGACGAGAGGGGCACATAGACTGAATGACTGCAGGTTTTTTTTTTTAACTTGCACAGGTAATGCTCTCAAATGAATAAAAATCACTAGGAACCTCCATTATTATTCAATGGACTTGGGAATTAGATGAGAGATTTCAGTCACCTGTGGTTTACCTTGTAGCTCTTGCATTCATGCAGAGCTGGAATCTTCTGCAGCATGATAAAAAAAAAAAAAAAAAAAGAATTCCAGATTGTCACAGGTTATAGGTGAGTGTTTTGCTACTAGAAAACTGCATATTTTGAGGGATTTTTTAAACAGTTTTCAAACAGTGCGATCTCATTAGTTTATCAAAAGAATTATCGAGATATGACTTGACTATGATTTATGAGTATTGTAATTAGAGATTTCAAGAAACAGTAAGCCAGAGTTTAAAATTCATACTGCATGCAAATTTTAATGGGTTGTGACTTTTTACCTCTTGAGGTTCCTGGCTCGAAACTGGTGCCCTGTTGTATAATATAAAATACGCTGTAGGAAAATGCTAGTTGAAGTTGAGGATAATAAGCCCCATTCCATGGCCATTACTGCACTGATTTCAGGCTATGAGTCCTGATGACTCCTTACTTTAGAAATCGGTGAATCAACGATTGCCAAGTACTAAAAAAAGGCCTCTGACAAATCTAAGCTAAAGTAGACCTCTGTATTTCTTATTCAAAATTAATCAGCCAAGTTAGACCAGAAAATGGAACTAAGTTTCATTTGTAGAATGAAAACCTTTCTTCAGTAGAACTGGAAAAATATGGGAATTGAAAATCATAAACTTTTCATGAGATCTTGGCAGTTACATCTGGCTTGTTTTACACTCCTGTATCCCAAGCAGTATAAGCAGTTGGCACACAATCTTTGTTACAGTAAGTGCAGCAATCAGTGTTAATACTAATGAATTTATTCCAAACTTCATGTCCATTTTTTTTTCTGGTTTTAAATATTCTAAATAAGCCTAATGATGGGCTCTCTCTTACTCTTCATTTGTTTCATATCAGACTCGACCAATTCTGATTGAAATGGATGGCTATAAATTTGTGAAAACTGTCTGCTTTAGAAACTGTGTTCTTCTGAATCTTCTCTGAGCTAATGATAATGTTGAGACTTGATCCTGTAATAGCATGGCTGTCACTGTCATCACTAAATGTTGGAGGTGTTCTGTTCCTCAGGAAACTTTTTTTGTCCTTCTTATTTATGCAAGGAAGTTATCAGCTTTATGGGAGAAATATTGCTTGAGTTGCAGCTGCTAAAGCAGGCCTGTTCCATCAACTTTTGGTCACTCTCTGCCAATTCTGGTGTTTCGTAGTATTGATCATCCTAACCAGAGATTTCTCCTGCAAACCATTTTGTTGTAATGATATTGTGATTCATTAGTGGCCTGCTGATTTGTGAATGGTATTGAACAACAGTCTTTCCTATCATCCCCATCTACTGCTCTTCACATGATTAGCAGAATTATTTGCGTTTGTGAGAGTGAGGGACGTGATATTAAATGGCTGGTAAGAGCAGACTATCCATGAAATAACAGGCATAAAGAAAAGTTCTTAAGAAATTGCTTGTCTAACCAAAAAATGAAATTAGGAGATGGTCATTCAATAAAGGCACCACGAGAACGAGAGGAAAGCTCTCCACCATCCTTATACCGTGTATTAAGAAAACTAGGGAAATGTGTCAGAGCTGTCCCGATGTGATATATAAGTAGTTTGTACCAAACCATTGCACCTGTATTTTCAAAATTAAAAGCATGTAGATAGTCTTCCTTATTTTTAAATACTTTTCTTTGCTTTCTGTCTAGATTTGGTGTATTCTTGGCATGGCCAGAAATATGCCCTTAGGGCAACATGTTGGTGGGGACAGGGCACAGTCAAAGCCCTGTTACCGTCTTTCTTATGCTGGAGCCAGTCTTTGCTGGCTGTTTGCCAGGAGGGTTCAGGACGTGCTGCAGTCTGTGCTGCCAGCAGGCTGCAGCTCCAGTCGCCACCAGCTTGCCACCAGCCACGAAACAGAAGCACAACTCAGAAAGGCCCTTCTCCCATTTTTCCATTTGTTTTCTCTTCCTTTTTCAGAGGAAAATTACTTATGACAACTAGTATTCATGAAGTTACCAAACTCAGACTGTTTCAGGGTAGAGGGAGTGACTTATGATAGATGAAGAATATGAGTAAGACCTGAAGTAGTCCATGATGAAGCAGTAACTGCTGCTCTTGGGTTGCTTTTTGAAGGAAATGTATAAAATCATAAATATTAAGCCCAGAGGTCCATTGAATGTTTTTTTGTGTATAACAGATCAGACCATCACCTGTGTGATGAGCTGAATACCTTGACTGGAATCTGTAGGCAAAGCAGGTTGTTTCTGAGATGTCTTAATTATTATTGAAATACTAGATTATTAAATCAGAAGAATATCAGTAAAATATTCTGATTTTTGAGGTGTATAATACATAGAATACAGAAATACTTTGTTAATATGCATAGAGATTAACAAATGTTTGCTATAGTATGAGACAATAACAATGGCTGCTCTTCAGTAAGATGTTTCCTGTTCATTGCAGGCATTTGTGTAGGCTTTAAAAGAATTTATTTTTATATTTAAATATAATTTTATTACAGAGGTTCCTGTAACTCTATAACTTCAACGGAAAAAAAAAGAAAAAAAAAAAGAAATTTCTAAACAAAGAGTTCTCATAAAGTGATTTCCTAGTTGTGCCAGGCTGTTGTATCTGGAAGTTGTCTATTTTGAGACAAACTCCAGTACCAAGCTATGCATCTGTACAAAGACATGTTCTCTTGTGTTTTGTTTGTTTGCTTTTTAAAAAAATCATGCTGAATCAATGCTGCTCACTCAGTCCCTGACATCTTGATTTTTTTTTTCCTCCCTCATCCTTTGCAGAGCCAACACCAACTCCCTTTTAACAAACGGATGCAGTCTGTGATTTTATCAGTATGCTTTCTTTCCAACTGCTTGTTGTTCTCAACAAGGCTGAGGAGTCTGTTGCTAGCTAACTTCAGTTGTTTTTGGAAATGAGCTCTATCATTTTTACACTGCAGTAGAATCCAGAATTTCTTTGTCATGAATTTTCTTGATAAATTAAGGCAAACAGATCAACTGTGAAGGTATATTGCTGTGTACTTGTCAGTGAGGTATCCTAAAATACAATACAGAAATACTCCCTTTGCAACTCTGTTGTGCGTCAACGGGGAAATATTTGTGCAGGAAATGCTGTAAATCAGTTTGCTGAAGTATGTCATCCATGATTCCTAAATTCCTAGTTCTCAGCTGGGAGCAGGGTTTTATTAATCATGACTCAGTTGGGAGTTTCATAATAATCTGTCATCACCTCTCCTTCCTCCCAACCTGTCCTGTCTGACCCTTTTCTCCTGCTAATCAGTGACAGAGATGTTTTTATTTCCTTGAATTTTGTCATCTTGGTGACTCCTCTGGAGGTAGTGCTGAGCTCAGATAATCCATTTCAACTTAAAGCTCTAGACAAGTGCAGAGGAAGACAGCAGGGAGTGATAGAAAATGGTATTTGGAGGAATAGAGGGTAAGCAATAAATTTTTAAAACACAAGTTATGAAGATGTGGGGACACAGGAAAAGAAATAGCAGCAAAAATGTTTTCATGAATAGGACATCGTTTCAAGTCATTGTTTGGAAATAATGGGTTATATTATGTAGTCCTGAATCCTTGCTTGGAAATTCTAAAGAAACATTGTATGTGTGGCATCAGAAAAGGCACTATGATGTTAATGGCTAAGTTCTTTATTAGGGTGATTTCTCTGATGGACATCTGCTTCCATTACTACCATTTTGTTTGTATTCCAATTGTAAGTTCATGAATTTGTTACGTCAAGATAACAAACTAGAAAGATTTTTGGTAATCAGCCTTTTGGTGCACCATAGTTTTCACTAACTGAAATTCTCACAGTGATTTTGATGTTCAGAATTTACATCTGAAGAAACATTGTGATTTATCAAATTGGCACTGCTGACTTTCATGGTTACACCTGCATCTTCTTGCAGTTCACACCACATAATTTACAAAATCAAAATCCTGGTTATGTGCTTAACCCTACAATCGGATGGTGCTCAAAGGTAAGCACAGCTGAGATGCCAACACCAATTTTCTGCAAGACCTGAGATTTTTTTTACACTTTTTTTTTTTTTCTTTTCAAATGAATTTGATGAATCACAAGGAAAAGTTGTCTGAGGTCACACAATTAAGATCATGGTTCAATGCCTATTTTTCCTTAGGCATTTTATCCTTTCATTTAAGTACCTGATGGCACGGTCTCATTAAAAATGAACTGGAAGCAAGAATATACAGGGATCCTATCAAATCCTAACAATTACTGCAATATGGAAATTTATGCCACTCAAATGGTATGCTTTCAGATTAAGCAGAGTTAGAGTGGCTTTCCAACACCTTTGTTTCAGGAGGACGTAACTGATAATCAAAAAACGAATCAGTGTTCAAAAGGGTAACAGTTACTGCATGATGTAGCTAAGTGCTTTTCAAGCAGTGATGTAGTGGAGGGCAGATGAAGTAAATTTACTCTGCTTCCCATTTTTGATTACCATTGCAACACTGCCTTGAAGGAAGCAAAAATTTATTACCATGTTTTGATCTTAAACTGAAGAAGTTACTTAGCGGTAGAGTACATTAGCTATCTCTAATATGTAAACACAGTGGATATTTATAAATCCTTTTGACTATGAAAAACTCAGCTACGACAGTCATTGGTTGCATTTGTACTCAAGCCATAAAGAAAGCGTTAAAATATTTAAATGTGAAAGATATCTTTTAGTAATAGACGTGGTAGGACTGCTTTGATATCTTCTCTGTAGTAACTGTTCTTATGCATGAGCAGTGTCTGTGCTGGACAAGGCAAAAACCTCTCTTCAAAGCTGTCAGCCTGAAACAGGCACCCTTTGAGCAGAGCAGGCTTCAAAAAGCCTAGAGAGGGCTAGGTTGTTGCTGACTTGCTTCCAGTCAATAATACAGGTTATCAGACAGTGAATTCTGTTAACATGCACATGAAACATTTTTATCAATTTATTTTTTTCAAATGTCAGAATAATCCCACGTTGTGGAGTGTTTCATATGTTTGTGAAGTAATGAAAGCAATAGAATAAGTTTTCTTCCAGTTTCATTTTGTCACAGAAAGCCACTATAACTCTTTCTTGAGATTGTTATTTTTCTGCAAGGGACAAGCATATGGAAGAAAAGACCTTATCCTACCACCTTTGAGGTCAATAGCAAATAGCTTCCTCAAAGATTCTTGTCACTACAGGTCTTCCTGTTGATCTCGGTGTTTATGGGCCAGCCTCAAGAGAAAGGGAGAAGGTCCCTAGCAGAGGAAAAGCAAAAAGAGCAGAAAAGGAATTTTCATCTTGACTTTAATCTATTTTGAAGTGCCCCTGAAGGGACACATCCCCTGAAGGGACAGTGAGGCATCCTCACCTTCATTCCCTGGAAGTGTCTCATATCTCCCAGCAGGCCTGCAGATGACCTAGGAAAGGACTTATTGCTGCAGATCATCTCAGTTGTCTTTTAAATATCCAGCTGCAGAAATGGAGCCCACAAGCCTATCATCCAGCACCTGTCCTTTATAAAGTGCAGGGAGAGACTCAGATGTCCAAGCACGTGAACAGTGCAGGAATGTCTAAGCCAGCTCAAAGCTGTAGCCAGTTGCCTGGGGCTGCTGAGGGTAATGCAAACTGGTCTCAGCAGCAGCTGCAGGCTGACAGCTGTATCGTGAAGTACGGGGAACGAACAAGATCCCAGAAGAAGGTGTGAGAGGAAAGAGTGAGATCCCAGAAGAGAGCAGGGAGGAGAGAAAGAGAGACATGTGCAGCTTGAAGAGCTGTGATTCCTGGTCCTTCAAACCAAGTCCATGCAAATGTGCAGATCCCAGTAGTCTTACTGCGTCTTCTCATCAACCTTTCCCATATCAGCCCCTTCTGACTCTCTAGCCCTTGAAATCCTGACGGCTGCTTCTGGCACTTTTGCAGTTCTTAACTCACCGCATTGCCACTGCAAAATTGAATTTTGCTAATGATATTAAACCTGAAGTCACCTGCGAGATATTCAACAGGAAAAGTAAAAAACAAACAAACTTGTCTGGGACTGTTAGGTATGGAGGGTTTTGTATAGCTCACCCTTGGACCCTGCCTAAATTCTGGTTGAGTTGCATTTTGGATGTCTGAGTGTTTTTTGGACCTCTTCCTAACTATGGACAGACAAATATGCCTTGGGTAAAATTGAGGCACACATAAATACTATATGTATATTGCTATGGAACATTTCATGTTAGAAATTAGTTTTCAGAATTATGGATGGATTTTTTTTTATGAACTTCCTTTTCATTAATTGTATATTGGAATCTGCTAGGAGCTAATGATCGAAAGATATAATAGGCACTGGATTTTGCAAGTTAGATAATACATAAATTCTTTTTTTTTTTTTTCAAGGAAGGAAAGATAATGCGACTCAAAACGTATTTTATTAAATTGTTTGACAAACATAGATTAATACTGAATTAAAGGCTTCCCATAATGCTAATAAATATTATTTGATAAATTTCAGCAAAGCTTGAGATTCTTACTGTAATGCACAGTAAATTGCAAATCTCATTATGTCAGTCTTCAGAAATCCTTTCTGAGAAGGTGGTAGGTGGTGATTATAATGCAAATTATGGAGTGCAAACTAAATATTACCTAGTAAGGTGCTATTCTGTTTAGATTTTATGATTCTTATTTTCTCAGATAGATAAAGCTACTACGTTTGTTTTTAAAAACAATGACGTTATTGAATTTGTGCCTATTGTGCACTAATTTTATTTTTTATTTTTTTTTAATTTGTGGGTGTTGTTTAATCTGATCTTATTTGTACATGAAGATAAAGAAAAGTGCTCCCCTTCACTCTTTCCTCCTGCTCTGAAAGTTTTTACTTTCTGCAGTGACTGCTTACTTTGCAGTAGTAGAAGGAAAGGTGATTTGAACTGGTGTGACATGGCTTTCTGTCTTCCCTGGCAGTTCTCGTGGCCTTAATTTCTCTAGATTTGTCATGACTTCCCAATGAACTGTCATCCTGGCTCTCCCCAAAGTGATGATTCCCACTACTGCTTTGACATTCTTTCATGAAGATGTGCTTATCAGAAGTGTAACTGTTCCTCAGCATATGCAGTATATAATGAAACTGTCTTTAAGTCCAGGGTGGGTTCCCATGGCAACAGCAATGTGTTTGCTGAAAGGTTAATTACAGTCATGTTGGTAAATGAAGTGCTCCAGAGAGCTGGCGCAGAGTGGTGACTAATCCCTTCTACCTGTGCCAGCCACAGCAGTGATGCTTGGTTTGGGAGAGCATATCGTTCACCACGTTTTGGAATTACGCAGTCCATGAAGCAATTCCTTCTACAAAGATCAGGACAGTACAAAATTGACCAGCATTATTTTGGTTAGGTTTGGGCTAAGGGCACAGCCTGGTAGGTAGCCCTCCACTACTGAGGTCTGGTTCCAGAGGGCTGGAGGCAGTTGGTGCCTCTGAAGCACCTTATGGGGTATTTCCATTGACACACTCTGGCAATGAAATACCGGCTTTGTAACCTGACAGCAGATATTTTTCACTTCTGACTGCATATTTTAAAAACTATTTGAGGGGGGAAAAAAAGGTTTTGCAGTGAGAACAATCAGTCATGGGAACAACCTCCCGAGGGTGTGCTGGAGCCTCCACATCACTGGAGGTTTTTAAGACGAGATTAGATAGGGTGCTAGGTAGTTTCATCTAGGCTCCCTTTCCCACAAACGATTAAACCAGATGATCTTTTGAGGTTTCTTCTAACTTGGGACATTCTATGATTTGGTTTTCTGGGTTTCTTACTGCAGAAATGCAATGTCAAATTTCAGCAGAAATCATTCTGGAAAACATGATAAAGGAAGCAGCAGCCAGTGGCTTATGAGCAGCCAGAACATTATCTATTCCTCCTTGTTTAACCCCACCACCAAGAGTCTGTTATTAACTGTTAAACAGAGTGAAAAGTTCCAGAACAGATCCTTATAGAGTTCCTAGAATCCATTTTATTGTTATCTGACGAAAGATATGAGAAAGTGTAATCTCAGAATTAGCCCTACAAAGGTATCAATGCATCAGCAATATATTGAGAGAAAAATCCTCTGAAACACAATGGAGGGAAAGCTACAGCTCTTGTCCTTAAGATGTGACTATACTTTTCAAAGACAACAGACTGAATCCTGAATAAATGCATCTTTTCTTTCAGATAGTTACTTTTTCCAGTTTAGTTTGTTTATTAGTAACTCTATTAAGCCAGTCATCTTGATTTTTTGCGTTTTCTTTTTGAAAGCAAATACAGATTCAGCAATTTTGCTTTCATAATATAAAGTGTAGGTAAAATCCTTAGGAATGTAATGCAGACTGGGAGTGTCTTCGTGTGAGATACTGAGATGTTATTCTACCTTTTAGTCCCAGATTGTGTGCAGTGAGAAGGGTATATTGCAGGATTTTGCATACATAGGATATTGCAGACATTGCTGTCTCCCTATTATCAAGCAATGACTAAGAAATGTGTGCAGAGGAAGGAACAGCAGATACAGTTTAGCAAACAAAATGTATACTGAGTTTAGCCATGCTTTTATGAATTTTCTTTTTCTTCCTTTGCTTAGTTTGATTTTATGCCCTTCAGAATAGTATCTGTCTATAAGAAGTACATCACTGTTCCTTTTTGATAGGATGCAGGTAATAAACATTAACAGAACTTTACCTGACCTACAGTGAGAAGTCAGGGACGCTTGGTCAGAGAAATTTCCTTAGCAAAGCAGAAAAAAACACCATATGAGACAATTGGAATTTCAGACTGTGGAAGATTGCAAACACAATTTGTAAAAAGTGTTTGTGTGGGAATAGTTGAGATATACAGAATGTTTGCACTGGATGCACAGAAATGTTTGGTTTTCTTATTTTTTTTTTTTTTTTTTTTTTTTTTTTTTTGGTACAAGTAAATCTGTTTTGTAGAGATCAGAGTCTTTTAAATAAATCTACTATGAAATGAGATGGCTTATTGCTTATTTCTTAGTCCAAGCTTAGATCATTTCAGTGATGGATGCACAACAGTTAAATATCCTGTTTCTAGTGTGATTGAAGCCTCGAGAGACCTGATAGCTGATCATCAGCAGAGATAGCTGGCAGTATGTTTGAAGGACATGATGGAGGTCACTTTTTTTTTTTAAAATCTATCTAAATTTTGTCAACATTTTTTTGGAGCCACTTATAATTCTGCAACATTTGAGTCTGATTACTCTCAAAAAGAGAAAGAGAGTTAGTTAGGAAGTAAGTACATTGTTTTGTTTGCTTGTTTTTGATATTTTTTTCCCCCAACTGTCTGTCCATTTGCACAGAACAGAGTAATCCAACTAGAAATCACAGAAATATGCAGGAACTGGATGGGCAGTTTCTACTATTAGTAACTGTTTCTGAAATAATCAAAAATAATCTTCTTAGCACGGTGTTCTCATCCCTTGAGAACTAAGTCAATCAGATCTTTGTAGGGACAAGGAGGTGAACAGTAATAAATACAGTATCTACATGTGAAAAAAGTGTGTGAATGAGATAAGGCTGTTCCCCGGTTTTAATAGAGAACTTGAGGGTGGGGTATTTGGAAAACAAATGTAAGAGCTGTATTGAAACGAAGAGGGAAGGCATGCCATGGTTTACTGCTTTGTGTGGATAATATAGATGCAGTGTTGAAGTAATGCTTTTGGACAGCTAAACCAGTATGTAAAAAATTGTGTATGGTCTGTCTAACAGTAATTTTATTTCCCAAAGCCTTCAGATTTTCCTTGAGGGGACAGTGTACATCCAGCAGAAAAAATATAAAATATAATAATAATTAAAAAAACAATGTAGGTATATGCTGTTATAATGATAGGGATTGACTTCAAAGGCAGGGATCCTAGTCAAGTAGGTTTTGACCCAAAGCTCTATGTGCCCTTAGCAAGGTTTATTCTCCAAAGTTGTATGTAAAGGCTAGAAAAGTACATATGTTTACACAAAAGACATGAATGTTGGCTGTTAAATAAGTGGCTGGACTACTGCCATCTTTGGGTAATCTTCTACAACGGCATATGTTGGCAAGAAAATGTGTTTATGTAAATGACCAATTTGTAGACAAGGAATGCTGAGTGGGATTTGACTTGTCTGAGCATGCCTAACATTAGAAGACTGGAAGATTAGCCTTGTCAATTGTAATCTCTCTCTTCCTCCAGCCCTTGCAGGGGAAGAATGATACCCCATGCACTTCACTCCTCAGTACCTGCTGCCATGTGATAATTACTTTGACTCAATCAAGCAAATTAAAATGTTATTTATAATTTGTCTGCAAAGAAACATTTGCTTGCATTTCTTAATGGGAGGTCAAATTGTGCCATTTCTTATCCTAATAAACTAAAACTTTATCAGAAAATAACTAAAATTTACCTTGGTGTTTTTGCATTACTGTAGAAGTGTTGTTTAGAAGGTTTCATCCTGATGATCTCTATATGCACAGCTAACAGGCAAAAAAACAAAGTTCAAAGTTAATTTGTCGAGTGATTTTCCTCTTTAGCTTTCATCTTCACATTAAAGTCTACACATTCTGATTGCTTCCACGTCTGAGGCAGATCTCTGTGGGAGGAGATTTATTATTGTACGTCTAGCAGATAGGGTGGGGAATCTCTTTTCTGTCATAAGTACATTACGTAAGAACAGGCATAAATTTAGTCTCCTTATTGCTGCGTCAGGGAAGGCCAGTTTTCTCATTCTCTCTCCACCAAGAATTAGTGTAGAAAGTTGCTTCATACTCCAGCATCCTTTTGTGATCTCTTTTTCATTGCTGACATAACTAACATACACTTTACACTTAAATGGTGCATTATCAGTGTTGTGCTGATCATTAACAGTCCTTGTCATTCCCCTTTCTTTTTGTGATGATAGGTATTATAATTGTCATTTTTTATGGAGAAGTTTAACAGCTAAGAGAAGAGTCTTTATTGTGGTTCGCTAGCAGAGGGTTAGACCCAGAAAGTGAAAACACCAGCAGTAGAGTGGCTGGTCACTAGGGTGCAATTCTAAGCAGTGTACCGTGCTGTCTTGTTGGGAAGAGAGTTAAGACAGGATTTAATGTGAGACAGACTGAGAGAGCTGGGTATGTTCAGCCTAGAGAAGAGAAGACTCTGGTAGACCTTGTTGCAGCCTTTCAATGCTTAAAGGGGTCTTATTAAAAGGATGGGGAAGGACTCTTTACTTGGGTAGATAATGATAGGACAAGGGGGAGTGGTCTTAAACTAAAAGAGGATGGATTAGATTAGACATTAGGAAGAAATTCTTCACTGGAAGTGTAGCAAGGCACTGGATCAGGTTGCCCAGAGAAGCTGTGGATGCCCCATCCCTGGAGGTGTTCAAGGCCAGGCTGGATGGGGCCTTGGCCAACCTGATCTGGTGGGTGGCATCTCTGCCAATGGCAGGGGGATTGGAGTTATATGATCTTTAATGTCCTTTCCAACCCAATTCATTCTATGATTAGGAAATGAGACAATATTTGTCGAGAGATGCATATAGCTGTTGTGTTTTCTTACCAGGGAAGTGTAAGCAGAGTCAGCCAGATTTCTAAGTATTCTTAGCCAGTCAGAGGGAATATGCAATCTGTGCATTCAGAGCTACATTTCTGTGAATACAATATCAATTTTTAGTTGCAGGACAGTTTTCTCTCTCATATTCTATCATCTTATTCGGGATATACATCAAGCATAGTCATCAGATATCTGTAATTCCTGTCATGTTTTCTTTCTCTGAATGTACACAGTAAGTGACCAGTTCACAGGTAGACTTCTTGGAAGTCATTTTGTTTCAGCTGTAGTAGGACTCACTTTTTACATAAGAAATCTGGTTACGCACCAGACATGTATTTATGCAGTGATTCCAGTGAAGGCTTGCTTGAGGAGATTTCTTCAAGTAAATGAAGAAATTTTCTCCTTCTTTCTCTTTTGTGTTTTGGGTATGGAACTTTTGTTTGTTTTTGTTTGTTTTTGTTTTTCTGTTCATGTATGTGTTAGGGGGTAGGTAAAGAGGTAGGGATAATGCAGTTGTGGATTTTGGACTATGAAAGTATGAAATTCCTTTATTGAAGACATGGGTCATGACATGGACTATTTTTCCTTTACTATCTCCAGATCTCCTTTTATTTAAATCTTTGTTATCCTTGTCCTGAAGAATTTGCCTTACCTCATCCTACCTATAGAAATAAGTAAATTTGGTTCCAACTCATTTAAAACAGTTCTCTCTGAAAATAGCACTATTCCATCTTCTGCTTTGCTCTTCTGATGGCTGTAGCCTTAGTATCTCATACTCATTCATTATCTTGTCTGTTTTCAGTTTTAAGCCCACCTGCACAGTTTACATTAATTTTATTATCTAAATTACTTAGCACTTGAAATGTGAAACACATATCATGCCTTGGACTCACCCACTGTAACTTGTGTTTCTTTGTGATTTTGTATTTTCAGCTAGAACTGAGAAGGGAAAAACTCACTGATGTGAGCAGAAGTAGTAGTCCAACATCAAAGCAAAAGTGGTATCTAGAGCTGATGTCCTGTTTGTAGGCTAAGTACAAATCAAACCCAGGCTGATGAAAAAATTGAATATTCCCAAAGGATCTTTTTTGCATTTTCAGTCATTGTGACAAAACCATCAGAAATAATAACAGTGAGTCAGAAACTGGTAATCTTTAATATTTTTATTTTCCTTAGGAAATCGAGTTGTTTTACCATTATATGGTATCTGATTTTGTATAAGCTATGCTACTTAAAGACGAACTATATTCTGTGTAATGACAGCTTAGCATAAATGCTTCCAATTTAGCCTGTTACTTTGACCCCATATTATTAGTGTCTGACATATTTATGTCTCATCATAATTTGGCCAAGATGATATTAAAGTATTAGCAAATTTCTTGAAGCTACATAATGTAACTTTCTGTAACAGATAAGCCTCTCAAGTCAGTACCATATTTAAAAAAAAAAAAGCTGAAGGGTAAGAGAAAAGTTGTCTACAGTGTTTTGGAATCCTGTAGATGAAAGTCCTAAAGACTTCATATAGTAAACATTTATTATTTTGTTATTATAAAAACAAAAAGGCTGAAATTCTTCCCAATCCCCATATAGTATTTATCTTGTTGTCAAATAATATGACATCCAACTAGTTCAGTCCTTGAAAAGCTTGAATGTGTGTGAAAAGTCAAGCAATTAAATAAAGTAGGTGATAAACCCTAAGAGGTTCCATAGTTTGAGGTCAAAACAGAGTTGCCTAAAATTGTCACTGTAGGTTTGTCCCAGGATAATAGCATCTCATGCCATTGGTCAAGGTCATCCAATCTGTCCAGTTCCTGTTATATGTTATATTCTCCTGGATAAGTTGTTTGCTTGTAAGAATAAAGTTTTAACCCAGGATCTGTGAGGATGGGGAGGCACCAATACATTTATTCGAATACTTATCATATTGGCTTTACTAGATGCTCGATGTTGGAACTTACCTTTATCTGTTTGTGATAGTGTTTAACTTGCAGATGACATAAAGAGGTCTTTCAATATCAGTAACTCCTCTTTTATTATATATAACAAATATATGAGATATATATAATCATCCCTGTGTTTTTGTTCTAATATGCATGTTCTTTCTCTGTAAATAAGAAATGCAGATCCTCCAAAAGAAGGGTTTTTACAGCAGTGTTTTCCTGCCTGAGTAGCTTATCTATTGTACAACTGTCTACTGAAAAAAGTTCAAAATTTCCAAAATAATCATCACTGAAAGAGAAAGGAATGTGCAAGTGAAGATGAAACCTTCTTTTGTGAAGATGATACCTTCTTGCAAAGGTGTTTTATTTTCCTCTAAATGTTTTTTCCTTTTCAAATCTGGCCTCTGTTTGAAAGTTTGTTCTACATAATTGATTTTGTGGTACGTAAACCCTAGATGACATGTCTAATATATACTGCAGGCATCTGTTCTTCTCTGATACAAACTTCTGCCAGAACAAGCCTTTCAACTACCAGATGGCTATATGTGTTTTCAAGAGAGCTTCTTCATTTTGAACCTAGGCTCAGGTAATCTTAGTCCAGCCAGTTTGGTTTGTGAATTCTGAACACAGTGTTGGAAAAATAAATGAGAGCAGTGCTACTCAGTTTAATAATATGTACTCATCAAAGTTTTCCTTTTTTTTTTTATGCACTAACATTTAAAGGAAAGAGAATCACAGTAGTCCATTTCATGATGGTTTGGTTTCTTTTGTATAACATGATTTGGGGGAGGAATGTGGCAGTTCTTTGGGCATTTAACAAATGAATGTTGAATTTTCATATTGAAGCTGAAGAATTTCAAGTATGTATGGCACGAAGTGAAATGCCTTAACAAGCAGAATCAGCATGTCTTGTGTCTTTTAAGCCTCAGCCATGGTTTGACCGAGTTTTAAATTTAGTGAAATGCTTTTTTTTTTTTTTTAAAAAAAGTGTATGTGAGAAAAGACTCATATATTAAGACTTGATTACTTTAAATAATAGGTTCCTTATCAGTTTTAAAAACTTTATTAAGTAGTCACAGTAGAGATAGCACCGAGTCACCTTGTTTATTTTTTTGTATTGCTCATTTTAATTAACCATATCAAGGAGAATTTTTAAAAGTGACTAAATGATTTACAGTAACGTGGCAGTGAAAATAGTGTGTTCAGATTTTTTTTAAAGAAAACGATGTATGCTAACTGTAACCTGTGATGATGAATTTTACAAACAGGGCAAAAAGTACTTCAATAAAATGAAGTGCCCTCATGCATTTATCAATGATTTTAATTAAAACCTTCATTTTCAGTGCATAAGCATTGTTTTAAAACATTAAAAATAAAATGGCTTGATGAGGCCACAAGTAGCCTTGAACTTTTTGTCCTTTCCACAAGATTTGATGTAAAACTCTGTGTCGTTTCTAAGCAAAACCAGAAGTAACAGGAATGTTTTAAACAGCCAGAGGATTTGGAGAATCCGTGAATAACTGAGAGAATGGAATTGACCTTGACTGAAGGTTGGCTTGCTTATATGGTCTTAAGTTTAATAGAATATTACATTTTTCTTTACTTGCCTGTTACATGAGAGCCTGATTCCAAGCTGAATCTTCTCATATCCTCCACTGGGTTTTGAATAGGTTTCAGAATGCAAAAGCTGAATCGACCATGGTTATTATAAACGTTAATAAGTTAATGTTTGTGCAATGCATAGAAAATGTAAGGTAATCCCCTACCCAGTGAATATCTTGAATTTAGAAGCAGCTATAGTCCAGGTATGGATTGAGATAAAGGGTGTGAAAGGTTGAAGCAAGGTTCATGTCTTTGTTGTCTGCAGCTACGCTAACCAGTAATGCTAGGATGTGGATTTTGTCTTACTAAGCTACACTAGACAAGCAGAAGATTTTATTATTTGTTTGCCCAAAGACCAGCAGTGTATGAATGGGATACTTTTAGATTTGCTCTCGTGAAAGACAGTTTATTGCAAAAGTTAAATAAATCCAGTTCCACTGTGTATGTGTTCCCAGTCATGATATGCCTTTTTGAATCCTCAAGGGGAATCGTTCAGGAAGAAGCCAGAAAGAATGTGAAGACAGGAGAGGGCTGGACTTTGAGACCATTCAAAGGAAACCTGCACTTTTTTATATGGCTATGTCATGTCTAGAATAGTGAAACCAATTAGCAGTACTCTGGGCTTGTAGAGCAGTCCCTATGGGCACGTTAAAAGAAAGAAGTGACACTCAGTAGTAAGTGGAAATTAATGTACCTTTAAAGATGTTTGGCTCCCTGCTCTATTTCACCCTCCAATGTACAGTTTAGCTTAAGAGCCTGTAGCTTTAGGAAGATTCATTGTTTAAACAATATTTTAATATGCTTTTGCTTGGAAGCAGGTACTGGTAAACTCTGCACTAAGCCATGAAGTCTTTCCTTTTTGTTGTAGTTTTTTTAAACAGAAAATTGTTGCCAAAGGGATGTTACCTTGCTTTATTGCCTGACATTTCTTTGCCTCACTTTTTCAGTAAAGTGCAATTGAGATCAAGGAGGATAGTGAACTTTTGAGGTAAAAATCAGGGACAGCTGCAAGGTATGTTTTACAGCCAAAGAAGATCACTTGTCATCTGTGTTACTAAGAGCCATGGGGTACCTTCTGTCTCCATACACATCTCTGTAGAAAAACTTGAAGATAACCAAAGATGTTGAGAAACATTGGTTTAAACCTGCCTCTTGCACCAGAAAGGAGTGAAAATTGAACAGAAAAGCTTAGAGAACACACTGAAGTGCTGTAATAAATAAACATATTTGGCTGTGGATGAAGATAACTGGACACATCTCCCTCTGGAGATGTATAATGCAGTCCTGTGTGGCAGCCAGAGGGGCCAGTTAAGAGTGATCTGAGCTGCTAGCAGCCCCCAGGAGATATTAACGATTGGATTTAATGCTTATGTAACACGTTTCCAGTGTTTAACTGGATTACTGGAGACTTGTAACTTAAGGCTTCTGGTGACTTAAAACAGAAAAATAGCTGAAACCCATTTAAAGCATAGAATGCCCACAAAAAAAAACCAACCTCAGTGTCCCCTGCCTAAATCTCTTGCTCTCCAACAAGAGCATGATTAAAAAATAAATACAACCAGAGGGAAGAAACATCTTCCTCCTTACAGAAATACTGTAGGACAAAAGCGCTCGAAAAAAAAAAAAAGAGGACATGAGTACTCTCAAACTTCACCATATGTATCTTGTTGCATTCAGACTTGGCACCAAAATACCTGGCAAGACAAAAAATTGCAATCTTTCTTCTTTTTTACTTTAATTTTCAGCAAATTCTGTTACAGCTGGTAGGAATTTGATAGAATATGGAGGGAATAAATACTGAGGTAGTATATCAAGATTTGGCTTCTCTTAGTAAGGGGAAGAAAAGAGATATTCTGATGCTAATAGCTCAGCACACTACAAATATAGCAATGCACAAGCCATGTGAGCAGTTATGAGCATGGTTGACCAAATAAATATAATTGTGCTCAGTCAACCTGGTGTGATGGTGACACATGATGTGCTCCTTTCCAGCAAGACAGGATGTGCAGTTTCATCATGACATGTTGCATGGGCCAGTAGTCTACCTAGAAATGCTTTTGGTAGAAAAGATCAAATTAAGTTGATCTATTGTAAGTACTGAGGAAAATACATTGTAGCTGTGTTTCTTCTTGAGGTTTATACATCCATTTTTCTGGATGTCAAATGAAACGTTTCATTTTAAAAAATGAAATTATCTGGTGCATTGACATTTAATCTTAATCTCTGAGTTTCCTATCATATATTTCAAATTTTTGTTTTTATTGTTTTTTTTTCTTCCAAGCATATATGCAACCAGAAGACTATATTTTGTTTTCAATAACGCACTTATTTTTAGAACAAATAAATAATAAAGGTGTGTAGAACGCAGGTTAGAGCTTTGTTCTCACTATGTTCATAGTGGTGATGAAAATTCAGTCGCTGTTCCTATAAAGATCCAGTTACACATCTGCATCTACTTGTATGCATAATTACACAAGCAGCTTTTAAAAAAATTAGGTCATTTATAATTTTGCTTACTCTGCCCCTGACAAAATGGTCAGTCATCTTACTATTTCAAGAGCATGCTTGATTCTATGTCCATTTGTATAATGTAGTTAGCTAGTTTATGAGTACAGAAACACTTCAGTTCTCAGCTGATTGGGAAAGCTGATTAATTGTGAACAGTGCAGGCAGACTTCAAAGCTTGTTTCAGAGCTCCTTAACTGTAGACAGTTGTTGTGCTTCCTTGGGACTCTTCCCAGGGAGGCTGCACTTTGGAATTGCAGGCACCTAAATCCTTCTGTGACGAACAAAAATGTTGGAAGCATGTCTATCCTATGGAGAATCCTTCTTTGGAGAATCATGATGCATTGGTGGTATTTACTGGTGGATCTAATACGGTGTTAGAGTTAATAAAGTGCTCAGTGGATTGCTGGTTTATTACAGGCCCTATTCATATTTCTCTTACATATTCCTTTTATGACTATCTGCTGAGATGGAATCTTATTTTTATTTTTCCAGGTTTTTTTTTTTTCCTTGCAACACGGATTAAAAATGAGAAATGGCAAGGGATTCTTCTTTCAGAATGTATCTGCACAATGTTTGGTAGTAATCATGTAATCTGTCTGATTACATAGGCTGATTACAAAAGCAGGTGTTCAAATTGATTACATAAAACATCTTCCCTATTGCAAATAACTGTCATTAAGGGACGGATTGTGCTCTCATGCTAGCATAATTCCGAAGTTACTTCATTTAAAATTAATGGAAAGTCTCTGGATTTCAACCAAGATATTGTGTTTAGTGAACAATTCAGGTGGCAAACTGACAGCCATACATATCTGGCCTATTACTGTATAAATCTGTTTCTCAGGTGTTCTCTTAAAGTCAGAGAGAATGCTTTGGGATGATTGTCTAGAGGTCATTATCTGAAATACAGATTAAAGAAAGGAGCTATGTAAAGTAGATTTTTTTTTTAAGCTTGTTTGAGTGGGAAGTTCAGGTCTGAGTGATATAAATCAAGTATATCATTTTGTTGGTGTCTTAAATGGCATTAAGAAATAGGCCCCAGGCAGAAAAATATAGTTTTCTTCAGGAGCATCATTTATTTGCCATGGCTACCTCTGTAATTCCTAATGTAGGTAATGCTCTTCCTTGACAGCTGTAGACCATTCTGCAGTTGAAATACGATTCCATTAATGTAGAGATGCATTGAGGTTACTTGGATACTAATGCTGTCCCAATATTTCCTGATAAGACCCGAACTATTGCTGTGTTCCCTCATAGGGGATACGTTTGCTATGATATTAAGTATGGTGGTGTTAGCATAACTCTCACTAGTGCCTCCTGGTCTTTGGATCTTTCTGCTAATGAGATGGACTAAAATTTCACAAAACCAGCAAAACACGTTCACTAATTTAGGAAATAAACTGGCATAATTTTGAATTTTACTCTACATGATAGTTTTGTTTTGTTTTTGTAAAAATGTAAAGGCAGCATAGTATTAAATAAATAATTAATAGAGATCTGTGGAAGTTTTGGCAAGCCAGCACAATTATACAAGTGTAAAAGTGACATTAGAAATCAACAATACTATCACATGCAGTTTCAGCAGTGTTACACTCGTAAAACAGTCTGTATTTGTGGCCCCTTCTAGCCATAAAAGGTATGAATCTGTGAGATTTTTATAGTTATTGAAAATATTGAAATTGCTGTGTATTTTTATGGTAAACGAGTACTTCTAAACATTGCTTGGTGTCAATACACATAACTGAGTAAGTTGTATATATATGGGTTGCAATCTGCCTTTTAGATCAGTACCTCCAACAAATGGAAGTGTCATAATAAATGTCTTTAAGCACTGTATGGTGCTCAATGTTAATAATAAGGCACAGCAAAGCATTTTATGATTTCTTACTGGGCTTTATTGTCTTTGATGTATCACAGAAGGAGAGATAAAGGGCTTTCTTCACTTACTGAACTTTCTTAAGCATGCCCTGCATTTGAACAGGAACATTGCTTAATAGCATCATATTACAATTCAAACTTATTGCAATGAAGCCAACATTGTCATGATTTGAGCACTTCTGAGTTGATTCTGTTGTTTAATCTGTAAATTCACAAGCTGCTGTACAAGCGATAGCTTATCAAAACTTGATTAAGAGGTAGAAACTGAGTAGGCAGGATAGGAATCTCAAATGCTATACCTTTTGAACTCTCACTGTAAAACCCTGACGACAAATAGCTGATAGCAGTACATTGCTATTGCAAAGGCTAGAAGAGGACTGGTAAAGGGCAGTGGTGCACATCTATGTCAGCTGTGTATCAGCAGTGATATCTGCCTCTCAATTACACTTATCTCTGAAGTTTTATGACATACTACTGTCATAAAACATACTAAAAAAAAAGAAAATCTAATGCATAGAGCCCAGTAAAAAGTTGTCTGTCTTCTACTGATGCTGAACTGGAAAGTTACTGAAGGAGGATCTGTAAAAGAGTGATGCAATTCAGAAGAGAAAAACACTTTAATAAATCCTAACTCTTGACTCTAATGAATGTTGATTGACTGTGTAACTTTCAGGTAGGTTTGAGTTGGAATAAATGTCAAATATAATTCAGTTCACACAGCAGTGTGAAAAGAACTGTTACTTCCCTCGGAGAAAACCTGACAGCCCAACTTTCTTAAAGGGCTTTTCTGTCTTTCTCGTTCATTATCTTTTTTAATGAAGCCTTTCACAATTGACATTTCCCTAACAAAAGGTAACACAGGTCATTCTATTAAACAGAATATTCTTCCATCAGTGACATCGCAGCTATAATCTGAGATCAGAAACTATTATTTCCCGTTCATCTAGTGGAAATTTGAATTGTTACTTATAAGAATAGCGTGGTTTTCTAGAGTGGTATCTCCATACCTCAGGTGACTGGTATTGATGGCATATGTTGAGAACTGGTAGCAGGTATTTATTTGCCATAAATATTAAAAACTAAAATGAACAACAAAAAAAAACACTCTATATATGAAACTAAGGAATGTGTGGTATTAAGTTCTTGAGTGAAACTGAAAATGCATTGCATTAATTCCCAGCTCTACGATAGACTTCACGTCTACAGAATCCTTTTGGGAGCGGATTTGGGGGATGGTGGGGGAGGAGAGAAAGGATCAAAATTGCTTACTGCTTATCATGAAGATCAGACTTTCAAGAGCTTATAGTACTGAGTTCTGACATAACTGGAAAATGTCCTCGTGGGGTTGCAATAACAGTTGCTGTATGCATACCATTTTTGAAGACTAGGTCTTCATTTAGAAAAAAGAATCATTGAATCATTAAGGTTGGAAAAGACCTCCAAGATCATCTACTCCAACCATCCCCCCCACCAATATCACCCACTAAACCGTGTCCCTAAGCACTAAGTCCAACCTTTCCTTAAACACCCTCAGGGACAGTGACTTCACCACCTCCCTGAGCAACCCTTTCCAATGCCTAACCACTCTTTCTGAGAAGTAATTTCTCCTGATTTTTTTTTTTGGTTTGGTGTTTTTTGTTTTCCTTCCTTCCTTTCTTCCTGGAGAGTGATGATATTTTTCCCTTGTCCTTACTTTGTTCTGTTATTTACGTTATAAATGAAGCTCAGGATATCTCTCTCCTTCTCTGTGCTCACAGTTCTGTTCTGCTGTGGTTGGTACAGAGTCAAATATGTATTCAGAAGTCTTTCATATCCATCTGTTATATTTTATTCTTTTGGGGCATGATCACACTGCTTTTCATTGTTGGAGATGACTGAGAGGAAGGCCAATACATATGCCAGGCAAGTTACGAGGAGCAGGAGTGTTTGATTTTCTCCTAACAGGGAAGGATAAATTGGGTTGAAAAAAAAGGAAAAATTTCCCTTCAGTTGAAATTAGGAGTGGTGCAGGAGCAGGGAGAGAAAGGAAAAGCAGGAGCAGAAAGCTGTGGGTGCTAGAGATTGCTTTTGACAAGTGATTCAGAAAGTAACTGTCATGTCAATAATTCAGCTAAGTTGAACTGAGCCACCTACAGTGCTGCTGCTTGTTGGAAGTTGAGATATGCGTTAATTCAGCATGTTAGTGAAAATAAATAAATAACTGTGTCTGACTGGCAGGGAGCTGGGTTGAGCCACTAAAGAAATAGAAAAAGGGTTGCCCCTGTAAAATGGAAAGAGTTCTGTAATTAAACAAAACAGTAGGCAAATATGAAGGAGGAAAAAATACGCACGTAGTTGTTCTCAGGTAAGACTGCGATTCTGCTTGTATCTGTATTTGTTACTGGGAAAAAAAAAAAAAGGGAAAATAAAGATCCTGTTTGAAAATCATTGTCCCGTTTCCTCGTGAAGAAATGAGTTTTGAGAGATCCTTGTGCTTAGAAAAGGAAGGATGATTCATCCATCCATCTATCCACTCCACATGGGGAGCCTGTCTTTGCTCAGTCCTTGGCAGGTTTAGAGCTTCACTTACTGACTTTTGGGGGGAAAAGGAAGGGCAAAAAGGAGGGAGTGGATGTTTGTTAATGTTGATTTTTTTGCTCTGTAGTGAATTACTTCTTACAGCTTTTGACTTGATGGGAGTTAGCTTTTGCACAGTGGAATTATTTATGTATCTAGTAGTAATTGTGAAGAAAAATCTTTTCTATTACTGGCAGGTTTTTTTTTTATTATTATTACTATTTTATATTTGTCTTGAGATGATTAAGAAAATCATTTTGGTAGTCCAGTCTGAAGATAAATTTTGACTTTCCAATCATTCTGTAAGTACAGTTGTTTATGACTTGGGAGAAGCTGGCTATGTGGAGTGGATAATTATGATATCCCTAGTGATTACTTGGAAGGCAGCAGGAGTGGTAAGGTTTTCTGGGATTTTTGTCTAGATGAATTGTACAAAAACCACTCAGGGATATAATATTTCTCAAATGACAAAATACTGTTCTTTGAAGGTTCTCAGAATTACTTTAGTAAATGTATTTCTATGTAGGTAAAAGCTAAATAACTTACATCTTAGAATGATTTGCAGTGCTGTATTTCTCTGCCGTATTTTGCTGCCATGGTATATATTCCCCCCTGAGTAAGAACATATTAATACTGCTTTGAAGTAAGAATCATATTTGATTTTCCCTCATTTTAGCCATTTATCTTTTTATAAGATGACCATTTCAAAGTGGGAAGGCTGTGGTACACACTTAATGCTTTCCAATTGCTCAATTCAGAATTGAGTTTCAGTCCAGACCTCAGGAAAAGTGCACTGGCTCTTAGAATAGCCCACTGTGGTTGCCTCCCAGGTGCTTCGTGAGAGAAGTATCCCAGATTCAGGCACATGTGACCATTTGCTTCAATAGGACCTGCTCTGGCTTAACCTCTCTGTTCAGCCTACTTCACAATCTCAGAAGCTGTTAATTAGCCTTGTTGGCTAATTATTTGGTAGGTAGATTAGTCTGAGGATATTATGATTTTAATGCATGATTCAGTACTATACAGTAGATTTGTTTCATTTTGCCTCTAGCACATGCAAGAAGCCCACTCTGTGAAATTTAGCAATGGGATCCACTGGGATTCCAGAGATCCATCAAGCCATGTCACTTGACTGAACTGTGGGAAAAGTAGATGTATATTTTGAAGGAATCCATAGAGCACAATGATGATACATCAGGATGAAAATCAGGGATTGAGGTAGACAAAGTAAATATTCTGATAATTCAGCAGAGTGTACAAAATCACATATTTGTTTATTTGTTATTGAAATCTGTAGATATTGAAGTTCTGTGCTACTGTATTACTCACTAGCCTAATGGATAAAGCTCGTGTCTGCAGGATACAAAACTTTCTTGGGATTTGGTCTGAAGGAAGGTTTAAGAATTGTCCACAAACTCTGTGCCTTCTACAAGGGGCACTCTTGATCTTGTATTCTTCAGAGTGCAGAAATATGTATATTGATGACTGGGTCATCTTTTAGTGAAACTTCTGATTGAGGCTGTGCACAAGTGCCTTGTTGAAAAGTATTCTTAAGGTTTTCTTTGTGATCAGGATGTATTGATCCATTTATTCAAATTAGCTGTTTCAGAACTTAGCATCCAGAAACACTGCTAACTCACAGTGCTAATGAAATGATGTTTTTTCTTCTGAGGCAAAGTATTATTTATACTGACTTGTATGGAGCATGATTTGACATGAAATGACTTATGATTCTTTTTTACTGAGTAATTTAGGTACAGTCCATTCAGAATTCATAACATAAATGTGATTCTGCTTTTTCCTCAGATCTAAAAACAGACAGCTAGCTAACTTCAGATGAGAAATGGGAAAAAACAATGAACTACTAGTACAAGTGTTAACTCGTTACATTGAATTCACCACCTCTTGATAATATGAAAGCCACAAAAATGAAGCTAAGGATAATCTTGCAAATACTGGTGTTCTTTAGAGGATAATATAGCTCTACAGCCTGAACTCTTACACCTCTGAAAAGTAAGACACTTATCACAAATTGTTTTATTTTAGCAGGTGGCCATGGAACATGATTGTACAGCCTCCTATTATGGAAGAAAGATGTACCTATTTCAGTAAAACATATCATCAGTTAAAATGAAGAAAGACTATATAGACCCCTACCTCCAATATCTTAACTCTGTTTTTTTGAAAGGTCACAATAGATCTTGACTTCATAGATCTAGCCACAATTTCTACATTGGTAGATGTGACTGAAGTAGATTTTATGTCAAGGAATTTTATTATGCAGAATAGAGATTCATATCTGTTTGAGTTTCAGCAAATTTATGGTTGGCTATGTCATTTCTAGAGGGAACTATGAGGTTGGATGAGTGGAGGTGACACTTGGAAAAACTGCTCTTGAGACTTCATAATGACATTACAAAAGATGTTTGTTTTTCTTCATCGTAGTGTTGGTTTTGTTGTTCAGTGGCTACTTTTTTGACCTACATTATGCACATTACAATGATAATTTTACATTAAATGGTTAAAATGCCAGCATGAAAAACAAAATAAATTATCAGGGGGAAACCTGTGTGCTTTTATGGAGAAGTGTAAGCCAGGGTATTCTGAAGTACTTGGAACAGAGGACAGTTTAAGTCATATTTTAATGCCATCATCTTTGTCCTACAGAGCACATAGGTATTATCTCCATTAGTTGATGTGCATCCAAAAGCACAGAGAGGTAAAGTAAACACTTAGTTTTATAGTCTTATAGTAAGTTGCTGAGAAAATCTCAAATACAGCATGGGATCCTGACTCCCGAATGCCTGTTTTGACTGCCTGCACAACACAGTCACGTCCTTGTTGGGATCCAAGAGTCATCTTCTGGTCAATCATACGACTAACCTCTGTATTGATGATTTAAACAATATACCAGTCTGTGACTGGGGCAGGCATTTTGCCGTTCTTTTTCCAGAGGGTAACCTTCAGCAAAGAGGTTATACACAACCAATCTCAAAATACAGCACAGTTGGCATAGCTTTAGTATCTTGTGTTGAGGGCGAAGGCTTTATAAGCATGTAATTTTATCACAAACCTCATGTTGGAAAAAAAAAAAAAAAAAAAAAAGGCTGTGTGCTTTTTGCAGCCATGATCTACATTTGTGTAGTGCAATGTGCTTTGGGAAACAGTTACTGTACCTTGTCAGCTTGCATTATGTTACAGTATTCACAGAAAATTGTTTTGCTACCATCACTCTGGTGCAAAAAAAAAAAAACAACAAAAAAACTTTACAATGAATTAAACCCATTGAAAGCATTTATCTTCCTTACGTTTAACGAAGTGAGTATGGATTAATAAAGGTCACAGCTGATTATTTTGCCTAAAAATACAGTAGCTGGATTTGGAGAATAGATACAAACATTACAGTGCATTCCCCAGTTCTCAAGGCAAGCATAGACAAAATACTGACAAAACCAAGCCATTCTTCATTATATGATAATTTAGAGTATTGCATGATCACCCATTGCTATTGTGCTACATAATGGAAACTACAGAACACCAAATGCTTTCCTGTGGGGCTCAGATCTGATAGAGATACAGGTCAGCATATAAATCACTGTAACTGCAGCTTTTGATGAAGACACTTATATGAGCGTTTCTTGTTTAAATTGCCTATAACCTGCACTGCTCATTCTCCTTTCTCTTTAGTGATAGGTGGTCAACATGTAGTTTCATGTAGAAATGAATAATGGGGAGAAATCAAAAGATGGACCTGGGGTTTGAAGGAACAAAAGATATAAATTTCTGTCCTGAGTATGGAAAATTTTGGATACTAATGATAATACAAACTTGAAATGCATATTGTAATGTGATCTGTATCCCATGAACGTTTCCAATGCCTTGCAGACATGTAAAAACAGAAATGATCTATGGTTCATAGGTTATTATATGGACATGTTGGTAGGCTGCAAAATTTAGCTGATTGTTTCCTGTCTTTCCGAGAAATATCTCAACATAAGGCATAATTTTTTTATTTTTTATTTTTCCCAGTGAGATTAAGGAATTATATGACTGTAGAATTAGTTCTAGCTGGAAACCAGATCTGCACTATATTGAGCTATGTGGCCTCAGTTCACTGAAAAATGAATGGGTATAGATACCATATTCCATAAGAAAATTTGTGGCCTAAATGTAAGTTCACAAAGTACTCTCCTCCAAACAGAGACAAACTAAAAATATTCATTAAGTGTAAATATGAATGTGGATAAGAAAAAAAGTCAGCAATTATTTTGTTTTAGAAAAATCTTAGCATAGTATTACAGGTGCCCTTACTGGTTGGATTTTTGTAAATGACCTGTGCCCAGTTCAGCAGAGGAACCTGAGCCCTTGATATCATGGAGAGAGTGTGCGATGACAACCAGATGAGTGGGACTTACTTAAGTCTTGACAGATTGAGTCTGTTGGGTTTGGGAGTTTGCAGGGATTTGCCATTCCCCAGAACTGATATGCCCCATGCAAAAAAAAAAAAAAAAAAAAAAAAAAAAAGTCAACTTCTTGTTTCATCCTGTTTAAACTAGCTGTTGGCAATCTGACATTTCTTAGTCAGAGTTTGTATTCCAGGTGATGAACAGTTCAGCTTCTCACTGGCTTGCAGCGATTACAATCAGTTAGCATGGTGCCATGACAGGTTGTTCAGGCATGAACCTGTGTTGCTCTGTTTTACTCTTCCTTGCTGGCTGCAGCAATTTTAACAGACTGAATCACGTCAACCCTTTCATTAATACCCACTGCTCCCTACAAAACTTGTCCATGATTGTTTACAAAGTCACATTCGTAGCTCCAGGATACTGAAAACTCTTCCCAGTGATAAACCTTGAAAAAGATGCTCAGAATATGAAGCCTAGCAGACTCAGGCTGCTCTGTAGGCATAGATTTAACATCTCTGAAATTTGTGGAAAGCATGAAAGATGATGATGCAGTTGGGAATTTCTGGTGCTTAGCATTTTGCAAATCACACCTCTAGTATATAAGCAGTAGTAGTACAATGAATGAAATTAATGGAGTTGCTTTCTGATTACGGTGGTGGAAATGAGAGCAGCGTGTAGCTCATATGAATTAATTTGACATAAATATTTGATGTCTCCCTAAAAATCACTAAGTTCTCGTCTAGGGGTTAAAAACAGAAAAAAGAATTGAGTTCTAAAAATGCTCAGCAACTCTCAGCACTCGGTGTGACCAGTCTGGTTTTTGCAGCTGTATTTATTTACTTTTGTCATGGTTGCACCTACAGGCAAAGGTATGATTGAGCTTGGCACTGTCCAGATGTGAAAGAGAGAGACAGTCTTGCCCTGGGCAACTTGTAATCAAGCTGACTGAGGAGCATAGATGTGCTGAAGCTTTTTGAAAACTTAGCTAGGACTATAGGCATGCTGACCGTGTTTTAGATGGTGGAATCCTATTGCTGCTTTGTTTATGAATTTTAACTTGTGCTATTTCTGCATCCCCAAACACCACCTTGATTTATGTAGCTGCAACTGACAGAAATGTTAGTTATTACTTTCAGAAACATTTTGATTTAGGATCCTTTGGTTCTGTATAAACATGCAATATTGTTTAGTAATCAAAAGAAATTATTTCACAGACCAGAAAAGTCTGTATGGAGGCAGTTTGGGAAGACTAGCCATCCACCTGGGCAATCTTTCTTCTTGAACGAGACTGAGACTTCTTTTTTCTCTTGGGATTGAGCTTTCTTGGTCAATGTAGCATCTTTGATGTCTTATATGTCTCATAGGCCCTTTTGTTTTCAGTAACAGTAAATGAGTTATAGCCTATTCCTCTACTTTTTTCGTGCCTGCTTATTAATTCTCTCAAAGAAATGCCTAGGAGCAAGCTGATGAAGTGAGGTAGATTTGAACAGGAGACACTGTCAAAGAAGAGAGTAAATAACCTTTTTTTTTCTGTTTTTTTTTTTCTTTTTTTCTTTTTCCTGCCTGTCACTGAACTGTTTAACTTGCAATAAATTATCAAGAACTGTTAGTAAATTAGTATGCCACCTGGGACAGGCTGTTGATTATTGTGTGATTTTTATTTTTTTTTTTGTTTACTTCTCTGGAATGGGCTGCAGTCTCAGATGAGTGCTTCTTTCAGGAAACTCGCTTGTATAAATGACAAAAGGCCATTTTTCCTGGATATAGATTATACTAAGAGTTTTTAATTAACTTTTAATTATGTGAAAGAAGCTCTTCATAACTTCTAATGCTTCTTGTTTTATGGCTCATCCTTTCTGGCTAACTCACACCGCCCAGCCTCTACTCAGTAAGATGTGTTATATTACAAAGTTTGATGGTGCTTACAACTTTTTAGGAACATTACTTCAAATGCAATTGATATAAAAGACCATAAATCTTCCGGTGCTTTTAATCAGTGGCTAACTGTGGTCCAGGGCAGCAATGGATGAAAACATAGGAGATGAAGGACAAGGTGTCCCAAAAAGATATATTGGAAAGGTTTATAAGCTTAAGAAAACACAAGAACAAAAAGCAAATTTTGAAACAAATCTAAAAACCAGAAAATATTATTTGAATGCATTCTAGAATATAGTTGAGCAAATAAACATTCTGTGGTGGTTTTACCCTGCTGGGCAGCTAAACCACCACAACTGCCCTCTCACTCCCCCTGCTCAAAAGAACAGGGGGGGGAGAAGAAAGCATGCTGGAAAGAAAAAGAAGGCTCACAGGTTGAGGTAGGGATAATTTAATTAAAGGAAAAAGGAAGAGAGGAGAAAAAAAAAAATTTAAAGGCCATGCAAAAACACAGAGAGAAGGAAAAAATAATCTCTAATTCCCATCAATGAATGATGTTTGGCAACGTCCTGGGAAGCAGGGCCTCAATACCTGTATCAGTTGCTTGGGAGGACAGACGTCTTCATAAGGAGAGCCCCCCCCCTCCTTCCCCTTTCCCACCTCTTATTGCTCAGTGTGATACCATACGGTACGGAATATCCCTTTGGTTGGTTTAGGTCAGCTGCCCTGGTGATGTCCCCCCTCCACTTCTGGCTTTGGGGGCTTGGAGGGAGTCTTGGTGCTGTGCCAGCACTGCTCAGCAGTAGACAAAACAGTGGTGTGATACCAAAGCTGTTCTAGCTACAAGTGCAGAGCATAGCACTGTATGGGCTGCTGCAGGGAAAGTTAACTCCATCCCAGCCAGACCCAGTACACATTCCTAATTATTATAACTGACACTAGAAGATCAAGGGTGGAAAGTCATCCTTCTAATTTAGGAATTTTGACAGAGATCCTACCTCATCATATGTTGAGGCTTGGCCTAAGTGGCAATTGACCTCACTTTACCTGGGAATCTAGCTTTCACCAACAAGATGAATAGCAATTGTTAGGTGGCTCCATCTACTCATATTTTTTCAGGATGGCACTTTCAGGGTCATCTGCTGTGGAAAAGACAAAAAACAAAACAAAAAAAAAACCTGGGGGGAAAAAAATCCTGTATATGGGATGTAAGAAGTCTAGCAGTTGTACAAACAGGGGACTGACTGGCTAGAAAACAGCTTTGCTGAAAAGATCTGGTGGGTCCTCGTTGAACTGCCAAGGGCAGAGCAATGTGCCTTTTCAGCAAGGAAAGCCAACTACGTATTTTGGAAAGAATGTAGCGAGCAGGTCCAGGGAAGTAATCCTTCCCCTCTGCTTGGCAGTTTTTGAGACTGCATCTGGAACAGCTCATCCAGTTTTAGGCTCCCCAGGACAAGAGAGGCATTGACATAGCAGGAGCTCAGCGGAGGACATGCTGGGCTTGCTCAGCCTGAAGAAGACTCAGGGGAGATCTTACTGATGTTTAAAACCAGGTGTATCCAAAGCTGGAGACATTTCTTAGAGACATGGACTGGAAGGAGAGACAGCAACACAAACTGGAACATGGGAAACTCTAACGGCTTACAGGGAAAAACATTTTTATGATGAGGACAAACACTGAAACAGGCTGTCCAGACTGTGGGATCTCCATCCTTAGAGATACTCAGGACTCAAGGGAATGTAGTCTTGAAATGTCTACTCTACCTGGCCTTTCCTGGAGAAGGAGGTTGAGCTAGATGACTCCTGGAAGTCCCTTCCTACCTACGTGTTTCAGTTATTCGCTATACTTTGAACATTCTAGGATTTATCCACACAGTCTGTCCATTAGCACAACAGGGGATCCAAGGAGCACAGGCAAAGGAGAGGGGGGAAAAAAAAAGAGCTGAACTTCTAACCCAGAAGTAAGAGCATGTTCATTTGAAAGGAAAGAAAGAAAGAGAAAGATTGTAAAAACAAGCAACTTCCAAGTCAAAGAACTATATTCTTATGCAACACCTGGGCAGTATCCATCAGTGTTTATCAAACACTGGAACTGCATCTGCCAGAACAAGAGCTAATTACCAACTGAGATTAATTGTTTTCATCTTTTCTGTTTAACCCAGGTTATTTAAGACTGCCTGTTCAGATCCAAAGGCACCCAGGTCTGTGTTTTGTTTGCTGTGTTTGTACATGCCAGCTGACCTGCAGATTTAATCAAAAGCATGCACATCTGCACAGCTGAGATTAGAAATCAGTTCTGGAGCAGTGAGGTGTTCTTCCCTCATGAAAGTTAACTCTAAGATACTAAGACCACTGAAAACATCAGTATGGTGTGGTGTTAATGTACAGTAAATGGGTGACATTTATTATTCAGTCATTGAAAATGGTTCTTTAAACTAAAATTTTGAAGTTACTTTAAAATAGCTAACTTTTTCACAAGTCAGAACAACTCCTAGTACTAATATGAACTTTTAGTGAATAATGTTTGTTTCATTAAAAAGATGGGGGTGGGGGGTTGCTTTTTTATTTACTCCTATAATTCTTTCTGTTTTTGGATGGCTGCTTCCAGTAGCCCTATATATACTTCCAATATGCCCAAAAACAGTAAAATGACTCATGGTATCAGGTACTTGCTGCTAATGAAATCAAAATATGAACAATATGGAGATTTTGAGGAGAATGGCAGAGATTTTTTATCCTTTCTTTGTTGAATTGTCAATGCATCCTCTTCAGTGTTTTGTTCTCCCATTCTTGAATTTCACTCTTTCTGGGATTCTTCCATTTCCCTTTTAATACCAACTGTATGCACATACATAATTTTATTCCCATCCTGTTGGTATTGATGTAAAAGTTAGAGAAACTGTGATGTATGTAATGCTTCGTATGAAATTCACATTATAGCCTCAAATACTAAAACAAAATCTTCCTAAGTGCCAGGCTGGTGGTAAGACCAAAGACTTTTGGATTCTGCTTTAGATGGTATCGGTGCCGGGGTCTGCATTACAGACAGTTTGTGAAGTTCCCGCTGACTCTGAGAACAGAATTGGTAAGCCAAGATTAACCTCAGCCTGAGATTTTTAGAGCTCTGTGTAGCTTTTATTTAGGGGGAAAAAAAAAAAAAGTATCACTTCAATTTGCTTTTTCAGTAGCAGCTATAATTTATATCTGAATCTCTTTAGCAATATTCTTGCCAAGACAGGAAGCTCCTGAAATCTTCCTACCTGCCTTCTGTGTCTGTAAACTCACTGCCAGGGTCCAAGCTCTCCGATTTCGAAATTGCAGTAAAATAAGATTATGCTTCCCCTCAACCCTGTAAATAAATAAATAAAAATGAAGCAGCCCAGGATAAATTACAAACTTTTCATGAGGATTAAATGTTAGTAAAAGTGAGAGAAAGAGGATTAGTAGAAATGCTTTATACTTGTGCATTCATTTTATTTACTTTCCTACTTCTGAACTTCTCATTAAAATGTTCTAATAAGAGCCAAAATAATGTGTTTGGGAACAAACACAGAAACTATATACCTTGGCACCAAAGTTTACAAGTCTAGCACATGAGCAAAAGAACATTTCTTGTATTTCTGTCTTGGTTCTGCTGATGTGTGACCCCTTCTCTCTAAAACGTATGAGAATATGTGGAGAATTGCCTACGCTTTATGAATCACAACATTTGACTGGGAAGATACCAAGGGTCATGTTTCTGCAATGACACATGAGTGCTCTAACAACTGATGCACAAAGTCAGTATCTCTGTCCCAGCAAATATTTTCTATTTATGTGCGTAAGGTGGAACAGACCCAGAAAAAGTATCCCCTGCCCCTATTGCCCCCATTGGCCTTCTGAATCATGCTGGTAAATTTGTTGTTGTAAGCTTCCAGCAAAACCTATCAGTTATGACAAAATGATGCTTTTCAATAAATAAATAAATAAAATCATATTTTAAAAGCTCCAATCAACACCTACCCTAAGTACACCTGGAGAAAACTAGCACAGTGAGTGCCAGATATGTGCTTTTTCTAAAACCCTACCTCAATATAAAATGTGTATTTTACAAAAATCTAAACCCTGATGGAGAGAGGTTTATTATCTACAGTGCTGCTAGAATCAGGCACAGCAGTACTGTATGCTTCTGAATATAAAAGCTCCATTCTTCAGTGAAGTCCTTTTTCTATTAATGAGATTCACCCTAATGGGACCAAAAATTACTTTAAAAGACATTTCCTTTCTGCTTTTCAAGGGCTTTTTCCCAGTCCATTTGGACTGGATATCAAAGATAAGGGGAAATATTTCAATAGCAAGAGATTTTATAATTAAGCTTTGTAGTCCACATAATGGAGATATAGCCAAATTCAAGTGAAAAATAATTACTGTTTTTGCAGCGCTTGCTTCTGCTGCTCTGCCTCCCTTTCTTCTCCCCCTTCCGTTTTCCTCTTCAAAACCACATTATCGGCTGTGGCTTATGTACAAAAGACTTGCTCGATGCAGCTCTTTCCCCAAGGTTTCCTATTTTCCCCGTAGTTTAGAAGAGAAGAGCTGCTCAATTTTTAACTACGCCCAGACCTCCATTAAGGAGAGCACCTTCAGTTCTTTAAAGGAAGCAGGTGCTTCTTTAAGGGTAAGGACTTTAATAACTCACTTTGTAGTGCCAGCTATCTCTTTAGATATGGGAACAGACAAGTTCAAAATACGGTGTGAGACTTTGTAGATGATGCTAGGGTGGGCACAGTGTTTCTCTTTTTCCAGTCTTCAGGAACCTTTCCCAATCACTAGAACCTTTCAGAGCTCTCAGTGAATTCAGCCAGCTGCTTTAACAAGTTTGGGTGAATCCCGTCTGGTTGCATGAACCTTTGCATGGGTAGAAATTGTATATACAGATATACTTACATCCAGTTTTGGAATATGCTGCATATTCTTTATGAATTCCAGTACAGACAGTGAATACGTTGATCTCCATGAAACCTGCTTTATAGCAGCAGCAGAGAAAGGAATGCAGGTGCTGGAAGTTGATGCTTGAATTGGAGTTAGGAATATCTTGGGAACATTATTACATGGCCTTAGCAAGAACTCCAGGAATCCGTTGAGACTTTAGGACTGGAGGGGAAAATTAGGGCACACCTGATTTTTAGTGTGAAGAAATAGTTTTACCTTTAGACAATACGGTGGGTCTTTATCAATGCCATAAAACTGATATTTTTAACCACCATAACTGCTTTCCTTCATGTTTTTTTCTCTATCTGCTAATTACTATCCATGTAATTTCTCTTCAAGTTAGTGCAGTTTTTCATCCGAACAAATTAATGGTTGGAGGCTGGGAACTATTTGACCTGTCTCTTCGTTAAATTAGATCAACACATATATGCAGTCATTTTTTGTGCATCCAATATACTGTTTGGGAAGCATTGTTTTATATTTATGCTCTGTGATGTCTTCAGGCAGAATATATTTACAGGTTTATTGGAGGTCTGCAAAATATTTCTTGAATTAGATTAGTTAGCAAATGCCCAAACTAAAAAAGATCAGTGTGTCTGTTCTGTCTGGAAATAATAACGTTTGTGGAGGTGGTGAGAAAGAACAAAACTTGCCCATTTCTGCTGTGCTATCCAACTCCCTTTTTTTTTCTCCAAGTCACACAAAATGCCCTTATTTTATCAGCACTATAAAACCTGGTTAGAGAACATTCTCCTGCTGTGATAAGAACTGGCCGTATGCCTCCCCCAGTGCTATTTCCCACTCAAACTGCTGATTTAGAGCATACTGAAAGACTGATTTTGTTCCTGGTGTACTAGAGTACATTATTTTAAATGAAACCATATGAATATGTGAAGATATCAATATGATAATCATCTCTCAAAACATCTTAAGACAAGATTGTGATATTTTAAGGTATAGAAAGTTATAAGTGGTACATTAAATGATCTCTTTTGCTTGAGAATTAGCAATAGCCAGGCTAACATTGGACCTTGCAGGAAGACTAAAAGACTCTTCAGTTTTCAGTTTAATCCAAACAGTACCATACAGAAATGCAAAGTGAAATATGCAGAGACAAAACAAAATGGTACAAGTAACAATATCAAAACAATATCAAGATTTGCTATTAAAAAAAAAACCTATCTATAAAGACATTGAGTACTCTTTCTCCCTGTGCTGTAGCCTTTGACATATTCACCTCTCTGTCTCAGTATACTGCAGGAATGTCAACTTTGCATAATCCAACTTTGCTTAATATGTGTCGATTACTGTAGAATCTTTGGTCCGGTGGCATCAGTTACTGCTCTGAAATGTTTTTGAACAAAGCATTCCTCATGAAAATTTGGTTTGCCACTCTAGTTGAGTTGCAATGTGTTACAGGTGGGTGAAATTTGCTCCCACAGAGGGAGAGGTAATGTCTCAGCTTGCTTATCCTACCCAACGCTTCTCTAAATAAGAAAACTGAAGAATGGAGCTGCAGTTAGCATTCCCCAGAGATTGACTCAGCGTAGTCAGCATCTTTGAGGTGTTCAGTTATAGAGATCAGGAGGATTTAAATATATACAAATTGCCAACAGGTGCAACAGGGGAAGATTTTCAGGCTGGTCATCAACATCAGTCCGAACTTTTGTAGCTGTTTATCTGTGGGCATTCATTAGAATTATATGTAGCCAGCCTTCAACTTGCTGCCCATATAGCGAAAGCCCTAGAGAAAAGTTAACTCTTTCAAAACTGTTTCCTCTTACTAGCAGATTATGTAATTTCAGTCTTGCCTAGTTGCAGTTTAAGCCATTTGTTTTCCATCACATCGCTATGATAACATTTTTCTGTTTAGATACCGATTCTGATGTTCATTCCCTCCTCACCATGTTTCACATGTAACCAACTACTCCAGTTTGTAACCAGCTTGTTTGAAGATCCCAAATTCTTTATATTTGCTCTACATCCTAACATGCCTAACATGTTGTTGGTACTAGATTAATAATATTACAGCTTCAGTTGTGATTCTCCAAATGATTAATGAGCTGACTACAACACGGGGGAGATGAAACTGTACTACACACTTTCCATTAGCCCCACCAGGATTGTTTCATATAACCTTTGATTGTGTCCTGAGATTATATGATCAGTGGAGCAGATATTTCTCGGGAGTCCTCCTTAACATTCCCACTTTCCATTCCCTAATGGCAGTTTTCGTAGAAACTAGTTGCTGTTTTGAAATGCATATATGTGAGAGTTGGAGAAGACTCTTCAAAAGAAAGAAAATAGGAATTCTCAAAGTTGTTAATGTTTACTATGTAAAGTAATATTTTGGGATGTATGTATATTCATGTTACGTACCTATGAATGTGCATTTATGCAATTTAGTTGCACAAAAGCTGGATTTCTGGCTCTTCTCAATTTTCAGTGATTCATTAGTGATTATATTCACTAATAATTATAAAATTTGTGAGGAGTGATTTTGGTTGCAACTTCAAGGAAATATCTACAAGATTAAACTGCTAGCTGGAAGGCATTTTATTTTACTCTCTGCTTGGAATTACCCTGGTTCGATTCTTTAGATATTGTTTTTACCACTGTGAGAGTAACAGAACTATATTTCACTCTGCAGCTTTGCCACTCTTGAGTTATCAGGTCTTTCATACCATCCAAGTTAAAAATCATAACCCTTGGCAGTCTGCATTCTGTTTTATGAATGCCGTCTGAGAAGCAACATCTCATTTACAATTGTGACCAGGAGCTAGAGTAATTTCTGTATCAGCCAGGCACATCTAATAACACATAAATAATGTAAACTGTAAGTGCAAGAAAAATAGATGACTTAGTTACTTAATCTCAAAAAATGTCGAGGGTGTGATTGCAGTGCTGTGAAACTATATGAATATTGCCCTGAGATAGCTTCAACATTCATGCAGACGTGCAGTTTTTATGTGGTGATATTGGTAGGATTTCAGGGTTGTCTTGTGCCCAGCAGCCTTGAGTCCTGTTCACTTAACAGCCTTCATCTAGGCATTCTTACACATTACACATTCTTAATGGAAGTTAATTGACCTCAGTGGGGATGGCTCATAAGTTTAAAATTAGTTCTGCCATTAAGGTTTTTGCTGGAGTGAGTCCAGCACTCCTTAGGATTGAATGCCCATAGCCAAGTCCTCTATGTCTACTGGAGGGCCTGGAGAGGTGTAGGTGCTTCCTGGGCATGCTTGACTACTCTTGTATGGCTGCTGTGTACTCTTAAATGAAGAGTTTATGCATTTCAATACCTTACTCAGCCCAAAGTAGATTTCTTTTTTCCAAGTACTACTTAGAGTGCTCAGGACTATGGGGTGTCCTGATTTCTGACCATATACAGGCTTATATAGTTAAAAAACAGTGTGTGTTATCTCGCTCACCACTTACTGCAGAACTCTACTGGAGCAAGTCAGATGCTGCAAGTCTAGAAATTTCTTCTTGATGGACGTTTTGACTTTTTTCCCATTTTTTTTTTAAGTACTAGAGAAAAGGAATGGAAATAAAAGCTAGAATTATAATTAAGATCAGTTGCTGAAGCTGAAAGAGACAGCACAATTGTAATTTGTTAGAAGATTGCCTTGTTTTAGAGAAAGTGCTGATTAAGATCAAATTTATCTTGAGTTTACATTTTGATTGGACCTAGGCTGAGGGGAGGGGGTTATATTTCAGACACAGTGCAAATGATGCATGTTAATATCCTGTGTTTATTGCCACTTGAAATTACAGCATAGCTTTGAATTGCTGCCAAATCTACATTTAAGACTCCCTGGTAATCACTATGATTATTTCAAGTCTTCATGGTAATAGTGGGAAGAAGTATGATGCCCAAGCTACAGTAGCCTCTTCTGTCAGTGTCTTTTTATCCTTTGGTGCTCAGATTGTGATTCCACCCAGTAGAGGGAGCAGACAGACATATATGTTGACCAATCAGTCCTGAAAGAGAGATTAAATAAAAATGGCTTTAATCACATTATTTTCAGATTTATTTGGCTTTTATATTTCTTCCTGCTTCACTATGTTTTTCTGAAACAAGAAAAAGCATGGCTTTCCTTAATTTTTGGGATGCTTTAATTCATATATTGACTTGGTTAACTATCTTTCTTTTTTCATAAGAAATATTTTTTGCACTCCTCCCTGTTGATCTATAGCATCCTCTTTTATTCACTTGCTTGATAATCCATGGGTTATGTTCTCACCTTGAAATATTCTACTTACACTCAACTATTGGAGGTTGTAGATTTATATCTGATCTAAATATATACACGTTTATTATTGTGGTCTGTTTAACTGATGGGAAATTAAGAAGTGAGATTAGGGATAAACGGCATAATATTAAGATCAATTTCATTAAAAAAAAAAGAAACACAAGAGTTTGACAGGAAAGAGAAATGCCATGTTAAAAAAAAAAAAAAAAAGTTGTTTAAAAGAAGCTTAAGTGAGGTTTAGATGTGATTAAAATCTGTTCTGGTTTTTGGATACTAAATTATGCAAGCAAATAGCTGTTTATTCTGAGTTAAAACCCTCAGCACTTCTAGTCAGCACTCTCCAGATAGTATGTCCCAGTTGCATCCCTTCATCAGTTGCTAGCAGGAAGATTTGGGTATTTCTTGCACTTACAAAGTAAATAAAACGTTATGGAAAGCATTTAATGTGGGTACAATATTTACTCTGGAATATTTTCCTCAATAAGTAGTGCTAGCCAGCAGGCAAGTCTGAGCACCCAGTGCATTAGCTGTGGGGAGTAAATCTGTATGCTTGGCACAAAATCATCAGTTTAAACTATGGAAATGTAAATCAGAACACGGAGTGAAATTCAAAAATATTTCATTAAATGAACTGTGATACGTGTGTAGGTAAGGGTATAGTAAGGGACTCTGCCATGTACGCTTAAATGTCTACAATCTTTAGGCTATATTTTTTCTCACAGATTTAACTCTGAAAGATGCATAATATTTTTTTAAGGACACCATTAGCGATTCTCACAGTGTGTTTGCATTTCATTATATCTGACATTTTTCCTCAGACTTCAATTTCTAGAATGATGTTCTTTGAAAGTTGCTTTCTTGGTCCTCGTTATGGATGAGAAACAGACATATCTATACTCAATGTTCATCAACTGTGACAGCCGCTCCCAGATTTATAAAATTATTTCCTCTATTATTTTTAAACCAATCTTTGGGTATGTTTTTGATCATAAGATTTACTGGGCCAAAAAAAGAAAGCAGGTCAGTAACACTGTAGTCTCTGGACTGTAGTCATTCTACACTGTAGTCTCTGGTTATTATTCTCTTTAGGTGCAATTTATACCTTTTCTGGGGTGTATGCTATAGTGATTTGTCTTAGTTGTATATGTTGTTAAAGACATAAACAGGAGAAAATGAAGATAATGACATTTATGGAAATTATTTGGACTAGCAGACATTATACAAAGGAATTAAACTTTCTATATGGAATTAGTCCCATACTGCATCTAGTGATGCAGCATGGAGGAAATTGTACTTGCTGCAAGCTATGCATGAGTCTCAGGACCAGTCTTGTCCACTATTCACACGTTAACAAGCTTGAGCAGGATTTGTGGAACTGTTATTGCAGCCTTCCTTGGGGAGTTTGCTTGACCCTTTCACACAGAACTGTGTGTTTTTTTCTGTCATCTGGTAAGAAACCAATGGGATTGAGCATTAGGTAGCTCAGGGAGCATGCTGACAGTTTGAATTCTTTTATTGACAAGAAAAATCAGATGTTTTGAGCCTGAGTTGCAGGTGGCAGTATAGCAAGGAAAGCACAAGTCTCCACACTGGTCATAAATTCTTCTCTGCACTTTGTGATGCATGCAAAGGTGCAGGGAAGCACATTATAGCCACATTCAACTTTAGTCTGGTGTCATGCCCTCTGCAGAAAACTGCTGAATGAACCTGTTACAAGAATCTTTAAATGCAGTATATACTAATAAATTAAACAGATACTGGTTGAAGAGTTTACCAAGGATAAAGGAAGCCATTACATGCAGTAGGAATAAGAGATGGCTCTTGTGAAAATGTCATTTATAAAGGCCTTACAATAAAAATGACACATTTTCATATTCTTGGGTAAAGTTATAATTAAAAATATGGAAAATCATGGGAAGGTTATGGGCTATTATCGTGCTCTTCTGACTGATCTAGTCACACAGCTAATCACTGTAGTTTTGGCTTAATGAATGCATTGGCATGGGGATTCAGAGATGGACCATGGATCCTGAAGTATGTGTAAGTTTCTAGTTCAGCAATTTATTTCAATATGTGATATATGAAAGCTATGCAGAAATTTGTGAAACTGCGTATGTGTTTCAAGTACAAGTGCACACACATCCTTAAGTATTCAGTTTTACCCCCAAGTAGTGGTATAGCAGTAAAAGCCCCAACCATTTGCCGTATCTGTGCAATTCATTAGAGATTTCAATTTTTTGAACTTCAGCTTCACCCTAAAAAGATGACTACATAAGAATTGTGCTGTTTTTTTCTAATGTATTTACTTCTCTATATTCATATTATTGTAATCCTGTTTGCATAACTGGTTGCCATTTAGCTCTGTTAGCAAGTTGCAGTCACTATATAGCAATGATCAGGATTCTGTGACATTTGCTGAATATTTTAAATTTATTTTGATTCTAGGATTATTACTTTTTTATTGTTTTTAAAAGGATGAGCTAAATAGAGCCCAGCTGGCCTTTTGAAAATCCATGTTTTGTTTGTTGGCTGTCAGTTAATAAGGGCACCTTTTCACTTGCAAATGGGGTCCATTTGGTCTGGAGAGACAATAAAAATGGATCTTCGCATTGGCATTTTTTAGAACCATGCTGTAACACACTGAGCAACTACAAAAGGTGAAGAAGTTAAAAAGAATGCAATTTTGATTAAATTATATGAGGAGAATTTCCTTGTTTCTGAAAGCCTGACACAAATTTCACACAAGAAAACAGCTCAAATTATTACTATGTTTGAAGTAAGGTATTATCTGAACATGAGAAGGAAATGCAAATAATTGATTGGCTTATATTTCTGCACCGAAGTGAATTTCTTTTTTATCCAAAACATGGAGGAGAAAGCAGGAGGAGAATGGTGAAGCAATGGAAATATGTTATAAAGTAGTTCTTTCTTGTGGTGATTCTTATATAACTATAGTGGAGATTATTTTTATGTTTAGTATTTATAAAGGTAGCCTCACTAGATAAAGTGATGTATTTATATGGGCATATTAAGGTAAGTCCTTACTAGTATTAAATCTTTTTTGGTTAGTCTCGAGATTTTCTCTTGTAGCTTCATGAACCTTGCATGAGAACCAAAATCTAAGGCAGTCATTTTGAGCAGAGATGAGAATTGTGATCAGTTTGGTGTGATTTGCAAGAGAAACTATAGAGTTTAAGATTCACAGATTAGGTCAGCGAAGATTAATAGGATCTTACTGTCCCTACATCTTAAGATGCCTTTGAGTTTCTTTTCCATAGGATTTTGATAGATAAGGTGTGTACAAATTCTGACATTTATGGAACAAAAATAAGGCTTTGTTTTCTGTTTTAGAGAAAACAATCTTCTGAGTGAATGTTTGTTGTCATTTTTGTCTTTTAGATCATTCTTGTAAGCTCTTCGCATAATGACCGTGACCAAAGCCTTTTCATAAGCACAGATGAAGGAGCTACTTTCCAGAAACAACCTATTACTTTTTTTGTGGAAACTCTCCTTTTTCACCCAAAAGAAGAAGACAAAGTGCTTGCTTACACAAAGGAAGGCAAGGTAAAGTATGAAGATATTGCATTTGTTTGAAATTTAGGAACTAAATTTCAAGGAATTCACTAAAGATTTAAGGAGATATAAAACTGTTGTCATATGTCATTGAGCACTAGGTTTTATGAAATACCAGGTGTCCAAGAGGAAACCATATTCAGTTTTTGAGAGGCCTATTTGAATATTTATTTCATTCATGTCCAAATCTTTGCTTTACGGTAACTTCAATCCTTTTTGGTTGATATGGATATTGGTAGTATTTATCTTCCTGAAGCGGAATTGAGTACTACCTCTGAAATGTGCTCCTCCCTAGAAATCAAACGTAAGCAATTGCTCTTTAATTCATAATGTAGTAGAAAGTTAATAAAGCTGAAATACTGCCTTCAAAGGCCTTTCATGGGACGTAAAGTAAAATAAAATAAACTGTTCAGTCATACAGCAGAAGAGGATTTTGGTAATTACTGAATCTGTAGAAACAGAGATTTCTGTCAACAGTATATTAATTCTCTCACTCATGATATAGTACATTGAGATTCAGTCATTGTGTTATATAAATTTTGACCATCTTTGAGATTTTTTTCTGATTAAATTATAAAGTCATCTCTCTGGATGGGTTAGGCTAAACACGAACAAGTGAGCAGGCAATCTCTAAGTGTGTCATTCATCTCTTTTTCATAGTGCCCAAATTGCAACTTTAGTCACTGTGATTCTGGTCCTGATGGTGGTCTTGCCCGTCTTCCATTGTTACTCCTGTTTTAAAATGAAATTAGACAAACACTAGTCCAAAAATGAACCCTTGTAAGAGATCACAGGAGGTGAGAGTAGTCAGACTAAGATGCTAATGCTGCAGCCAAATACTACACTGATTTCAGTTATGTTACATCAACTCATCCTTTGGGATATTTTCCATAATATATAACTAATAGCCAATACCAGAACAATTTGTGTTTACAGGCATTTTCAAAGAACGAATAAATAATAATAAAATATAATAAATAATAAAAAAAAAACATAGCAAGCCAAACTCAGTCTCAAATTACACAGAGTATTTTACTTACTAGTTTCAATTTCAAATCCTAACACAATTAACTGTTACAAATGTGGTGAATACATGTTATGTGAACAAATGCTTCAGGGAAGACCTTAAGTTATGAAAAGCCTATGTTATGGAAAGTGCTGTTCTCAGTTTGATTTCTGTTTCTGATGATAGATATAATCACCAATTTTATTATAGTTAGGAGATCAAATGGTTCAAAAAACTAAATGGCAGAATCTTTAAGAGTCATAGTGTACTGAAGAAGTTGACCATCCACACACAAGTGTTTTAAAGTGATTAAAAGTATTTGTCAGGAAAGAGAAGGGGATAGGAGCTCAAAGTGAGGCATTTCCTTTGTGTTTTGATGAATTATGCAATAGGGAGGTTTTCAGGCATTTTATACTTGGACAATTATCCAAAACAAGTGGTATTATTACTAGCCACACTTAAAGTGCAACTGGACAAAAAACTACAAAATACTCACTAAATAATAACTCTAGTAGTAGCAGGGAAGGTTAGGTAGAGTCAACCATAACTTACTGGACAAGCCCTGCATGTTTACTTAAGGAAGGAAGGGTGCCTTTGACTATAACTGGGCAAGTAATCTGCTTCAATTTTGTTTAAGATCTGACAAAGTTGGCTTATCAGGAAGAAGTGATATTGGCAAAGGAGGAGTTGAAAATCAGACTTGCGGCTTGACATGAAAAGAAGTCACTGTACTAAACTCAAAGGTTTCCAGAGAGTCTGAATCTGAAGCCAAAATCTGAATTTGGCCTAGAGAGATTGCATACTCCAGATTTTTGAGTTAATTAATTTTACTTTCACTGAAATAACATAGTATCGAGAAGTTATATGAGCTAAAGCTCAGGAGAAGCCATTACCTCCTGTTACTCAAATGATTTCTTACAAAGGCACTTTTGAGAATACAAGGAATGCAGGATCAAGTCCTTCATAAATAGCAATCAGCAAAGCTTCTCTGTCTACTGGAGCATCACGGACTTTCTCACAACTTCTGATTTGATTTAGTCCTTATTTTATATTGCTAAATCTGCATGGTTCTTTCATTCAGAAGCCTAGATTTTATTTAAATACAGCTCTAGCCTCTGGCTGACACCATAAATGAATGCAAATCTAGTCAATGTATTTGGACTAATCCACTTACTGTCTCAAATCTATACTCCCTTTTTCTGGCTACCTCAGCAATAATGAATAACAATCAGCTATTCACTGAGTCTCTATAAATGCTTTTTGATTTTTAAAACTTGACAGAGATACAGTAGATTTTAATTGTTCATTGGGAAGCTGTAAGGATGGAAAAATGGTGAAAATAAGACATGCATTTTTAATTTCTTTTCAAAGTGATTCCCTACAGTTATTATATGAGTGATAATAAACATTTATTAGACGTGTTCACTAAAGCCAGAAATTTTAGCTGTCCACTAATATAACTGTTTTCACCTCATATCTAAGCTCATTTGGTAGTTTTATTGTATGCAGCTATTAAAAACCAAAAGCCATATGGGTATTTTTCTTTCATTTTAAGGAATTCAAATGTGTGCATAGGTTTGGTACATGTTATTTTTTTATTTCAAGTAGTGCATCAGTTAAAAATCCCTCGCAGTTTGAATGTTTCATTATTCCTACTTTGTTCTCCCTTGCAGTAAGATTGCAAGGGCTTCTCACTACACAAAATCAAACTGTTTGTTCATAAGCCCCTAGACTTAAAATTTAAATGTGTATGGAAGGTTTATTTGGATCGGGAGAAAGGGCCAGGGTGTGGTTGGGGTTTGATTTGTTTGTTGGGTGTTTTGTTTTTTTTTTGGCCCCCACAGCACAGACATCACTGTTCTAATGGTGAGATTCTTCTCGAATTTTCCTCTGAAATTCATCCATGACAAAAAATACATCTTTTCGTTATGTGCCACCGTTGGCTGTTATCACAAATCGCTCTTTTCCCTCTTCCAGGAACCTCTGAATTCTTGTTTTCTTTGCAGGTTGGACACCAGAGTTAGGGCAAAGCTTTAAATGATTATCTCTTCCAGGTTTATAGTGGTTTGCTGTGGCAGGTACCTAGCTGAGCCCACCCTTTGATGACCACAGTCAAAACGCAGGTCATCTTTTCTGCCTGTGGTGACAAATGTTTGAAAAAACAGCTCAGGTTCCCTGCTCTGAATGGTCTGGCAGGTGCAAAGCCATGCTTCTCCCTCTCAGGAGGATGCTCTTCACTCTGACTTTTTGACTCCTGGATTATTTCTGTCTGTATACTGGCTGGGTCAACATTGAAGTAAACTATATGAGTCCTGATCATCGTTTCTTACCACAGCTGTGCTCTACCTGCTTTAGCTGACTGTGCAGTGGAACGAAGCCCAGTAATTTTGAAGTACATAGTAACTGTAGGAAATGCTGTTTTATTTCTATTTCAAATGTAATGAATACCTGCAGAGTTTATGTCAAGGGAAATTACCTCAGCCTTTATCTTTACATAGTAATATTGCTGTTTTTCTCTAGTAAAACATAATTCATAGTTTTATTCATTTGCCACTGAACCTGTAATTTTAAAAGAAAAACATTTCTTACTAGTCCTCATAAGATTCTCTCCTCTATAATGGCTGGTGACTGAACAGGTGAATTATTCCCACGTCAGAGTCGGACAATTTTATTTGCATTTTTTCCCCTATTCAAGACATTAAGAGAAATCCCATCATATGGAAATTGGATCAAACAAGAAATGCATGTAGACAGCAGGGGGCTTTAAATCTGTCTCATAGGTATTTGCTATTTTAACTAGAGGAAACAGATTATGAAGGCAAATGCTAAAGAAGGGAGATTTTTGAAGAGCTATTTTATTCCCCATTTTATATTGGTTAAAACAGCTGTGGTCTGCTCTATTGATATCCATCCGTATCATTAGCATTTGATTTTTGGCAGGAATGAGCTGTTCTGAGGGAAGGTGGAACTGGAATCATCCTCTTCCTTCAGGCCATCATCTGCCGCTCTGTTGAGTGACCATTTCTCACAGGTCTCGGATTGCTATCCATGACGCATGCACCTAAATACATCTTTCCTCATCAAATCTCTAAAGTATTTCTATAATATCTTTTGGTCCTGTTTTAGCAGAGTTTTAAATCCATTGACTTCCTGGCTTAAGTATGTCTGATGGAATTAAGGCCTGAAGCATAAAGGGAGAATTTGTGCTTGTTTTGTCAATGAAGGGAAAGAAGGAGAAGAAAAGTATCCTTGTACCCTTCCTTTTGTGTAACTTTGTTGGGGTCAAAAAGAATCTGACCCAAAATGAATTGTGAATTGTTTTCATGGTGGACAAGAAGACATTGTCACTGAGTTTTGTTCTTTATAGAAAGTTATCGTGGAGAGTTCCTGGATTTTTTTTTTTTTTTTTGGTGTGCAATCTGTCATTTTAAGAGTGACATGGGACCTCTCTTTTAAGATGTATATTGTTAAATGTGTATCATTAAGTTTCCTATTACCTATTCTCTTTCTTTTTTTTTTTTTTTTTGTAGGTTTACGCATCTATTGACTTGGGGAAAAAATGGACTCTTCTGCAGGAGCGAGTTTCAAAAGATCATATTTTTTGGTAAGATGCCCATTATCTTCCAAATAATAATAATAATTAAAAAAAAAGAGGAGCAAAAATATTTTGTTCTAGTCAAGAAAGATATTTTCAGATGTACTAAGGACAGTAAGAGCTTTGGTGTCTTTTGCAGATGGAGTATGTCAGCATTGCTGCATCCACTATTGCAAATTCGTGCTCATGCCAGTGATCATGCTAAGTATCAGTGTATATGGGGGTTAATAGGTCTAGTTCTATGGAGCTGAAGATTAAAGACAACTGTAATGTCCAATGAAATTGCTTTTTGTTTTACTGATAAAATTGATCTTTAGAAAGGAGAACGGTATTTTCACAGAGAAAAATCTATAACTTTTTAAAGAAATGTTGAATCAGACCTATTAACTGGAGTCATATGTAAACTTACACTATTAGGGAAACTGGTGAAAACTATGACTTTACTGAGTACACATATATCAAATGATTTTATTTTAGCTTGTCTCTTAAAACATTTAGGAAGTGATTTAAGCAGATTGCAACATTTTTGAAGGATAAGTCAATGTCTTGTTTTTTTTCTGCAAATTAAGTAATTTTGCAAAATACATAACTTCATTTGCATCAAAATTAAACTTTTGTGGTGTTTTTAATTGATTTTATGTTTAAAAGTCTTCAATATGCACACTTAATATTTATCTGATTTCTATTGGAAAAGTCCAGATAATTCCACCTTTGACATTTTACTTCAATGTATTAATATAGAATGTGTATAACCATATTATTACAAGTAATTAGTATTTTTTATTACAGGATTAGTCATAACATGCCAGTCACTTTAGTTCTCTAAATGACTTTTGATTTGTTTTAATTCTAGAATTTGTTTTAATTTTAGAATTGTCCCTGCAAAAATTAAGGGAGTTTTTCATAGTTCCAAATGTCTTTTTTTTGTTGTTGTTGTTGTCTGCAACCTACTTACTGCCCCTACCAGTCTATGTTTTTCCATAGGAAAACAGCCTGTGGTTTGTTTGTAGTAACACCTATCTGATTTACTCCAGTCTGTCTCAGCCTTCTCTGCTGAAATATTTGAGTCAGCCAGATACTTTCTGCCTCCTTGCTCCTGCAAAATATAGGCTTTCTGCAGAACTTACTGCCACTCAGCAGCTGGAGTTTTACAGGCAACATGCTTTACATGTATCTCAACTATCATGCAAGTGGTATAATCACTTAGTAGTTACACAGTGGTTGGGAAGTGTCATCATGAAGATTACATAGGGTGTAAATCAGGAGGGTATTCAGCTCGGTCTCTAATTAAATAAACTTTTGAAATGCATTCAGTCTGAAAACTGTTGAAGTTGCTAACAGTTAAGGAAGAACAGCAGAATCCACTCCCTTGAAAAGTTGTTTAATGATGTTTTTCTTGTCTAATCCTGGGTGTACGTAGGACACAGAAATTATGAAAATTTACCACTGAAATACATGTCGGTTTTGCTCTGACTCAAGCTGTCAATGCTTTTTGAAGAAAAGCAAGCAAGTATATGCTTAACATTATTAAGTCTGTATTTTGCTGTATTTCAGAATCCTTATGCTTCTTTATATCACTCAGACACAATCAGGGAAAATGTCCCTGAACTTTGGCAGAAATAACTGCCATATATTACTTCAAACAAAGTTTGTTCATAAATGTCACATTCATCTCAGAGAAGAGTAATAAATTCTAAGAATGTGTATGTTTATAAACATTAGAAATAATTTCTGGGCTTTGTTTTCCCCTTTTCAGTGGAGAGACCTCTCTGATTTCTCTCAAGAACTGTATCAGCCATCAACAGCAAAAATCTGGGGGCAGATATTTAGCACTGCATCATGACCATATGATCCTTCTCTAAAACTTATTAAGAGTCATAGAAATAAAGATCTATATTATACTTCTAAAAATAATGTGTGATGTTGCAATATATAAAGAATCTGCTGTGAATGGAGGGTTGGACATGATAGCCTTCCTGTGGAAGTTACTGTAGCATTATATGAAACTTTCTACCCTTCATCATGGGCTTCATCACCTGAGTTATCTGAGTGCTGAATAGAAACAAATGTTTGTGTAGTTTTCCATGAACGTACGATTTGTCGTCAGACCTTGGCTACTGGAACACTTACTAAGTCCAGTATTGTTTTCTTGGCAATATGTAACATGTAATATGATATGTTAAAGATATGTGAAATTAATTCAAATTAATTGTATATCTCTATAAATCAGGGCATGTGTCTTGCTGATACTGGCTGGTTGTGCTGAGAACATTTCACTGGGCAGGCCTTTAGCAAATGTTACTTCTCTGGTATCAATGGAGCTTTGGCACTGCATAGAAGTTTATAACGTAGCCTAAGATTTTTATTTCAGCCTGGTAAATACAGATATCCATCATAATATTTTCCTGTGCTTTTTAAAAACAATTTTATCCTGTGCCTCCAGCAGAAGCCAGATATTCACGCAATTCCTGAACAAGCTTTTTTTTTTTTTTTTTTTTTTTAAATCTGAATGCAATTAATTTAATGCAATGTCTTGTATATTTATTCTGTGTGAAGGTCAGTAGGGACTGGGTAGTTTATTTATGTGCAGATCTTATACTATAGATTTCTAAGCAATATATTTAAATAATCTTCGAGGCTTTATGTGCTTTTTCAAATGTTTTGAACTGTCCCTTAAGTGTTTTTGCAGTTCTAACATATGGAATTTGGTCTTTCATGATAGTGGAACTAATGGAAAGATTATTGATATCACTGGAAAGTGTATACTATCATCTCTATTTTAGCAGCACAGAATATTTTCATCCCGTCTGTGATTTAGTGTGGCATTTTCTCCCCCTCCTCCCTCTCCCCCCAAGCTGTTTTCCCAATTTGTTTCATTTATACTTTTGGAAAGGAAAGTTGACTAATCCTTCATAGCAGTTTTTCTTCCCAGAGCAGCTTAGGAGGGCTTGGGAGGCTGCAGATGTAAAGATGGTTGCAAAACTTACGTATTCTAGAAACTTCTTTGTTTTTCTATATTTGTTTTCTCATTGAAGTTGAAATGAAGAATCAAAATATATGGGAAAATAAAACAAAAACTTGTTCAGTAAACTTCCATATCAAAATCCTGAAAATAAATTATTTTAATTAATTTCAAAGCAAAATCATGAAATGTAGATTTGAAATTAACTTCAGAAAATCAGTTAAGTTTCAATATAATTCAAAATAAAATTTCATTTTGTACCTGCACTTAAAAATAACTGTTTAATTTTTTTGTAAATACTAGTTGAGAAGTTTCAAATTATTTTTGTGAAAAGTTTGAATTTTGAGCAAATTCTTGTGCATTAAAATTAAGAAATTTTGGTTACCATAACCAGTTTTACTTCTGCCTATAAACTACAACCACCTGTGCATTATTGTCCTGATGTGAATATTTCTATTGAAGTGGTGTTGTAGTGTCTAATCCTTGTAGTTTTTTCCAGTTCTTATCATATTTGTTGGAGCATATGCAAAGAGTTTGCTTTAGAAATAGAATAACCTGTCCCAGCAAAACACTAAGCACCCACACATCACGGGGTATATAATTGGTTTTATATATCAAGCCCATTTAAAAAAAAAAAAAAAAGTATATTATGTGGTAATAGTCTAGAAGAAGAAAGAATTCTGCAGTTTGGGATTCCTCTGCTGCTATTCTTTTCAGTCCCTAAGGCTTATGCACCAGTTAAGTTCCTTTTGATTTCTCAAAATAGAGCTTAGCAATACATAAGAGAAGAACAGATTGTGAATCCACTGTCTACACCAGCACAAATATACCCCAGGACAGTAAGTCTTGAAGCAGTAATTACCAGAGAATTAGGCCCAGCATACTTTCATTATGATTTTGTCTGGAGCCTTAAAAATGTTTTATCCTCAGCTCACTAGAATATGTGGATCCGATGTGAAAGGTATCTATTACTCTTATTTTTAGATATCGGTTCTCTGTTTTCATGAGAGGTGAAAACATAAAAATAAAAAATGATGAGTGTATTTGGGTAGAGCAGTTGTTCTCCAGGGACCAAAGTTCTGTTCTTATCATGAAATCCCACATGAGCAATCAATCATAGCTGCAGCCATTAATGTCAAGTGTAGCGAGTTCCTGCCTATTTGAGTGTCAGGTGAAAGAGTGGAGTTTAGAGGTGTTATGCCCTGAAGGAGAGAGAAATGGAAAGAAGATTTCATTGAGCTTTTAACATTGAATTTTGTGTGAAAGGCTCTTGTGTGGGAAGCCAGGGATCTGCGTGGGCAGTCATTCTTACATTTGACTTAAGCATTCAGGATGATATTTGTTTCTATTCCTATCTGTGTGGTGATGGGGATGACAAACCACTTTGGCCCTGCTGTTCAGATAAGGGTGGCAGGAAAAATGTTTTTATTAAAAAGTGTTTAGGAATAGGGAGGAAATGAGGAGCAGCACACACTGGCTGTGCAAGGCATTGACTGAGTCATTGAAGGTGCATCTTTCAAAGAGATGTGAAGAAGGCAAGGCCTGAAACATAAATCAGTTGTAATCTACTGACTTTAGCTTATATAAATCAAATTGTGGTTTTGTCTCCCTGAGTAATCAGGTTGCCAAGAGTCAATTGTATTTTAAGCTACTCAGAGAAAGCATCTACATGCTTTTGACTTGCTTTCTAAGCAAGACAGTACCCTTAAACCAATGATGTGAATCACTAGAAATCAGTCAGTGTAAAGTGGGAACTTGTTACCTTTTGGGTAAAGTTCATTTTAAGGGATGATAAGAGGGCAGATAGAGGAGACGTGCAAGTTTTCAGATGGCATTTCATTGGAGACTAAGGCACATCAGCAAGCGAGTTTGTTTTGATTTGGTTTTGGATTTGGATGGTATATTTGAAGATATCTCTTCATCAATATCCATCCAAGTGAACTGGATCGAATATTTAACAACGAAGGGACATATTGGAAGGAGAGGAGACACATGTCTACAGTGGACTCTACTTGATTAGTGCTCACAGGCAACTGTTCCTCTACAAAATGAGGCCATGCTGCAGAAGTAAAATATGAAATAATTACCACGTAAGGGATTGATGCTTACAATACACATTTTGCAATATGTATTATTACACAGCAGTGGTAATTTTTGTTCATGTATATTACATAAATATAAAATTCTAGGTAAGCATTGATATTTTTCTAGTATTGCATACAACTGGAATAAGAAATTACTGGGGCAGTTTGTGAGGAAGAGAGCTGAATTGTTGTGGTTTAGCCCGGCTGGCAGTCAAACACCACACAGCCGTTCGCTCACCCTCCCCCCTCCCTCTCCGGGATGGGGGAGAGAAACGGGAAAGTGAAGCCTGTGAGTTGAGATAAAGACAGTTTATTAAGACAGGGAAAAGAATAACAACAATAATAATAATAGTATTAATAGTAATAATGTGTACGAAATAAGTGATGCACAATGCAATTGCTCACCACCTGTTGACCGATGCCCAGCCTATCCCCGAGCAGCCGGCCCCCCCTCCACCCCGGCTAGCCACCCCTATATATTGTTCAGCATGACGTCAGATGGTATGGAATACCCCTTTGGCCAGTTTGGGTCAGCTGTCCTGGGTCTGTCCCCTCCCAGCTTCTGCTGCATCCCTAGCCTGCTCGCTAGCAGGACAGAGAGAGGCTGAAAAGTCCTTGGCTTGGTGTAAGCACTGCTCTGCAACAATTAAAACATCAGCATGTTATCAGCGCTCTTCTCATTCTAATCCAAAACATAGCACCCTGCCAGCTACTAGGAGGAAAATTAACTCTGTCCTAACTGAAACCGGGACATGAATAAAAGCAAAGTTGTTATTAAAGTAATGCCAAATGTCTGCTAACTTGCATTCTTAACAGAGAACTCTAAATTTTAAATTCTTAGAATTTTAGCATTGTCATTTAAAAATATAAAATTTTAAATGGCTGTATCATGGAGTATATATTTATACACAGACCAAGATGGATGCAGAGGTCTTATTAGTCCATTGCACCAATTTTATGCTGATGCAATGCTGATCAAGTTGGTGTAATGTCTTGGTGGAGCACTAATACAGAAAAGTGAAGGTCATGAAAAATCTAATCTTTTGGAATTTCTCTAAAGTCTCAAGCAACATATACATAAAAAAAAAAAGCTGTAGTGTCCCTCAAGAGACCAAATTCAGCCCTGCCTTGTGTATGGAGACAAAAGTGCCCTGATTTTTCTCTCCTTTGCACTTTAATTGATTAGGTGCATCTTTATGAGTTTTATGACATAAATAAATTTAGACATGCACAACGGCTGCACCACGGCAACCCTGCATCAGCGCACCACCCAAAGGTGCTGCTTTTCTTCTGCAGGATTGGTGCTCAACTGCCTTCATGGTGAGATGTTTTAAGAAACAGAAAACCAATCCCTCCAAAAATTCCCCAAATTACATTGTGCTGAATTAATTTTCCCAAGGGGCTCAACATGGTGTCAGACAAGTACCAGTGCTAGCACAAGGGAGGTGATGGGAACTTGTGTTCACAGGAAAGGGAAAAAGCATATTGAGGCTGCCTATATTCACAACACCCTACAATCAAGTCGGTCTATTTTCATTTTGAAGTGTTGTAACCACACTGTAATGCGATCCGAAGTGCTGGCATGTTGCACTTGCTTTAACCAGAACAGTAAAATTTGTCTGATCTAAAATTAAAGTGTTTTTTTTTTTTTTTTTCTCCAGTGGAAATTTTAAGTGCGTGTTTTAAAAACTGAAATTGAGAAAAAATAGTTTCCAAGAAAGTGCTCGTTGTACTGAAAGTGCTCTTGGTACTGAAAGTACTGTACTGAAAGCTTAAGTTTCTATTTGAAAATAGAATTTGATGTTGAAATTACAACAAAAAAGGAAGAAGCTGTTGAATTACAAGGTTCCATTGCGTCTGTAAGATGAAAGAGATCCTGTCTTAAAGGTGGCTCAGGAGCAGTGAGCTGTGCTTGTGAATAGATGTGTGGACATAATCCTCACACTGGTATGACGTATCTATTTTGTGGTAGCAATATGTTTACACATGAAAATATATTTAAAAAAAAAAGCTTAGATTTCTCCTTCAATATGAAAAAGCATAACTGAGCCTTCCTTTTAAGTGGATCATTTACTGTATGTATGGTTTTTGCCCATCATTTTAGGAAAGCTATATTGCATGAGCAGATGGACTGAGACTGTTTAGCCTTGATAGTATGATACACCTTTTCCTTTGGTTCATCCTTTAAACACAGTTGAAATAACAATATTGCTGTTTAAAGTACTGTTGGCAGAGGACTTCACTGAATTGAATGGATTAGTTTATTCTTCGGGGATATTGCTTCAAGTTCTCTGCATTAGCTATAGTCCATTCTGAAGATTTTCTTAGTAGCCGTAATAGATGTGTTGTTTTTTTTTTCAAGGAAAGAAAAAAGGGCTGTTCCTAAGTGTTTGCAAAAATAGGCTAAAAGACTTCAGAGTTGGGAAACTTGCTCTATAGTTGATGTTCAAAAGTACACTTTGAGGGTTTAATGTCTTCAGTGAGTAAATAGAGAGCCATCTGTACAATTGGAGTAATATAAAACACAAAACCTGGCTTTGAAAAAATGAATGTTTCCTTATTTTATTTACCTAATTTTTGCCTCTCAGAATGGATAAACTCTGCACTTAAAGAGTACATCTCACACGTTAGATGTATCGAAAGTGAGGTATCTATGGGTATAGCTTAATGATAATTTCTTTTGGCAGCTCTGTGGCTTCTATCTTTGTGGGGTTACCTTTAAATCAGACAGTTCCAAGCACTGGGACCTGACTGGTTCAGTGGGACAACTGAGGTGGTGGCGGAGAGGCAAGACTGGGAACACAGGAAGGAGGTGGCTTAATCTGGTAGAACAATGAGTAGAAATGGTTGTCAAACTGCAGCATGGAGTTGTCACCCTAAACCTTCTGTGTAGTCAATGGAGGTGATCCAGCTGGTTTAGGAAGAGAGGACTTACCCACTGGAAGTAACTGTTCTCCTGTTTAATGAAGCATAGTTTCAGAAGGGGGAATAGGGGAAATGTCTGAACTTAGGAGGAAAGACGTATTACTTTTTCCTGACTGGGTTTAAAAGAACTTTCCTTGTGATTTTTTTCACGCCTACTGAAATACAAATCTAAAGGAGAGATGTAGTCCAGGTTGGAAGCTTTCATGTTCTGTGTACATGTGGTGTTCATTAACACCAATCAGTTGCAACCTCTTGCACTAAATGATTACACTGGAAATGAGATTAGACTCTACTTGTGCCAGCTGCCGCTGTTAGGAGGAACATGATGGACAGATCATTTTCACTTCTGAGCTATTGAAAGAAGTGTGTAAAGGTATTGACGTATATCTCAAACTGTGCTCATGAAATCATGTGTAATGAGTTATAGACAGAAGAGTTTTTTTCACAAGTACCCCAAAGCTGTATTATTGGTACCAATCAGCAAGTCAGGCTGAGCCTCAAAAAACTTCAAGCCTAAAGTTTCTGTTAGTTTGTAGTTCAGCTGCACGAGGTCTAGAACAAAAGATAAAGTATTCAACAAACATAATTTTCTTCCTTCAAAGAGCTGACTGCAAAGTAAATAGAAGGTTTGATTTGGTATGTTGTGAATATCTAGAAGTAGATAGTGTAATAGATAATGTACACTGCAAAAAGTAGTCCACAGATCTCCCCCCACCCCCGCCCTGTTCAGATACACTTTTATCAGACCTCAGTGAGTATAATAGCTTTTCTGACTTAATGTATTGTCTCCAAAATACTCTAATAGTTTGTGTTTCAGAGACACAATTTCTTAGAAAATGCAGGACTTTTCCATGCATTTACTAAAAAATTCCTAGTAGAAGTTTCCTTCACATCTCAAGGCTTGGCAGAGCTCATCACTCCCCCTCCCCTTCCTTATTCAGACTGATCATTTATCTTATTAGGAAAAAACAGCAATGTGATTATTTCTGGTTGTTATGCAGCAGTGGAAATCATCCAGCCTCTTCCCCCTGGCCTGCATTCCCAAGGAGCCACCAATTACTGAGTCTGAGTTTTCGCCGCTCCTCATAAATCAATGTTATTAAAATCATTAAACAATGATGTAATTTCAATCCAAAGTATTAACTTTATTGCATTTGATTATTAATAATTGTATCAAAATGATCATTTTCTCTAAGTACTGTAATGAGGTTTTTTAGTATATGAGTCCAGATGCACTTTGTCACTCAGTGCACCTCCTTTGCATGTCTTCAGCTCACATCTACTGACTCAATGGACACACATTGCCAGTGAAGAGCCTTGTGAAAAGCAATGTAGCTATATGGGAGTGGGGACGGATTCTGCTTTGCTTTGTGACAGCATGAGTGTCATCTCCAAGCTATCTCTGCAGAATCTTCCGGACTAATGGCAATGTAAGAGCCAGGAAAAAGCACAGCTGTGGCTGCTGTCCCTAGGTTGGGATGGAAGCCCTGAGGGTAGAAAGCTCATCTTTTGGCTAACCATATTTAACATGGGAGATATTAGGAGAAAATCAGCCTGTATTCCCCGTGCACTTTTTCAAAGTTAAGCTGTGCTTTGATCAATTCTGACTGAATTTCCTTCTCAGGATATCCTTCTCAAAATTATTTTTCACTTTCTTCCGTTGTCAAAGTAGAATCTACTCTTCTTTTGAATATACTTACCAATGACGTATCAATTAGTTATGGAAGGGATGTGTCAAGTTTAAGGTATTTCTAATAAGAATGGAATCCAAGTCTTCTCTAGCCCAAAATCTGCCTTGTAATCTCAAATGTCAGAGGTAATTGTAAAAAGATGCTCTAAAACTTGCCAGTAAATATGAGTGCACATGTAGCTGTATATATTTATGTATAAACTTGGGGTTATAACGTTTTGTTTCCAATTTCATAACTATTTTGGTTATTTTCTCCAGTTGATATTAGGATCCTATTTGTATGCGTATTTTAGTAAGAGGTATTTTAAATTTAAGGAGAAAAACATGATATCAAGTACAGAAAAAAATGGTTTCCATCTAATGTTAGTAATATGACATTATAAATGGGGTTTATTTTAATTTCCCAGCTAGAAGAATGTTAAAGCTGGTTAGCATGAAATCCTCTCTTGTCTTCCATCCACATAATTACAATTCTGTAGCTGGCTCTGCATAACTTGATTATATTATGTTCTCAGGGCCGTTGCTGGAGTTGATGGAGACCCTGATTTAGTTCATATGGAAATCCAGGACCCCAGTGGAGGTATGCAAATGAAAATGTTATCATTTGATTCCCTAGGGTATAGTATTTCTCTTTGTTTTAGAGAGTACTTTTTGGATTGATTTTTAGTCAGAAGTACAAGTCAGATTCTTGCTCTGTTTATCTGTAGTCAGTAAAACTGTCCTTTTATATAAAACTATAGTATAATTTAAAATTTACTTGTTTTCCACTCTAAAATGAATTGACATCAAGATGCTATGCTCTGTTGAAAACTTCCATTAATAGTGCAATTTGTTCTGGCAGTTAAACATTGAACATTTTTTCCTGATTTGCGAATAAAACTGGCAATGCAGTGGTAGTGCTGGGTAAGTGTCTGTTAAAGTGAATCGTTGCATATGTTAGTCCTACTGAACTAACCACTGTCTCCCAGAATTTCCTCATGTTACAGCATCTAGACTCTGAGACTTCAAAATAAATGAAAAAGCAGATCAGCAGTCAGGATGTGATGCAGTAGAGTCACTGTGATGAACTTTGTATGGTTTCTTGTTGCCAATTGTACTCTTGAAAGATGATCTAACTCCTTGAATCAGGTCATCTAAGCTCCTTTGCAGTCTTATTAATTAATTGTAAAGGATGCACAGTTTGACTTTCCTTGATCCCTGAACGTTTTCTTTTTTTTTTTCAGCCCTATAAAAAAAAAAAAAAGTCAAGAAACCTGGATGACAAATTCCCTAAATCTTTTATCATTGATATGAGCCCTTCACAGCCCCATCAGCTGCTTTGTGTAGAGACATTGTAAGAAGCTTGTTTAGGAGCTGGATGGATTTTTTATTATTTTATATATATATGTAATTATATATATATATGTAATTTAAGAGAAACAGCAGAAAATGAGAAAAAAATGAAATGTTTACTGCCTGGCTGGGTTCTCAATTAACCACACTTAAGGTCAATACAAGCATTGCTATTTATTTTAGTGGAAACAGTATCTTTGTACTACCTGTCTGATAAAGCACTAAAATATATGTCCTGTGAACTATAAATAGGTGAAAGACTTTATGAGGGCCCTTTGCTGTGCTTGCTCAAATATCCTTGTGGTGATGATTTGGAAATAAGCAGGAGAACTTGGAATGACTCTAGCTGCCTTTTAAACAGATCCAGATTATAAAACAAATATTTGTATTTAGCACACTGGTTTGGCCTTTTCTAATAAAAAATCCATAAAGTATGGAATGCATTTCCTATCACTGCAAAAGTAATGAAGGACGTGCGTGGGGGTGCACTATTTGCTCTTTCACACTGTTATCTGGAGCATGGAAAACATCAGTGATCTGAGCGCAGGGTCACTCATATAACTATTTTCTCACTGCACTTGGGAATGACAGCCATAGTTTGTGTTCAAAGGCTTGTGACGAAGGGTGAGCTTATACAAGGGCTTGAATCTAGGAGAAGGTTGTTGGGCTGCAGCTGGTTTAAGATATGATATTGGCTCTCCTCTCCATGTTTCATAGGAGCAGATTGCATCAAAGATGCAGCAATGCTCTCCTAACTGCCCAGGCAGAAAAGATATTCCTTTTCCATTGCTAACTGGACAGGAAGAGAGCAGCCATAGCCTCCACTGGTACAAATCAGTGCAGGCTTTTTCAACAAGGTATTAACTCTTAGTACAGAAGTCCTGCCCAACAAAGCAGTTCTAATACTGTGTGTTAACTTTTCTACGGGGCTTTGAATATAGCCTTTCAAATTCCATACGCCGTCTGAGTCTGATTCTCTTGTCACTCATCACAGTTTTATATTGGGGCTGATCTACTGATTTCAGCTATGTTGTGTAAGGCTGCAGTTTCTATAAATGAGTAATTTGGCTATGTGCATAGATTAAGTGAGAAAAGAGGCTCCTTCTATTATCCCCACCTATGAATGTCTCATTCACCTAATCCCTAATCTCTCTGGACCAGCAAAATTTGGAGAACAGGCTACCGCCCATGAATGATCTGAACTGTAGGCAGTTAATGTATTCTCAGTACATTGGAAATTGAAAAAATCTTGTACGAAGGCTTAACATAATAATATTACAACTAACTCGACTGGCAAAGGCAGCACTTTCCCTACAGGAATAACATTTTATACTGCTTGTTTCTTTTTCCCTTCAAAGCCCTGTCAAATGTTTCTGTCTCTCTTCCCTCAGGTTATCGCTACATCACTTGCCAGATGCAAAATTGCTCTGATAAGACAATGACAGTCCAGTTTGCTGGTAGCACTGATCGGGATTCCCTGACTGTGCAGGATGACTACATATTTCTTCAGGTAAAGCCACTTTCTGGGGAGACAACCCATTTTAAAATTCGGAAGTAAAATTTTAGACAGTACAGCAGCACTGTAATTTAGGAGCATGGAGAAACCTGTTCCAGAGTATGCATGATGATTTATGAATATTTACGTGGAACAACAACAACAAAAAAAACCATAATCTTTAATTTATGCAGCTGGTTGCTTGTGTATCCAGTTGATTTTAATTCATCACTGACCTAGCTTTAATTATTTTCAAATGGCTTATGTGGTTCAAAATTACTTTTTATAAATACTATTGTATGTTAGGCAGAACACAAACCTCTGGGGTTACAACTTTTTGTGGGTCCTTTCCATATTTGCATACCATGAAAAGATTTCCTAAGAAGAGCATCCAAGGGAAGCCACTAGCAGAGTAGTGGCTCAACTTCTTCATATGGATTCTCCTGTGAAGAGGTGTTTTTGGGAAAGAAGATACATGACTGTGCTTAGGAAGCAGAAGTGTGGAATGGCCATAGCTTGGAAGCAACTTGTGATGATCCAAATTACATTGGGGTTATTTCATTCCCAAACTAAAAAACCTGCATGAACAAACCTGGGCTGGAGCTCTGTCAGCCTTATGGCACCAACCAAGTGCAACTTAGGCTTATTTCTTGAATTTTCTTATTACTTGAAATATTATTTCAAGTGTTTGGGAGTCATCGTGATTTGAGTCTGCCAGAGCTGCAAACTTCTCAAAGAAATGTTATATCCTATCCATTTTTTACTTTTTTATTTTCCTATGAGGTCACGTGTACTTTCCCCAGTGGTTGGCTGTGATATTTCCCTTATTTTGATATGATTTGCTTGTCGTAAGGTTTGTCTGTTTATTGACTCTTGCAGAAAGGCAGCTTTATGTGTGGATAGCTCTCCACACCACTGTCTTGGTGTACATTAGACTGGCTTTTTTTGCAGCTTTCCTCTCTTGTGGTTGTTCCTTCCAAAAGGATTTGTAAATTGATAGAGATGAAAGATCAGCACTCCTCTTGGTCAACGCAGAAGTTTCAAGGACCCACACAGAAACAGCAAAATGGATTTGGAAAAAAAATTTTTGAATTCGAGTGGGCATTTTTCAGCTCAGGTCTAGAACTCGTGGCACCCATTTTATTCAAAGCTATTATTATCTGTGGCTCCTACAAGGCATGCTTTAAAATCCATTTCCCAGTTTGTAGGTGGTGAAAAGTGCATCTCACCACGTACGGTTCCAGACTGCTGCACTCAGCAAAACACAGACTGCTTCCTCTTCAAACATTTGTGTATTGCCAGACATCTTGTATAATTGCATCTGGAGCTGTTGTTGTTCTATCTCATAGCAGGCATGGACAAACAGGAAATGGAAGTCCAACTTGGAAATGTATGCATGAATTTAACAGACAATTGCTTCTGCAAAACTATGCCATTGGTAACATAGTCTCTGTTGATTTGAGACCTATTAATGCTAGTAGAAGAGAGATAAACATAAAAGGGTAGCATTCTCTAGTTCCCACATAAAGGGGAAACATCTCTAGTCTTTTCCTTTCAGACCTACTGCAGTAAATCACAGTATGTACGATAAATCTCTCTTGTTGCTTAACTGGTTTACAGTTAGCCAGGTCCGTATCACAGAGGGATAGAAGGTATTGCTGGGATTCTTTAGTCATATGTGAAGTGCAGCCACCTTTGTGATATGGTGCAGGACACTAGTTTTGGCATTTCCAGTGAAGCCACACAGCAGCTGTGCATCTTCTGAAACCAAATGAAAATTAATTTTTTAGCTAGGCTGAAGTATTGCTATGGAAGTTATAATCAGACCAGGGACTGCTCTTGATATCATAGCAATATCTGCTAGAAAGAAGATGTCTCAGAGTCATCTGTGCAAAAATGAGTTTGAGACAGTCGTACGGCCCCTGGCATCACTCACCCATCCTAACCTGGTGGCTGTGAATCAGAGCGTTTCAGTCTGCAGGGCTAATCCTGTCCCTGCTCACAGACTTTTACCAACTTAGAGGAAATTCTCATCCCAATTTCTTTAGTATGTCTATATCCATAAAGATCAGCAGCTTTCCAATGCTCATTGCTTTTCTTCAGTTTGCACTGTCAGCCAGATGGTTTCAGAGGTGATTTTAGCAGGATTAAAGTTTTGACGCTGTTTGAAAGCACAGACCAGCCTTTGACGTCAGTGGGGCTTGACACAACTAGCTGCTTCAACTTTGATTCTCTGCTGCCTTGCATCATCTCTAGTCATTTAAAATGAGTGACATAAAATAAATGCATAATGAACATGAAGGCTATTGTAAGATGGGTAAGACTGATATTTAACAGTAATTAAATAAATGGTGACCTTTTTGCTTTAATCTATCGTTTAACAAATCACATTCCTAAAGGGCATCGCATTCTTTCTACCACAAAAAAGGAGACTGGTTTAAAGAGTGAAAATGATTTCAGTGTTAAATACTTTGATAATTTTAAAATATTCAGGCAGGTGGACCTGCTGTCATGCATCAACTTTATTTTTTACCAAGAAAAGTCAAGATTATTTGCTTCAGGATAGTCTGTTCTCCAAATCAGGTTCCTTTTATAAACACATACTTCTTTAAGTATGTGGTGGCCTACAGCCAAATATGCTGTTCATTGTGGCAAACACCATTTGATTTAAATAGTAGCAATTAACTGCAAAACCTCGATTTTTTACTCTCTTTTTAGTATTATGAAATCAACAATGAATCTTCATTTGAGATGCATCTTCCCTGAATGAGGTTATTTTTTTAAGCCTTTCTTTCATAAATTACATTGAATTTCTATCTTTCATTTAGCCATCAGCTTACTCCATTTGCTTCCTTCTTTTGCTCTGCTATGACTTATATAGGAGGGTGAAGTAGAAAACCTGAATGAAGATGTGCTCATATTAACCTCTAAAATTAGCATCTCCTCCTCTATCTTTCTGTCTTAGTAAAATCTCATTTGACTGCTTGAACTAGACAGGATCCATATTTGTAGAGGAAGTGAAAAACCACAATAAGAATGTTTTTGCCCATGACAATGGCAATGACTTTGTCAGATGAGGTTTTGGCATTACTTTTCTGACTAGAAAAAAAAATAATGCTGATGAATATTTTCAACAGTGTTTATTTAAAGTCTTTCTTTTGGTCCTTTGGAACAATATTTGCATTGATTTTTTTTTGGAATTACATAAAAGTCTTAAAATTACCACTGTATTGCCTATTACAAAGGGGAAAATGGGTGCCAATGAATAATAGTTATACACAGGTGTTCCTTTCAATGTGCATTTGTTTGCTTGCTTTGGTGGAAATCTTCATAAAACCCCAGGTATGTTACATAAAACCTAATCTGTCTTCAGTTCCATGCATGAAAGCAGTTGAAATATGTTTTACCTCTCTATTTAAGTGTAGAATTGTGTCTTCAGGACATGTAACTGATTTTCAAACTGACTGACCAATGAACTGGGAATTGCGTCGTTATCTTCCATGCTGCATGTCAGCATCTTGCACTGGAAATGTTTTATCCTGTATAGAAAATAATAGTAAAATACAGTGGATTCTTTGTACAATGTTAGCATGAGTTATTCAGTCCTTTATGAACTGCCTTGAATTGTGCTGTTGGAGAACCACTTGCCCTTGAGGTATCGGTGTTCACAGCCAGTGTGCCACTTCCCTGCCTCCTGTCTGGTGAGTCCTGCTGCCAGGGTTTCTACAAAAGGACAGAAATGTGGAAGGCCAATGGGAGAACAGTGTACAGAGATATCAAAAGGACTGAGGTCAGTGAGATGCTGAAGTCTCAGGTATCACTCAAGGCAGCTGAATTGACAAAAAGAGGGAAGTAAATCTCTTTCTTCTTCATAAAGAAGGGGAGGGGGGGTTGAGTCTACTTGGAGTCTGTTTTCTCACAACTTTTATTATTTTAGGAGCATACTGTGCAAATTAATCCTATGTAATAGAAGTAATAGCTATGTATTTCAATTGCAGATTTAAAAAAAAATAATCTTCCAGTGAAAAAAAAAAAATCTTCCAAAAGCTTCCTCTTTACATTTAATATAAACTATAAACTATCACAGGGTTCTGTTTTTCCTTTGTATAGACAACATCAGCAAATCGGACAAAGTATTACGTATCTTACCGTCGAAATGGCTTTGTACAGATGAAGTTGCCAAAATATGCATTGCCAAAAGTAAGTATACATGTTTTTCTTTCTACTTCTGTATTTTTCTTCTTCACTTTCACAGTAAACTAGCTTTGCTCTTTTCTTTTTTAAACCTCATTATTTTGAGATGATAATTTTTCCTTATAATGGATTTCTAAATCCCATTTTTGGTATATTCTTCCCCTACTGTTTGTATGTTTATTCTAGGAAAGTAATAGCTTATGAACCATAGAGGACAAGAACATAGGATAGCTTATACATCGTCAGTCACCACAATAGTTTCTGAGCTTTGCTTCTGTGAAGCTGTGCTACATACCCTATGGCAATATAATGATATTGAGCAAGTGTTCTTTCAAGAATCAATTACAGTTTAATTCCACATGGTGTTTTCTGGTATAAGCATGAATAGTAATATAGGAGAAGTTTAGCAGTGGATGGGTCTCTATTTCATTAAAGAATCCCAATATGGACTTTAATTACTTAACAGAATGGCAGAGTTTTTTGAGAGATTTCTTCAGTCTAGCATATTTTTATAGTGACAAGGTTTCTATATTTGTGCAATAAAGCACAGGCAGATATTTACATACAGTCTGATGATGCAATTGAAATTTTGTACTACACACAATATGTTTCATGTTTTTATGTATAGTTAGAAAGCATCTGCAATCCTGAACTGAAATAGTTTGCAGGTTTTAAAGACTCAGTGGATAAAACCCAGCTAACCTGATCTGGCCTCACAGTTCACCTTGCTTCCATCAAGGAATTGTTCTCCTGACCTCATGATATCTCTCCCTTTTCATGTGATTCTTTAGGATTCCTTCATTTTACATACTAGAGAACTAGAATATATCACTGTTGCGTGTCTTGAAATGCATTGGTTAATTCACTGCCCAAGTAGTAAAGGACAAAGGAGTACACTGAATTTACTTGTTTTGTTGTTATTTTTACAAAGCAAAGGATTTGTTAAATGCTGTTTTAGCATTTTATTTTTTTTTTAAACTAAGTGATGGTCTGAAGACTTCTGCTTTCAAATATACAGCATATTAACAAAACCCTCAAATCAAATCCTCAGATACTATTTAGACAAGGATCTGAAATTTGGCTATATTCTCAGTAACATTATGCAGATGACTGTTTGTTTGTTTGTTTATTTATTTTGAAAAGAAAGGGATAGCCAGGGACAGGTAAATATATCAGCCATTCCACATAATTATTTCAATGTTTTAAGGCCTTCAGCATACCCTTTATGCTTTCTTGGAGGAATTTGTAATTAGGAAAACAACAGAAGAATATCCAGATGTAAATGTTAAAATGTTCCAAATGTGGGCATCCTGAGAGATTACAGCCCACAAGCAACTCCTGCTGTGGCAGGGACCCCCAGATGACTGCAGCTTATGGGTGACCCACGCCAGGACAGAAGAAACAAAGAGGGAAGGAGCAAGGGAGGAAAGCAAGGAATAAGCAAGGAAAGAAAAGGAAAGAAACCTTCTGGCTGATGACTCCAACAGCCCATTACCTCTCTGAAGTAGTTGGGTGGGACTGAATTACACAAAGTGGAAACAAGGAAGTTGAGGATATGAAGAGGGTAGAAGAGGTGTTTGAATGAGCTCAGCCTGGATATGGGGAGGAAAGGTGTTTACCTAAGTGTTTAAATGTTTATGTTTGTTTGTTTTGTCTTTGTTTTTCTCTATACCCAAATCAGTAATTAATAATGTGTTGTCAATAAATTAAAACAAGTAAAATTCTCTTAGTCTTGAATGTTTTGCCAAAATTCCTGAAGAAGCGCCAGCACATTAGTGCAAGTGTTGACGATTCTAATTTGTGTTGCAAAACAGTTATTTGTTGGGAAATGGAACAAGTTGCCCAGAGAAGCTGTGGATGCCTGGAGGTGCTCAAGGCCAGGCTGGATGGGGCTTTGAGCAACCTCGTCTAGTGGGAGGTGTCCCTGCCCATGGCAGGGCATTGGAACTGGGTGATCTTTAAAGTCCCTTCTAACCCAAGTAGTTCTATGATTCTATGAAATGGAAGGGTAGAAATCTTGTATGGAAGAGCTAAGAATTTCTTCCCGTGCTTTTGCATGGCCTGTTCAGGAATCATAGAATGGCTTGTGTTACAAGAGATCTTAAAGTTCATCTAGTTCCAACCACCAAATCTGTACCTTTCCACTGCAGTTTCATTATGATTCCCAGTAATCTACTGCAGCACAGTTTGTGCTTCCTGCTACTGCCATCACAAAGGAGATGAACATCTAACTTAAGTCTGTGAGCTATGATTACAGACAGTAGTTCATATTCTATGTGGATGAGTACTTCAGGCATTCAAGAAAGTGAATTATTTATAATAAGCAGGATGCAGACTTTACCTCCTTCAAGAGATGTCTCTGATTTAAATATCAATATTTGTCATACTATATTAGTAAAGGATGTGTTATTTTGGTTCAGATCAAGCTGTGAGGTACATCTTAATAAATGGGCGGAGGTTGTCAGAATCCAAGAACTAAATGAATTGTCTAGTTCTTGTAGTCATCCATGCTTGCAGTAGATAAGCTTGCATCATTGTGAAGAACAGCAGCAAATGTTATTGGAGGGCTAGAAACAAGCCACACAGTGGGAGACCTAGATCACAGTCCCATGGAGCTTCCCTTGGCAGCAAACCCAGTTTAAGAAGTTCACTTCAGTCATTCATTTCTACCACTCTTCTGCAGTCCACTGTGACCTCTGTAGTGTTTGTGGGGCCACCCTACAAACAAGATCAGTGCAGTGAAAAATAGCCTTAAGAAAAGTATAATTTGTTTTTCGAAAAGGAAGGTCAAGAAGCAATTTGATTATAGTAAAGAAGTCTCCTTGTGGGGAGAAAATACTTAAGAGTCTTAAAAGTGCTTTTGTAGAGAGAGAAACCCATAGATGGGAACTGAAGAAAGTCTGATTCAAATTAGAAACTCAGCTGAGCTTCTTAATAGTGTTGGTGATTAATTATTTGAAAAGGTGCCAAGGAAAGTGACAGATATTCTAGGTTTTGAAGTTTTCAAATCATAATTGAGTGCTTTTCTGGGGGATTTGCTCTAACCATACATAAGTTATTTGCTCTGTCTGCGCTTTGTAAGTTGTACAGAAATAATAGTTGGAAATTCTCTGGTTGGAAAGAAAGTGAAGAGAGAAAACTAAGGGATCTAATAATCACTTTTAGCCTTAAAGTCCATGTGAAAAGGATGCTTAGTTTACTAGGCATATGATCTTACTGAGTGCATTTCTGACATATTCAGTGTCAGTCATAACTCACTGGTCTTTCTGTTGTATGTTGTCTGGATTGTTTGAAATAGTGCTGCATGCTGAATTCTTTAATTCTTGGAAAATGTGGGTTTTGTTTATTTGTCTTTTAACTTCTAAGCAGATTAACTCCAGGCTTGACTGAATAAATAAATTAGAAGCTAATGGTTTCATTTTGGATAGAGTCAATAGCTAGCTAGGAACAGGATGAGTGCGTCATTTGGAAAAGGGTGTTTTTGTGTTGTTCCTAGTTGAGACAGTGCCCGATGAGTGGAACGAAATAAACTGTATCCTTTTAACATTTTGATGACGCCTCCAAGAGAACTTGCTTTGGTGTCTGCACACGGCAGAGCTGAGAATTTCACTAAGAGGGCCTGGAAGCCAGACATCCATTAAAACAGCAGTAGATGTGAGTGATTTTAATGCCTTCTGTAAAAGATCCATTTTTTTAAAAGTGATTTGCTATCTTTATGTTATAGCAGATATTTTAGATACTACACAAAATAAGAACACAGCTCTGAAATTTTTCATCCCACTAAATTTCAGTGGGAACCATCAGACTGCAGTAGAAATGTATGTTTCAGTTTAATTTGAACAGAAGGAAAAGATAAATATCAGTAAATTACTGGTGAACTTTTGCAAACAAGCAGAATATCAGCAAAGACACTGACATATACACAGTACATCTAGGACATGGCAGTGAAGCTGCTACTTTTATGGTGGTAGGAGATAAAGAAAATGAAATATTTTTTAAAAAGAAAAATTTTAAAGTTTGATTAAAAACTATAGCTTTTCAAAGAACTGAGTTTCAGGGTTTTTCAGTATTAGATTCTGCCTAACCCAGATATGGAGCAGGACTGAAATAGGCTATATGTCCTTTTTCTCAAAAGAATGGAATGAAGCTTCAAAAAATCTGGATGGAGCAGTGGTTGTGTACAGGGAAGGAAAAACTGTCAGAAGATACTGCAGGCTGGTCAAGAATCTGTCTGACAACATCAGGAGAGCCCCAGGCTCTAGCCTGAGGGAATAGCGCTGGGCTCTTCAGATATTCCTTTTTTGCAGCACAGATGCATTTCACAGTGATTTTAAATGTGGAGGTAGAATGAGCGCTTTCAAATTGAGTAATTAAAAATATTGTTGATGTCTCATGTTTTTGTTTCGATATGTAGATGTTGTAAATCTGTAAAAAAAAAAAAAAATCATTTTTTAATTGTATTTGCATTTGTGTTTGTATTTGTCGAAATATAGCCTCAAAGTAAAAATACAGAAAAGGATTAAAAGGATGTATCTCAAGGCGTCCTTACTCGTGAGTCGAAGGCTGATAAAAGCAGCTTCCAGCCAATCTTTGCAAGTTCTAAGCTTCATTTTATTTGTTGTTTCTTTTAGGCTCCAGCTCTACAGTGCACTTTAGATTGACTTTTTGTAACACATCATAGCTACATGTATGTACAGAACAGAGCTGTTGGGGGCCACCTAAAGAGCAGAATTCAGGGTGGTTTTTTTAGCTCTTTTCCCTGCTGTTGAGAGATTTTCTGTAGCATGTTTGATAGTGACATATGTCAAATCACACATCTGTCTCCTGTACTTGGCAGGAGTCATGTTCCAACTGCTGCCAGACAGAATGGTCACAGGTTGGTGTGGTCAGCATCAAAGGCTGCCTCTATGCTCCCCAGAACAGGAGAGGAAATTTGGAGCTATCGATTTAAAACTGCGTTGGCTTTAAACTGTATTCTGTTTTACCAAGATTTCTTGTTCTCTGCTGCTAAAGCTAGATCAGAAGCGAGTAACTCATAGGAAGCAAATACCAAAATCAAACCAAGAGTAGCAGGATTGCATTCGTGTTGTTAGATGGCTGCCTGTCCATGCAAATGTGTTCCAGGGGACCCAGATCTGCTAGGTATATGCAGCAATCCCTGTTGGGTTGCTTTCAGCCCAGAGCAGGGTTTCAGCAGCTCCCACTGGTAGAGCAGTTCTGCTAAGGGGAGCAGGGTGTAGCCCCATCCGTCATCACCCTTGTATTGCACAAAAGGTCCTGCAGCAATGATTGCCCTTGCCGGGAACAGCGTGAATTTGAAGAGAATTGTGTTGGTTTCTGGTTCTTATTTGGGATGTTAAGTTATTCCCTAATGTGATTAACAGTAAAACTGGGAACTATTTCATTCTTCAGTTTAAGTGAAAAATGTCTTAAAAAATCTTGACCAAACCAAGAAATTTGCTGCAAGTCATGTTAGTTTTACTGTTGCAGTTTGGAACAATTTAATTATTCTGAGTCCCTTTGCTAGCACTGGTAAATAAACTCCATTGATAATGATCTCCTTTTATCAACTGATACAAGGCATTCATTGATTCTGCATTTGTTCATGCCAGTTACAAAAACTCAATGATGGAGCAACTATATTGTCTGTTGTATCCTACTGCAATTCAGAAAGTAAAATATTTAGTTCTGAAAAGATATGATGTGGAAAAAGCTTATTTCATCTATCTTGATCTCTGTATGTCTTTTCTATCTTATGAAATAAGCATTAAAATGAAATTTTTTAGGTAATCAAGATAAAAGAGAGTACACGGAACAAATAAAAATAAAAGAAGAAAAAGAAATCTCATTACCTTAGACATAAGTGAATGTCTTTAATGTATTCATGGTAGTATGAATTTCCTATACCTGCTTTTTACCAACTCCATATTTTCTTTTAATTTGATTAACACCTAGTGTTAGAAATACAGATAGTGGTGATATTTGAAGCAGTAGGGTTATTCCTTTCCTGGGAGGTGTCATGGCACCAGCAAGTGAACCTGTGCTGTAGCAGCCGCCACTCTGAATGGCTCCCAAGTCACACAAATCCCTTTAAGGTGGATTCAAGGAACTCTTCTTTTCTTCACAGCATAGCTTGTTATTGATTTCTCTCCTTGCACCGTTTTACTCAGCCAGGCAAGGAAGATTAGGGAGATTATCTTTGGGATATGTGCCATCCAGTTACCTTGATTGTACTTAAGAGATTACAGGGGTATAAATGTGGTGCATCTGGAGGTCAAGGCTGAGACCACAGAGTTTTGAGTGCTTACATCTGTTGCACTTGTGATAAATTTACTCCTTATGATTCTCTGTTTAATTTTTCACTTGTTCAGGTTAAAGTGTACCCCAGTCTAAGCATTAACCATTTGCAGGGCAAGGGGTGGAATTTTGACATTGGATTAAGAATTATAAGATTTGAAAAATGAGAATTTTGAGTTTATTTTTGAACCTTCCTTGGTGACTAAAGTGCCACAGTCCTGTCTATGTAGCACTATACAGCCTATTCTGAATCCTGCCTGCAGTGTTTCCATTTGATGACATTTCCTATGTCATCAGCACATTTTACACAAAGGAGCACTGGCTTGCTCTATGATCCTTGTCATCTTTTATATCCTTCCGTCTTCAGGGTGTAATCCTATTTATTTGTGTCACAGGTTTTCTTAGCACAGTAATAAGTGCAGGTTTTCTCAGCAGTTAGTAACATAGTAAACCATATTGAGTGTTTCTTGAATATAAAATTCTAGAAGGTATTAGCAGTTTAGTTTTAAAGGCAGTTGAGTTACTAAATGTAGATGGTACGGGGCTGTATACAGTGAAAACAAACCGTTTCTCTTCCCTTCCTCCTCTAAACTTCTTGCATTCCTCCTACCCTCAGCTGTAAAAACCCCTGACTCTTAACTGTTTCTGCTTTTGGACAAAATAAAAAACAGACATTGTCTTTTTTAATGATGTTCCTATTAGTATGTGCAACATTTCAAGTAATCTCAGTAAGGTGTGTTTTTATTTTTCCCCATTTTCACAGAATCATAGACAATAGACATAGAAAGGATCTTGAGAGGTCCTCTTCCAAAGCATGATCATCTAAACCAATCCTGACAGTTCCTTGTCTAATCTACTCTTACTAGCTTCCAGGGATGAAGAGTTCTTTACCTTCCTGAACAATTTATCCTGTGTTTATGACCAGGCCCTACTATGGAAGAATTTTCTGATGCCTAACCTAAATCTCCTTAGCTGTGATTTATACTCACTGCTTAACTCCAGGTAGACACAGAATACAATTTATTCTGTGTTCCTCGGGATGGCTGTTTACATTATTTGAAGGATGTTTTATGTCTACTTTCATCCATCCATAGAGAAACAACTATGTGGACCCGACTGAGTAGTGGATTTTGGATCACTTTGTAGGCTTCTTTGGTCGCACTGTAAACCTATCTCTGGCTCTGGCCACTGTTTTGGACCTATAAGTAGTTCCACAGATTTTTAGAGATGAAGATACATATATCTGTGCTTTCTGTGGTATTACATTATATGTTAAAGAGAGGAAGATGAAGGAAACATTATGGCAATGGAATTTGCAGAACATACTGCACAAGAAGCACCTTAGCAAACAGAAACAAGAAGTCTCATGGTGTTTGGGATAGTACAACTAGCAGTATCGTGAGTATTCTAAGAGCAGCACAAGAGTTTATAACCTAAAAAGATGAGATAAAGCAGAAAGAAAGTTGGCTGGCTGGCCTTAGGAATTTTGTATTTGGAAGGGACAGTGTATTTCTCATACAAATTACTATTGCTGAGCTTTAAAAAAGTATAAAAAGAGATGGAGAGAAGTGGGAATGCTGAAAGCATGGATGTTTGGGTGAGCAAGACATGGAAGATCAGAAGAGCTGACAAACTGGACTGAGCAAAAGGAAAGTGGTAAATAGAATGGGAGAAAGGATGTCCACGGAGTAATGGACATGCCATAGAGGAAGTAACACAGTGGTATGACAAACCTGGAGAAGGATTCTGCATGGGGACACCTAAAAGAGCACAGACTCTCATTTGAGCATGGAAATGAAAGGAAAGCACAAGATCTCAAATATTTAATGTATATATAAAAAAAAAAAGCAGGTTGGAGATAAACAAAAATCAGAAATGTTTCAAATGCTGAAGTGCTGTAACATCAGTAAAGAAGATCTTTATAAATGAATTTGAATAAATCACGTGTGAATAGCACAATTACAGGAAAATTACATGATCAGCAGGACTTTGAATAGCCTGCAGAATGTGCAGAGAAAACACAGTGTCCAGCAAGAAGGCAATTGCAACAGTCCAAGCATGAAATCATCACAGAACGAATGCTTTCCTTATAGGATCTGCTGAGATTACAGCCTAAGGCAGTATCTGTGGCCATGAATTAGGTAGAGCAATAAAAACTTGCATTCCCTGAATCAAGATATTTCCTCTTTTTCAGATGTCCCTACTAGTTAACTCTTTAGTGGCAGTAATTTATGTCTAGCAATATTTGCTGACATCCCATTGACATGAGCTTATACTCTGTTGAACAGTGGGCAGTTGGGCTGATGGGTTGGACTTGGCACACTGAAGACCTGTTGTATTCCTTAATCATTTTTTTCTTCTTCTTTTTAAATTAAATTTTACAGCAATAGGAATAGTAAAAGAGAGACAGTATAGATTTCTTCCGGCTACATTTTAAACAGTCTGTGTAATTTTAAAGGATATTTAAGAATCAGTCATGAAATTTGCAGTTCTCCTTACTTTGTCAATTAATTTTCACAGGGGATTATGTCATAACTGTGGGCAGAAAGTGCTGTGCAGGATTAGTGCAAGGTAGTATAACTGAAGGACTGTTTTGCTTCCTGGGGAAAAAGAAATCACTGTGAAAAGAAATAGCAGTGAAACTGGAAATTTCCAGTAGAAATTTCTACCTTTCAGTAGAACTGGAAATCTGAAAGCGTAAATGCTAAGTGAAAGGAGCAAACTTCAAGGAAGCGAAAAGGTGATTTCACTTGCTAAAACCAGGATCTTATAAGTTCTTGCCTCAGAAAAAAATACCATCAAAAAGGCTAAGTGTATGGGCCTCTTTCTTGATAACAGTCACAGCCAAAAGAGAAATAAATTCCATTTGTTCCAGTAAAATAATCCAGTCTAACCCTGCTTTCACCCAATCTCTCCAGTCTTTCCAAAATTAATCTTTCCGTTCAGCACCACACATTTTGGCTTTTCGTGTATTGCTTCCACTGGCTCTGCAGCTCCTACGACAGCCTGAGGGATGAGAACTGCAAATGAGCCTGTCCCGTCTGCTATCCCCTCTGCCAGCAAGTGCCACCCGTGCAGCTACTGCCACCACACGTGTACCTGGGGCAAGGAAGGGGCCTTTTCGGCATTCAGTAGAGTTCTGCATTTGTTTATGGGGCTGTATAGATGTGTTATTTTAATTACAAAATAAAGTAAATGATAATTTTGCTGCAAGCCCTGGCATCACAGAAGAGTAAGGGGTTTTTTTAGAGGTTTACACGTAGAAAAAAGAAGAAAAGTACTGTATTTCTCACTCTTTTGTTTGAGTCTGCTTCACTTCTGTCTACTTATTGGGTAATCAGGGCAACTTTTCTCACACTGTAAAAGAAAAGGTGACTTCAATACTAGATGTAGTTTAAGACAGGAGATGAAGCACTGTGTACATATAAGAGGCTTTTTAAAGAACCCATTGGGATCAGTTGAAGTGTTTTGCTGGCGTTCTTGCATCAGAACAGTTACTATTTAGTAACTTTCAGATGGAAAGAATCAAAAGTTCTGCCAGACTCCCTGCTTCTGAGTAATTTTTGAGTATAAGATAAAAAGAGATCCACTAATGGAACGTTGAACAAAAATCTACCTTAGTACAAAGTTCAACATGAAGGACTTTGAAAACAGCTCTGGGAGCTGTCATTGATAGAAAACTGCAGTTAGGTTCTTTTGTGTTGAGATGTCAGATATGTAAAAACAACAACAACAACAAAAAAAAAAAAACCACTTTAACTGCATGGTTAGTTAGTAAGTAACCATCTTTTGTTCATGTTAAAATCTTTCCAATGTACTCTTTTGTTTCTATTAATGCCTTTTTTGAGGCCTAAGTTTCTCAATCACATCGTGCATCTTGCCTGAAGTGTGACTGCCATGCTCTGCCAAGTATTCAGCGTTGCACATGCTCACATTTTCTGTAGTTTAAACTTGATTCTTACAGACTTAGTTTTATTTCTCTATAGGAAAGAGTTCTGTGAAGTATTGTTATTTTTTTAAAAAAAGCTGATTTTTTTTTTCCCCACTCATGTTCTCTTAACAGTTTTGGTAGCTTTATTTCCTATTCACTCCATCACTTCAGTGATTTTTTCGGTAATAAAGTGGCCAGAACTGTATACATAATATCAAGAAGGTTATGAAGAGTTTACAAGTTTTCTATCTCTATGACTGGAAGTCATTTAATGTGTAGCCCCAACATCTGCCTTTTGGCTGCAATTTTCAATTACAAACTCCTTTTCGTGTTTGTTAAGCTTAGTTCATTGATGCCACTTCCTGATTTATTTCTTCTGTTTAATGTTAGTGTTAAATTATTTTCCCCCGGCTGTGTAGTTTTTTTATGTCTAAGAAGTTTGGAGTGGAGGAGATGGAGAAACTAAAAGAAAGCTGTTGCAATATCCATGCCTGAAATTCTTGAGAAATGAATGTAGAATGTTGACTCTCATGTTATTACTGTTGAATATTTGACTGAATCTTTCTACATTGGTCAATAGGTTAACATTACAGACTATAATATACATCAGCTGTGTGCATAATACATAATCCTTCCTCTGTGTGACTGCTGGAAACTGTATCAGATTGTCTTTGTGCTATATTATGCATTGTCCTGGATGAAATAGTTCTTAATTATTTGAGTATCTGATGATTATTTTTTTAGGTTAGCTTTGTGTATGGTGTTATGAATCATACAGGTTTTCTATCAGTTGTCATCCAGAGCTTGGAAAATCATTCACTTTTCTTTCTCCCCCATGGACCTAAATGATGTTGCTAGATTTGGTAGCTTTTTTTTTTTTTTTTTTTTTAATGTTGAAACCCAGTAAGTATGATTTTTATTCAATTATGTAAAAGACAAAGCAGATTGCAGCTTTCACGCAATCGTGATTTTTGGTCTTCACTAAGCTGGTTTGTACTATCTCTGATAACCTCTATCCAGAAGGCAGTACCTGACCACCCTGGAGTGGTGGGATGCAGTGTGCTGATTAGTACTAGACTGGGAGATTACTGTCACCTAGCATTCAGGTGCATTTTACCACCCCCCACACTCCCTCCACTCCTTCTGGTATTCAGCTCTTCTTGTAGGCTTATTATTTTTTTTTGTAGAAATGATGAAAAAGTGAGTAATTTCTCTCTCTCTCTCTCTATATATATATATATATTAATTTTTTTTTTTTCTACAGGATTTACAGATAATCAGCACAGATGAAAACCAGGTATTTGTGGCTGTTCAGGAATGGTACCAGACAGACACATACAACCTGTACCAGTCTGACCCACAAGGTGTTTACTACTCCATCCTGCTGGAGAACGTCCGGAGCACAAAGCAACCGGAAGAGAATGTCCTGATAGATATTCTGGAGGTAGGCTTTTATCTCTTCCAATGTCTGTAGTCTGGGTGGAGGTTTCATTCTTTTATTTTGATTAGGGATATAATTAATTTTATGTTAGCAGATTTTCACAGTTATCTTTAATGTGAAAAGACTAGGATTTCTTATTCGTTGATAGTGCATCATTTCTATTTATGTTTTTTCCTCCTTCCCTTGTAGCGTGCTTTGGGCTCCAAGAACTAGATTGGGTTACAAGGATGTGCAAGACCAGAATTGGTCAAGGGTTTCTGTAAGACAGGAAATCTGGCAGTGTAATTTATTGTTGAAGTAAGAAGTACGCAGCTGCCTACATATGGCTCTAATTAGGTTCTTCTTGGTGTGGGAAAATGATAGTGTTTTTGTTGTTGTTGTTGTTGCCTTTATCTCCTTCATCTTTGTTTAGCTTTTACTTATCAAATGGCTGTAGTAAAACATTTACCAATTACCAGTGTAGGCACTGATTATTTTCTGTGCTGTCCCTATTTAGAAATGGGTCTTCTTAATGAGTGAATCTACACATTGTGTGTAGCCGCATTCCCACAGGGTGATTTATTGAGAGCATTATTTTGCAGCTCTTTGCTCCTGGTCACTCCTGCAGGAAGCAAAGCTGAAAGGGAGTCAGGTACTATCTCTTCTCCTTGCATAACCCGGAGCATGTAATTTTACATCACTTGTACGGAGATGCCATCCCTCACTGTCCTTTTGTCTACAAGAGTTATTTACTTAATTCAGTTTCACCAAGGATTTCAAAGCGTTACTGAAGATATATTTGATAATGCACAAAAGGGAGATATCCTAGATTATTGTGTACACTCGATTAATTTGTAGGGTTGGATTAAAAAGAAGTTGTGCAAATGATAAAGAATAATTGAAAGACAATTCCATGTCTTTAGAGCTGCATTGTAGGAGGACAAATTTATTTATCTACAGTAAGAAAGCCTACACCTTTCAGATAGCCTCTACAATAAATAAATAGTGTTCATCTTCTTTACTAAAAGTGATCATCTGATCATATCTACAAGTAATGTATGGATAATTTACACTGTATAGGTAATAAAGATAAGACATGTTACAGTCCTTGGGATCAAGATACTGTTTAGTCTTATTTTTGTTTGCTTGTTTTGTTTTTGTTTGGTTGGTTGGTTTGTTTATTCGTGTTTTTGTTTGTTTGTTTGTTTGTTTTCCCTTTGGACATCTTAATGCATGTATCCCAACTTGGGGACAGGAATCTCCGTTGCAACACAGAGATGATCCTTGATGGTTGATAATTTCCAAAATTATCAAGTGTGTAATTCTCCTTAAAATTTGCACTGTCCTCATTATCTTTTGCTGACCTCACTTCATCTTTTACTTGTACATCTGCTATAAACTCTTTTACTTGTCTGTATTAATTTTCTATTATACACTTTATCTTTTGTACCATATTTCATTTCTGCTCACATTGCAAATATGAATGGGAAATAATTGTCAAATATTTGCATCATAGAACAAAAAAAAAAAAAAAAAAAAGGAAAGGCAAAGTATTAAGTGACTATACAAAAGCAGCATGCCCTTGAAATTTGTATCAAGTGCTGCCAAACTATGACACAAGCATGTTTGAAAATACTACTTCTAGGCTGGATCCTGTTATGCCTCCTATATGAAAAAGAGCTATACAAGTGGCAGCATACATTCTTCATATTTACTTTCTTTCCTAAACAACAAATCTTAGGTATTTCAATTTTAATCACAAGCTTATGTTATATAGATGTATTTTTTGTATTTCAGTAACTGCTGCTAATAAACACTCTGGGACCATCTGAATACTGCCTCTTGGTTCCCAACTAATATAGAATATTATTCAACTGTTACTAAAAGAAAATCAAACAGTGCAGAAAATACTGTGTCACTGAATACACAGCCATAGCAGCAAAACCGTTTATAAAATAGTTTTATGAGGCTTTTCAAAAATTGCTGGGGAACCACTAACCCCTGAACTGTTTTGAAAAATAGGTGCTCCGAGACCTAACCCAAAGGTCCAAGGAAAACCAAATGAAAGACATTTTTGAATTTCCTACCTTGGGTAACTACTCTAGATAGCTTCTAGTTTTGTATCTTAGGTAACTACTGGGCTGCTCATCAAAGTAGCTGAGCACTCCCCAGTGCTTAAATGTCCTCTTTCACATAGCACCTTATTTGCTGTATGTGACTCTTCCTTTTTTCATCTAAAGATGCTAATCTCACGGTGTTAGACTAGGGAACTGAATTAGAAAGTGCAGAAGAATTTTGGTGCCTTGCCGTCACATTTGAATCCAGAAGGTAAATTTGACATATAGCACTTAAAATATTTACAGAGAGTCAGGTGTGAATTTAGAAAGGTCACAAGACAAATGCAATAGAAAATGCTATACAGGGAGAGAGGTATTTTAAAGCTGCCATTTTTATGTACTGTAATTTTTATATTTGTTTGTTTGTTTGTTTGTTTTTTAGCCTAATGCACCTCTCCAAATATCATACTTCTGAATTTTCTTTGAAGATAGATGCCTGGAATGTCATTATTTCAGGCAGGGTTATGCCTTTCTTTCAAAATAAGCTGACCAGGACTTCAGCAGCTTTTTATCTTTCAAAACAACTGTGAGAATAGTTAACTGGGACAGAAGAATAAATTTTTTTTCAGGGCCTTTTTGTGCCTGATAGGATTCAAATCTCTATCTCCCACATTCTGGAGAGGAGAGGTTACCCTAGCCACTTGGTTAGGGTAGAGATGGGAGTGGGAATGGAAAGCATTTTCAGTCTGACTCTCACTGAATGATTATATGGAATGATTGAATATTCATTAAACAAGAATGAGAGAAGAAACAAAAATATTCATGATACATTGCTGGTTTTGCCATCCACATACGAAGAGGAAAACTTCAGTTGCAGTCCCTGATCTAATTATTGTTTAAATATTTAATAGTCTTCACTGCAAAAAACTACATGCACAGAAATTGAAAGCCAAGTCTACCTTTCCCAACACATATTTGAACTGGTAGGCATTTCACTCATACTCATCTCTGTGCTGTCTTCAGAAGGTGGAATACATAATAAATCCCTAGCAAGTTGAAATATCTTTGAAAGTAAAGAATGCACGTTCCTTATTTCCTCCTTGTTTCAGTTTATCACCTGCACTGCCAAGTACCTTACTGTTATGTTTGACTGGGAGGTGATGCTGAGCTTCTAGCATCCTGGAAAAGTCGATCACATGTGCATGGGGTTTAAGTAAGAAAGAGTTCATCAGAGAGATGTAAAATGAGAGAGTAGCAAAAGATCTATAGAAAATTTGATTCTCTAGACTTAAATATATTTCCAGGTTCTAGGCTATTACTGTAACCAGCAGAACTCTCTTACTCTGTAGATTTCAGTCAAGAAAACAAAATAAATCATATATTTACGAACTGTAGGTATCAAGTCTGTAGCCTGCTTGTTTAGATGCTTTCTGTTCAACCTAAATGCAGATCTTTTCTAAAATGAATGTCAAAGGGAGTTAATAAATTGTAGTTGGGAAAAAAATAAAATAAAATAAAAACAAAAACAAACAAAAACAAAACAAAAAAAAACAACCAAAAGCCAGTAAGTGTTTCTGATAAAAAGCAAATAGTAAGTCCAAGACTGAGTCATGTCAGCAAGAGGCAAATATTCCTGCTCAAGCTGAGACCTGGCTGTCTTGTGCCTTTAGTTGAAATGACTGCTTCAGTGTTGCTACATGTTGCTATACTATGCTGTAAATGATGATACACATTTTTAAGTTGATGTAAGTTGATACACGTTTTCTAGAATTTTTCCAAAATTCAAAAAACCTTGTAAATAATTGTAAGGTAAACAGGGGCACTCTTAAGGAAACCTTCAAACTTAATGCAAGATCTTACCTCACACCACTGGGTGGAATATTAAAATATTAAGTAAATGTCAGAATTTGCTGTCTTGTAACTAACACAAAGACATTACCACATTAACATCAACATTAAGTTTGCTTTGATTTTTAAAATATTGACAACCTTTTATCAAAGGGGAAAAATATGTAATGCTCACCATGACTGATGCTCTTGCACTTTATCTATATGACTCAAATTAGAATCTATAGAAATCAGAGCATTCTTAGGCAGAATGTTCCCATCTGGAGTCACTGCATTTTGCCCATGGAAGATATCAGACGTGTGCATGGCAAAGTTATTGTCACATAAGTGTCTTCTTGGTGGAAAAAATCCCAGGCCTTGGCCAGTCATAGTTTTTTTTAGTTGACTCTTATTGTGGAGGTGTCAGGGTGTTGAACTGAACAGGTCCTGGGATATTTATATATCTTAACTGGTGAGTCTCCTTTTAAACACCTTGTACTGATCATGCAGAGTACCAAAGAGCTTGAGTATACTTTGTTCTGTAATAACATAACTATACAAATCCCTAGCACCAGACCTTAGAAGGTGTCAATTGGTGTAAATACATTCATACTGCTATAATCTCACAGCCTGTGGTATATATGTGAACCCAGGTACTGTTTTTTAACTCAGAATTGCAGCAGGTATGGTACAAATAAGAATATTTTTAGCATAGATACTATATTGAACATCCTATAATAAAAAATGTGCTATACATTAAGGGCATTATTACGTTGGTTTGGGTTTTGCCTCCATGGTAGTACTAGCAATCATGGAAGGGAAAGGACACAGAAGCTGCCACTGGGAAGGGTGAACTCTTGGGCTTGATTGTGTTATCTTCCTCAGGAGATGAACTGGCGTTAAGACCGATGTAATTCATTAGTAGGCCAAGGGTGCTTACAAAGGAGAGATATTCCAGTATACCTTGTCAGCACAGTGGGAGTTATGAGATGAAAGAATCCATAGAAAGATTCACATGGATTTTTGTTTGTTTCTTGCAGTTCATTTTTGTTGACTTTTTTATTAAATAGAAGAAAAGTCTCTTAAGATCAGGGATGATGCTAGGGCTAGAACTAAACACATTAAGGTACAAATACTCCCAAGGGCACTTCTGAAATATGATACACATTACCTTTGACACTTTAAGTTGTAATAGCTTTCTAATACAGATAATTTTGAAATAAAACAACTAAATGTGTCCAGGAAAAGACAGAGCCTGTAACCTATTTTTTTTCAGAGGTTAAACCCATGGAGGGAGTTTGTGGAGTTAGGCTGGGTCTGGAATCATTTCAGATGCTTGAAAGGATATTTCAGTCCTCGCTATTTCTGCCCCGGAAGATCTGTCTGCATTTATTTACTGCAATAGATAGTGTGCTTCCTAATTCAGTGTTATTTTCTAAAGGATGTTATATTTTGTTATTTTAACCATTCTGTGTAGTATTTATGTGATGTGGGTCACATGACTGCAGTGTAAGTCATGTTGCAGTTATAAATTGCTTCTGTAATTTGCAGAATAATGTTTTAGATATGTCCACGTTAAAAATAAAAATGCAGAAATGTATTAGGGAATTTTGCCAGTAGTGTAGAATATGACACTAAGGTATCATTCACTTTCCTAGTGGAGAAACTACCAGAGGTACACAGTTTAGAGCCACAATAGAGCAGCTGATCAGCAGTAATCCTTGCTGAAAAAATGTGTATGTGCTGGTCATTAATGCTTTCTCATTTATGTTTCAGGTCAGAGGTGTAAAAGGAGTCTTTCTGGCTAACCAGAAGATTGATGGGAAAGTTACAACTCTGATAACCTACAACAAAGGCCGTGACTGGGATTTTCTAAACCCTCCAGACATTGATATGAATGGCAAACCGACAAACTGCAAACCTGTAAGTGGTCTTATCCTCCCTCTGAAGTCCACAAGGATTATTTGTATGGGCAGGATGTGCAGTAGTGCAGGCAGCCCAAGAGCTTTGTGCAGTGTTTACTAGCTAAATTAATAGACAAATCTACTTACATGACACGAGCACTGGTTTGGTACGCTGTTAGTCCAGTCATCTTGTAGAGTGAGTCATGACTGTCTGTAGCACTGCAGAATATTTTAGAGCTTAGTTTGACACAAAGATGACATTTTTCATGTGTGCCAACCACACAACTCAGTTTCGGATAATCATGACAACAGTAAGTTGTGTCTGGGCATAAGGCATCGTCAGTCAAACATATTTTACCAGTACCTTTTTCTGTTTCCATCTTTCATGTTTTTGTTTCATCTTAATCCAAGATAATCTTGTTAAAGGGAACTCTTGCTTGGAAATAAACATCACAATTAATTGAATCAAAAAATCCTTTCTTTTTGTAAGAGGATGTTATTTCCATTTGTTTATGTGTCCCAGCTACCCATAATATTTTGTTCTTTGTTAGGCTGTGCTGAAAACCTTGTATTTTTCTCACTGTCTTTCTGCTCCTGGGGCCTCCAAACTCTGCATTGCTGGGCAAAATAAATGCTTTCAGTCCTGCCGCTGGCAGAGACCTGGTCCTTCTCCACATAGGAAGGGAGGGCTGGAGATGCTGGTTCCCTTCTGAAGGGAACAAGGCTGTGCTATACAGTCTGCAGGCCCTGATCCCGACCTCTGGGATCAGTGGAAGGATGGTGGTGGAAGCAGCTCCCAGGCAGTGCTGGCTGCTTGCTCATGGATAGATTGCTGTGAACTTCACTGACAGCAAAAGTAACTTCCAAGTGCCACAGTAGAAAGAGCAAGAAACAGTAAGTTGCTTAGCAAGCAGAGACGATGATCGTCCAAAATTCATTAAGCTATTTTTCACATGATTTTTTTTTCTAAAAGAAAAATTTCAGTACATTTTTTTTCCTTTTTAATCATCATTTTAACTAATCACCTGAGACCAACAAACAAGTAACGATTGTTGCCATTGCTGCTAGTTAGTTTTTAAGCAGTTCTGTCACAAGGATTTTTTTTATACAATAATTTCATGATGACTTCTTTGAGTTTGCAAATCTTGTTTGTTGAGGCAGTGAAATACTATGGAAATTATCAGAGGATAGCAGAGGACTATGGACAGCATCAGAGATTTTTGTTAGATAGTTTAGGTTAATATTTTGGTCTGGACTTTGGCTCCATGGGAAACAGCCATTCTCTTTCTCTATAAACACTCACATAGCTGAAGCTGCTCTCTGAGCTTTCATTATCATATGAACTTAATTGTTAACTTTTTTTTTTAACACCTGTCATCTTCTTCTTCCCCTACAAGCCTGATTGCTACCTTCACCTCCATCTCCGCTGGGCAGACAATCCGTATGTGTCAGGAACAGTCCATACAAAGGATACTGCACCAGGGCTCATCATGGGGGCAGGTAAATGCATGAAATTATTTTGTAAGAGCTGGAATGTGGCAGGAGTTTTTTGTGTAGATCCAGTCTTTTGGATTGTAGCATTTATAGAGCTACAAACGTTAACAAAATTAGGCTTTCCCTGCAGAATATTCCTTTGTGGCATCCCTTTATCAAGCAATTCAGTAAAAGTTGAAGTCCCAAGAGCTCTAGGACAGATCTATAACAGTTGGCTCTATACATTATGCTTCTCTCAGCTGTGTAGTATCTCCTTCCCCCCCTTAAGTGCAGTATGAAGCAGTGATGGTGGCTGAAGGACTTGTCCTGCACTGTTTTTCTCTGGAAGTGAAAAGCCTTAACATCTCCTCCAGCGTGAATAATAGCCCAGCAAATCCAATAAATTAATCTAAACAGTGGCTAAGCCTTTGTTCTTGAAGCTTACATAGAGATAGTTTGTCTTGTAATATTTGTTAATACCTTTCCACCTAAAGAGAGATGAAGTGACTGAGGCAAATGTGTCTCGGTGCTGGGAACAATGCTGGTTGTGTTTGCTTCATTATGGTACGTGTTGTACCATGTTACTGTGAATTGGAATTTAATACTCCAATGGAATTTCTTTTATTGACTACTCATCACAAAAAATTTTCACAAGTCTGTTTTACTTTGTACCCTTGTAGTTCATCTACTTATTTCTTTTGATTTTCTATTTCTTTGTTTCAAAATTCTTGAAATGCTAACTGTTATAAGAGCTTTTTAAATCACATTATTTTATTCTTATGTTCTAGATTATGTTTAGGTGAAATACATAAGTGTACTACTTATCTTTTCCTACAAATATATGTTTTTAATCAATAACTGTTTTTACCTTAGCTTATAATAGCGTCTTATAAAAAGGTTTCTAAATTGAAAATTTCCTAAGAATTTCAAGACAAGCATATTTGCTGTTGAATGAGAATGACAGCTCCTATTACTTTAACTGAAGATTTCAAGTGTTCCCTTAGTGTAAATGGAGTTCAAAATATTTTACTGGAGGCAGACCTACCTGGGAAAATGCTGCTATGTTTTTAGTGACAAGAATGAGACTAAGAATTTATACAGTGCCTTTGTAGTTACATTTATGGGAAGTATCTAAGTAGGTGTTTAATTCACATTTAATATATTCCAATAATTCAGAAAATAACTTCCTTCTCAAGGATTTTCTTTTTACATAAAGGTACTCCTATTCTAATGTAGGTTCTTACTTCTAGCCTTATTATATTGAACCTGCACACTTTTTACTAGCATATTAAGCAGTAGTTTGATTAATGAGTCTGTTATTTCCACTTCTTTTTTCTCTGTCCTTGCATTATCATCTGATGTAGTGAACTGATAGTTTTTGAGATCTTGGTTTGTGTTCATTCGGCTGGGATTTGTGTGTATTTTTGAAGTGCACAGTCCTGAGATATCAGGGATGGCAGGTTGGAGAAGAACACTTTGCCCTTAATTCCTTCCTAGAGTACGGTTCCTAGAAAAAAAGACATATGAGGAGTGGCTGAGGGAACTGGGATTTACTCTGGAGAAAAAGGAGGCTGTGGGGAGACCTTACCGCTCTCTACAACTACCTGAAAGACAGTTGCAGTGGATAGTGTGACAGTCTCTTTTCACAGGTGGTAAGTGATGGGATGTGAGGAAACGGCCTCAAGTTGCACCAGGGGAGGTTTAGATTAGATGTCAGGAAGAGTTTGTTCATGGAAGGGGTGGTTAGATACTGCAACAGGCTGCAGAAGGAAGTAGTGGAGTCCCCGTCCCTGGAGGTATTTAAGAGATGTGTGGATGTGCTGTTTTGGGACGTGGCTTAGTGGTGGGCTTGGTAGTGTTAGGTTGATGGCTGGACTTGAGGATCTTAAAGGTCTTTTCAAACCTAAATGATTTTATGATTCTGTGAGGTTATATCACTGTGACTTTGTTTTAGCATATCTGGTAGGTAAACTTACCAACAGCTTTCCTCGACATAAGGAAATGTTCTTTCTAATGTCATCCAGATATCATTAAGAACTAGACTGATTTGTTAAATTTGACTTGATTGTTGAGCAACCTCTAACAGAATTGAAATGGTAGAGGCACCACCACTCATAGCAGCTGGCTAAAAAGATGGGAAGAATGGTGTGAAAATACAAAAAATATTTCCAGGAATAGGGCAGTACATCCTTTCTCTGGTAGAAGGTCATGTAGTTGTAAACAGAGCAGAAGGACTTCTTAAAAATCTCAAAGAGAAGCTGCATGCCCCTTGTAAACAGATGACCTGTCTCAGCTCAGATTTTGACTTGCATTTGTATTATTTGGATGCTCAGATCATCTAGATTCAGTGCACATCTTCAGTCTTATCTGGAAAACCTGATATTCTTGTAAACTTACCTTCTTATCAGAAATATTTTATATACAACGAGCTTGTATTTCTTCTGGACTGATTCTCAACATTGATAATCACATTCAAATCAACAGAAGTACTAGTTTCTTAGCACATACAGAAATCAGATTATTTGGGCCACATCACACACTGTTGCAATTTTACTGTTAGATTTAGTGAGAGCACATCATCTGGAAATGGCAGATGATAATGAAGATCCAGGAATGTCAGTTGATCACAGTGTGACTACTAAACCCCGAGTGTGTTGTGCTGTGGAAGAGGGAAATGTATTCTGAGGGTGAAGTAGGTAAATAATTGCCAACAGAGAGAGGGAAATATTAATACTCTGGCAAAATCCTGTACTAATAACAGCGTGTGCAACTCTGATCATCAATTTTCAGGACCAATGACCAGGTGCTAAGGACTACTTGGCAGTTGATGGAAATAGAGGTTCTATTTACATGGAGATCCTCATTAACTGAGAAAAATAAAGGCTGGTAAAGAATCTGATTTTTCTTGAAAGTGTAACCATGGGGTAGAAACAAATGTCCGTAAAGAGATGCTTAATGTATGATGTAAACAACTGGATAAGAACTGGAAATCAGAGAAAGCTTCTAACCATAAGAGCAGTGAAACTGCTTCTCTCAGTGTGGTTACTAATCAAAAGGCCAAGCCAAAACAATAATGATAACAACAATAATAACAACAATAATAAAATCCTTTAAAATGGAGTTTGGTACATTATAGAAACATTATATAACACACTTGCTTGTGACAGTTGAAAACCTAATCCGTGACTTATGGATAGATTTGATACTATGCTTGAAAATCAGAGCACAGAGACTACTGAATATTGTTTTAACTTAAAAGAATAATTAAGTAGCAAACAGCATTAAAGCCTTGAGCATTTGGGAAAAATGCAATAATATGATGTTAAAATTGCATCTTTTCAAACTCACATTTACAAGTAAAAATTGCACTCTATTAAAGTTGCATAAATAATTATGAGGTAGGTATATTTGTAGCTTATAAATATATATCTAAATTGTGCAGACTAATATTAAACTTTATAGCTGCATTTTAAAGTGTTCTTTCAAATAACTGGCTTGCTCCCTTTAAGAAATGTAATAGGATTTCACATTTACATTTGATTTTTGTGCATTTTAATCTTGGCAGCACCTTTTTTTTTTTTTTTTCACGGCATCAGCTATGAAATGTGTGTCAATTGACATGTAAATTTTTACTATAAACTTGTGAAAGACTTTTCTATGAAAAATGTTTAGAGAAGTGTAGATTTTTCAGGTGCTAGTTTACTGTAATTCTCTGCTTAGCCTCCAATCCAGATGGCAAGTCAAGCAAACAGTAAATTTTGCACTTTTGTGTGAATTGAGGAAGTGCTGGAAAGTTCAGTTTACTTTTTGTCATGTCTGGCCCAAATACATTGCATGCATCGTGATAAATTTATATAGTTTTTCACCAAAGTAGCATACCGAGCTGCCACTACAAAAAGGATGAGATAACAGGGAGATGACAGCATTTCCTAGTGCTCTTCGCAGTGAAGATCCTGCAATTCCTGAAGATTTTTCTCATGTCAACATGTCCCTTGACTTTGTGTGAATCACTCCCTCAGCTAAACACTACTTCAGTTTGTCAAGCAAAAACAGCCTATCTGGGACATTGAAACACAAATTGGTCACATGCTTGTTCTACACTGACTGGTAGTTTACAAACCATGAATTTTTAGCTTGTTCATTGGCTAAAGAGATGCTATGGATGTATTAATGACCAGGCAATGTAGGCAAGGTGCATTCCTCTTTTTGGTGCAGGTATCTGTCTGTATGCTAAATTTAAGTATCTGGAAAAGATTTTCCGTATTTGAAGGATTATCAAAGTGTTGCATATGGGGATTATTTCTTCTCAGAGTAAGCATGTCTAAAATCACATAAAAAATATGGGTAAATGCAGTGATAAGTAGTGGTTAGAACACATCAGTAGTAAATTTTAAATGAAGTTAATCTCCTATATTTCTGTGACCCAGTAGGAACCTGCCAAAATGCCTGAGCAATGAAAAATTCTAATTAGCTAACTCTTTTGAGGTCTGCATATGTTTTCACAACTATACGACAATTCCAGAGAGTTTAGCTGTCCACTGGACATCATTAAAATGCATTATTTTCTTTCAGAAATCAGATCACTGCCAACTGCTAATCTGACGTGCAAAATTATGAGTAGCTTAGATAAATATGTGGGACAGTAGTTGGTGCCCCTGTAGCCTAGCTTTCAGGCCTGCCACCCCTGCAGGGATGGAATGTGATTTTACCCATTTACCTTACCTAATCCTTTATTCAGGAAAGGTAAAGGGAAAGCATAGGTGTGAAGATTTACTATATCCCAAAGCACAGTTTGAAAAGGTTTTTAAGAATGCAAATAGCAGAGATGAAAGAAGACTTCAAAAAAAAAATCTGAAATTCTTAGCAAAATGTTTCCTTGTGTTTCCTAAATTTAGCAAACAAGTTGTCAGAACATAACAGCAGAGCCATACTGGCTCACACCAAGAGTCTCTAGCACAATATCCTGGCTCTGTTGGCAGCAAAAGCTTTTGGGGAGGTAGTTAAGAATGATGAAAGTGTGTATGGTGACCCAGCCCTGATTTGGGAGAAAGCACACACAGGAATGTTTCTGATAAGTTGTATGGAAAAAAAATCTACCATGGTTAGGTTCCCTCACCTACACACCGCACTGAAACTGTCATACTTTGGCTTTTTACCCTCAGATACATCCATCACGACCAGGGTCATGCCATAACACATCCTCAGTTTCATGACACGAGAACCCTATTTTCATGGCCTATAACATAACCCTCGTGTTCTTTTAGGTAATTAGAACCCCTCAAAAAAAAAAAAAAAAAAAAAAAAAAAGAACAAAACAACAACAACAACAAAGCAAAAAATCCTCACACACACACACACACAAAAATCTACCGTGGCAGTACCACCTGGTGAGACCCTGGGCTGTGTTATATACTATGAACATGGGTGAGTGATGCCAGTTGGCCTCAGGGCTGCAGGATCATCTCTGTCCTTCCCTTATTTAATGTATGTATGTAGTTTGCAGTAATGCCACCTGGTCATTAGGGATAAAAGATGAGGCAATACATTGAAAATTGAATAAGAAATGAAGAAAGCAAAGTTGAAACACACAGTCTCAGTAACTGAAGGGTCATCTTTTCTATTTTGTCATTTAGCTGCAGAAAAGACAAAATAACCCAGGTTTGAGAAGGTTCTGTACCACAGGTGAAAGTTTTAAGACTAGGTGGCAAAATACTGTGTTGTGTGTCAGAGGATTTTTCAGGCCATTTAGATCATCAAAAAAATATGTTAGAATGATACCGATCATAACTCTGGCTAACATAGTCTGAAGCTGGTTACCTACACAAGATGCAGGACCTTTTCCAGTATGAAGTTGAATTGCATTCAGTATGTCATTACGTTTAGTTGTTACCACAGATTGATTTTGAGATCTAACACAGACCCAATAAAATGATAAAAGGTTTCCATATTGTAGTGGCACACCTGAAGAGTTACTTTGGACTTTTACAGCTATAGGAAAGATTTTGGAATGATTCACTGTGATGTTTGTGGATTGCGTTACTGTCAGAACACATCAGTGTGTGGTGGGTAGCAGAGTGGTACTTATGAACTGCTCTTTTTGGGGTAAGACATTTAATGTCTTTGAAGTGGCTTCTAGTCTTAGGGCTGAGTATAATTTGGCTATTTCTCACCTTCTGCATCGCTTGATTGTGATGTCAGTTGTGCATATGTGTTACTGGCTGCCACACTTATGGCTCGTAATTCCACTCAGATACAGCACGGAAACTTTTAGGATGTTTCAGCTGTGTTTTCTGAGTGCTTGTATGACTTTGCAGTCATTTGTTTCCAATGTTGTTAATGTCAGGATTTTTTTTTGTTTTGTTTGAAGTGAATTGGAGCTGTTGCAGAGGAGTTTATGGGGTGTTATTATGTATGCTTTGTCTAGTTAGCAGGTTTAATTCAGTAATGTGACACTCTGTGAGGTAGCTAGAGCCTTGAAGTTAAAATGTGCACTCAAAAATAACAATCTGCTGTATCTTTGAAGTTACATTTTACTAGAATATAGAAAAATAGAATAGAAAATAGAATAGAATATAGAAAAAAAGGTTAAATCAATGTAACTATTTAAATACAGAACTCTTAGCTCTTTCGTGACATAGATTAAATAGAAAGATTTGAAAACAAAACTGTGGTGAGTTTTTTTTTTGAAGGACTTGTCTCCATTTGTGATGCAGGTTTCCTGCTTGCTGTTTCTCCTGTTTTTTCCTTCCCAGTCCACAGAGACTGTTTTTCAACAAGTACCCATATATAGTTACCAAATAGCAAACTGCAAATAAATTGAAAAGAGTTTTCTTATGTGCTTGCAGACTTGACTTTATAAAGTTTGCAGAATTAATGGAATCACTTCTAAAAAAATCTGGAGGTAGTAGAAATTACAGCCTTTATTAATGCACAGAGCATTATTACATCAGCAATCAGAATACCTTGCAGGCATCACCTCTGTTTTTTTGTTTGTTTGTTTTGTTTTGTTTTTTTAACCCTTGAACTGGGGATGGACTACTTTCAAAGGTCAAAGAGCAGTGCCTTTTCCCAAAGCAGTACACCAGCCTCCATGCCAAGTTTGTCATCAGTTGTGTTTTTTGACAGAATGACATTTCTCTGTAAGTACAACTGAGTCCAACGTCTTTTGTTCGTTTACCAAGAAAAGACAATGAAGGTAAAAACAAAGCTAGGAGAAGTCAGATCTGTTTTGTTACAGAGCTGCAATTACAAAGCTTTTGCTAATATCTTTGTCATTAGCATATCAGCTGGATGTAAAAGGCTTTCTAATGAAGCAGAAGTTGATGATGTTTAGTTTACAGACTAATTCTCCATTAGCTAAGGCAATTTACCACTGCACTTTTTAAGGTGCATCTCCATATCACTTCTCAAAATAAAGATCGACTCATGTAAGTAGAGTTCAGTAAAAGGTAAGACAGAATAATTGGCATTTATCCAAGAGCAAAACTAACAATGCAATTATTAAAAGGTATCTGTGCAAAGAAACGTGTAGGCTGAAAGCAATACTTTGCATCCTAGCAAGAAAATAAATATTTTGATTCCCAGCTATCCCAAAGAAAAAAATCTGTAATTGCAGAATCACAAGCATTTAAAGGAACATATGCCAGTGAAAACTGTATAAGGAAAGTAAGAATAGCAATGAAAATGAGAATATCAAAAGAGTAAAGAAATATATATTTTGTTTAAACAGCAGATCAAATCTCTCTTCCCTTCCTACAAATCCTGAGAAGATGTTTTCTCATTCACACCTCCTTCTAGTGGCCAGACTGATCTTTGCTACACAAAACTGATGGAATCTGGTCCTACTTCCCTATGAGAGCTTCAAGGCTCAGGAAAATCAGATCAACCTTCCTGATCTTTGCTGACCTGTGTTTTTAAGGTTCAAAGTGATGATAAAGTGAAAATGGCTATAAACCAAATAGTTTTAAATAAACTTAAAATTTGGGAGGAAATATAACTGAACTCAAAGGTGAAGCTTTCATTTTGCATCTGTATCATTTGATAATATTCAGGACTTAACAATGTTTAATTGTTTTTTTGTTTGTTTGTTTTGTTTTTTTCTTATACTGGAAGTTCTGCCTACATGAAATGTGTTTGCAACTTACTGTCGTTTCTATCACTGGGGTTTCATTTTGAATGCTGGTATCATGGGTCCTTTCTTAAATCTAGACAGCCTTATGTGAAAGCAATAACTTCGTTGTGAAGCCAACTGATTGCTCTTACTAGCCCAGCTACATGGACCACGTCGGTAGAGACAGCTGTGGGAAGGTGAGATCTCCTGGTGAGGCCCCATGGCCTCATTGCTGATGTGGTGCTGGGCCATTTTTGAAGACAGTGATTTTTTCAGGGAAGGAATAGGGGCTGTTTACTCCACAATTAGCTGCTTTGTTTTCTTTTTCCTTCTGGCTTGGTACAACTGCTGTCACATCCAGTAGCAGCCATGAGGGTCATCTCTGCACTTTGAGTCGTTGGTTTTGGCACATTTTTAATCTTACTGGTCTTATCATAGAATTGTAGAAGGGCTAAGGTTGGAAGGGACCTTAAAGATCACCTAGTTCTAACCCCCTGCCATAGGCAGGAATACCACCCACTAGATCAGGTTGCTAAGGGCCTCATCTAACCCAGCCTTGAATGCCTCCAGGGATGGGGTATCCACAGCTTCTGTTCCAGTTCCTCACCACCCTCTGAGTGAAGAATTTCTTCCTAATCTCTAATCTAAGTCTCCCCTCTTTTAGTTTAAAACCATTCCCCCTTGTCCTGTCATTATCTGATTGAGCAGTCGCTCCATCTTTTTTATAAGCCCCCTTTAAGTACTGAAAAGCTACTATATATATATATATATTCATTATATATATATATACGCTTCATCCATACAAGCCTGGCTCTTAGATGAGTATTCAGTCCCCATCACCTTCATTCATACTATACCGACCTTATCAAATCTCCTAATGGCTTACAGGAACAGGGTTTTATTTTCAAATTGATACAACCAACTAAATCTGTGCTGAACCACTCAATAAATTGAGGGCATGGAGTTAGTTGGGAAGAGGAAAAAGCAAGAAGGATCTTCTGAAACAGTTGATGCAGTTGAAGGAAATGAACAGCCTCCTATAAATTCGCTGATCCTACATAAAAAGTAGCATAATCTTATCTAGGCTGTATGCATGGTTAAATAATGTATTTAAACTTTTAAGTAATGAAACACATGCAGTCTTGATGGTCTAAATAGAGTGTGTATTTTGAGCAGTAAGCAGAGTCATTCCTCTCTGGAACCTTTCAGCACTAATGACTACACTCTGTCAAGACAGATCTCTTTTGGTGGTAAAAACAGCTATTTATATAACACAAATGAAATTTCATACTGCTAATCTAATCTCAAGTGTTTTGCTTCCTCATCTCTTCTGCTTAAGAGAATCTGATAACTTTTGCCTTTCTTTTTACTGCAAAAGAATGTAAACCATATATTTAAGTCAAAATCCCCTGAAGGACATCATTTAGAAGGAAAAGCGTGCACTACAACTGTCTGGAGATTCAATAGTTTGCCGTTTGAAACAAAACACGTTAAAAGATGGAGATCTTGCTATTTGGGATCGCATCTTCTAAGATCTTGTTTCACAAGCTCGTTTTAAGACTTTTGTTTGCTAGCTGCTGCTCTTCAGTGCTATTTTTAAAAATATTCCATAGCTTCTTGGTGAATACTTAGGTAAATTAAGTAATTCTGCTTGAGACTTGCATTTACATAGCCTTTCAGATCCCAACCCGCCTCTTTTCAGTGTTACGTACTTATCCTGATTCTGATCTTTTTCTACCATCCCATAAAGTCTTGCAGATAAAACATTTTTTATTTTAACAGTTCAGTATGAATAATTTTACATAATGTGATTAAGGTATGGCTTCTGAGTTGATGTGCATTTCATACTTGCATCTTAAATACATGTTCTTTTACCAATTTTTTAAGCATGCCAGAACAAAACTAAAATGTTATTTTGGTCTGTATTTTAGTACAATTAAACTTCATTGCTCCCACCTATAGACATCTAGCACTGTTAAAAAAAAAAAAAAAAAAAAGGTTAAAAAGGTGCATATATGTTTTTAAGAGGCTCTAGCAATCATCTAAGTTTAATTCTTACTCTGACTAGTGTCAGAACTGGATCCAATCTCTCTTGCTAACTGGGTGGCACCCTTGTTTCTTTCTCTTTTGTGACAGGTAACCTGGGGTCACAGCTGGTTGAGTATAAAGAAGAAATGTACATCACATCTGACTGTGGGAACACGTGGCGTCAGGTAGGAAACAGAACTAGTCAAAGGCAACTGGAAATATTTTTAATTTAACCAATATGATGTATTTTATAATGATTAACTTATTTTCATACACCCACTCTTTTGAGGTAGCTGGCTATCATTATTCCCCTTTCACTTGGAATCTGAGAGATTAAGGAGGTGATTTAAAAAGACTCAAATTGGTTAGGCTGTCAGGTTCTGCTGAAACAAATATTTTGGTCTCTTTACAGAGCTCGCAAATATATTGCATAAGAAACATGCAGTCCATTTAGTTTTTTTAATAGTTTCAGTAATCTTCCTATGCTAATGATGAAGTCGACTTGGGCTAAATCTTGCAGTACAAATATTCCAAGCTGAAAGACATGGTTTAGGTAGAAAGGGGGAAATTCTACTTCACAGTTAAAAAATGGTATTTAAGCTTAAACTTTGTTCTCCACTGAAAATGAAAAAGCAAAAAGAGATTGAAAAGAACAATAAACCTTTTAATGTCTTTTAGTATGATTTAATCAGTTATAGGACTACAAACATTAAAGTATTAAAAAAAAAAAAAAAAAAAAAAACAACAAACAACACAGTCTTGTAGTAGTTGAAATGGCATTTGATTTTTGGATGTCTTATGCTTCCAGTGCTTAGCGTTGATTCAAGCATCGTACCTTTGTTATTCATTTTATCTTAAATTTTATCTTAAAATTTTATCTTATCTTATTAAGATAAAATATTCATTTTATCTTAAATTTATCTTAAATTTTATCTTCATTTTATCTTAAATTATCTTAAATCTTTTTTATCCTAAAATTATCTAAATGATTAATCATTGGGATATTTTCTTTTTGAGTGTAAATCTCAACAACAGTAATGATCATAAGGCACGATCAAGTTCTCTAAACTACTTCTGATGTATATTCAGAAAAAGAAGGAAAAAAAGCCCTCAAAGCTCCAAAGTGTGCATCAAAAAGTCATTTGATTTCTGTTAAAGTGGTGTTTTAGTGTTCAGCTGAATTAAAATTCAGTTGTGTTATAATCTAAGTACAAGTAAGTGTGAAAATGCTCTCACTAGTGTTGAGATAAAAAGAGCAAAATACAGACATTTTCTTATATTGCTGTTGCAGAGTGCCATTAATACTCCACAGAAGGGCTTTTTAAAAGAAATATATTATTTTTGTTGTGATAATGTCCTTTGAGTTTTAAAAGATGAGAATTTATGCCAAAATCTTTCTTGAATTCTAGCAGATGATAAATAGGTGGTTAAATGCAAAAGCCTTCCAGGATTTACAGCCTGTACTATGTTATCTAATACTTAACAGAGGTCTCTCTAATATTTTATCATCACCATTTTCCAGAGTTCTATAGTCTTGACGGGGTGAAAAACAAGATGGAAAGAGAAAAAAATGATCAAATTTGTATTTTTGCTGCTTTTATTTGTGAGGCACTCAGGCAAATGATCTGTGATGGAACTTGACCTTAAGAAAACTATTCAAGGTGTAAAACCAGCAACAAACTGATCCTCATTATGACAGTCAAAATGAAAAACACCATTGCTTGCTTGATTTTAATTAAAGCTGCTATGAAACCTTTGAAAGAGCTTACTCAATATTTGTGATCAAAATAAAAATTTAGATTCAAGTGAAATGGTATGGGAATTATTTAGAGAGTAAATTACAGGTCTCCTGTGCTGGCAAAAGGAGAGCAAAGCTCATGTTTTGTTACAATTCCGAAGGAGGTTTTAAGTCACTGGCTTAGAAACCTTGCGGCTGTGGTTGGTGAGTGCCCAGCACCTTTCTCACGCTCCACACATGACATTGCAGAGCTGTCTACAAACTCTACTAGAAGAAAAGCTATCTGTGTTTGTGTAGAGTGAAAGAGCAACATAGAAAAGTAAATGTAAAGAACCTAGGAGAAAAGGCAGTTCAAGAAATTAAATAAAAGCTTTCCTGAAGTCATAGCAATATTGGCACTGAGACTTAGAGGAATATAGGACAGGGAGGAAGGTCAAAGATTGTGTAATCCAACCACCTGCTCTGAAGCAACATCAAACGTACCAGGAACATCTTTAACAGAGATTTGCCAGATCTATTTGTTAAACCTTCACTGTAGAAGATTCTGTAGTCTACCTATGTGCTGTTTCACTGTTCTTCATAGATTTTTCTGAATATTTAACATAAGCTGCTTTTTGTGCTGCTTTGCATATCCTTGTTTTTTGTGATTGTTCTTGCAGTTTCATAAATTTTGCAAGGTAAGCTGATTTACTCCTGTCTTTGGAGAGCAGTGGTTTCCTGTCAGCTTCAAATAACCTTTCAGATGTTGAAAGGCAATTATCATGTCTACCCATAGCATAGGTTGTTGGTGTTTTTGTTTTGTTTTGTTTTTTCCTCTCCCCTCTGGAAGAAAGCCCTCTCAAATCCACCAATTTTCCTAATGGATCTAGTTTCTAAACTGCTTTTCCCCTTTGTTGCTCATCAGCTGGACTATCTAATACGACAGCTCTCCCTGAAGCATGGTAAAACTGGATGCAAAATTACAAATTTTATCATTACTAAACAGAATTAAATGCTTGCCCTTGGTGTCTTAGCATTTCTCTCACCTTATTTCAGAAGATCTCTCTTTTTTGCACTAGCATCATATTGTTGACTCAGATTCAGTCTGTGATTTGTAACAGGGACCAGTCCCTGAGTTACTGAATTTGTAGTGCATCCCTAGGTTAAAGAACATCTATTCATCATTTTTCTTCAATTTCTTAACTGATTTTATACACTTGGAATGATTTCAACTCAACCTGTATTTCCATAGCTTGTGTATGGTAACATTACATGAGAATTCAGGAAGACTTACTATGAGTCCCATTCATGGCAGGATGTATAGCTAGCATTGATAGGCAGAAATAAAAATACCCTGTGGTGGTTTTACTCGGGTGGGCAGCCGAGCTCCACCACAACCACTCTCTCACTCCCCGCCCTGAAAGAGGAACGGGGAGAAAATACTATGAAAAGGGCTCAAGGGTTGAGATAAGGACGAGGAGATCACGCAGTAATTATTATGACAGGCAAAACAGACTCAGCATAGGGAGATAGTAAGATTTATTGCCTGTTACTGACAAGGTAGAGAAATGAGAAACAAATGAAAGAAACCAAAAGCACCTTCCCCCCCATCCACCCTCTTCCACCTCCTCCCCCCAAGCGGCGCAGGGGAACAGGGGAATGGGGATTATGGTCAGTCTATAGCGCTGCTTCTCTGCCGCTCCTTCTCGGTCACTCTCATCCCCTGTGCTGTGGGGTCCCTCCCACAGGATGCAGTCCTTGCTGAACTGATCAGGCGTGGGCTGCCCACAGGCAGCAGCTCTTCAAGAACTGCTCCAGATATGGGTCCGTACCACGGGGTCCATCCCTCAGGAGCGAACTGCTCCAACCTGGATCCCCCACGGGCAGCAGCTCCTGCCAGGTCACCTGCTCCTGCGTGGTCTCCTCTCCACGGGCTACAGGTCCGGCCCGGAATCTGCTCCGGCAGGGGCCTTCCACAGGCTGCAGTCTCCATCGGTGCAAGTCTACCTGCTCCACCGTGGTCTCCTCCACAGGCTGCAGGGTGGAACCTTGCTCCACCGTGGTACTCCATGGTCTGCAGCGGGACAGCCTGCTTCACCATGGTCTTCACCACAGGCCGCAGGGGACTTCTGCTCCGGCGCCTGGAGCACCTCTCCCCCTCCTTCTTCACTGACCTTGGTGCCTGCAAGGCTGTTTCTCACTCCTCTCACTCTCCCAGCTGCTGTGTGTGGCGCAGCGTTGTTTTCTTTTTTTTTTTTTCCCTGTCTTAAATATGTTATCACAGAGGTGCAAAACAACATCACTTATTGGCTCAGCTCTGGTCAGCAGTGGGGCCCTTACCAAACATGGGGCAGCTTCTAGATCCTTCTCACAGAAGTCACCCCTATGGCCCCCTGGTACCACAACCTTGCCACGTAAACCCACTACAAAACAAGAGTTTTGTAAAATTAAGTAAATATTTTTTATAAACAGAAAAAAAAAAATCTCATTAGCAACAATACAACTTGGGTTGGTTCCAATTGTTCTCCTGCCTTTCTGTTGCATGATGCCTGAGTTGTTTATTAATGTCTTTTGAAAACACTTTTGTGTTGAAAACACTATTGCTTTACTGTATAACATTTTATAGCAAAATGAAATTTGTGATGGTGTACTGTACAACATGGCACTGTAAACAGCAGAGGTTTAGGACCTGATTGACAAGTAGCTTAAATGTCCATGCAGTGGCAGTGATCTGGATTGTATGCGAGAAGAGGGAACCCAAGCCTTGACATTATGAACTACGTGGGCTTAGATCATCTTAAGTGAACCATGAAGATGTAGCCTAAGGTGAACTCATGGGATAGATATGTCTATTTGGAAGATTTCTCTGTCTATTATACCAGGAAAACAATATCGTAAAATGTGTTAATGATAGTGAGTGAGATAGATAAATAAATCCTGCATCCTGGGAGGAATGGACCATCTTTGATCACATTTTCAGAACATACAGGTTTTAAACATTGTTTTTCCCTGTGGGACCTGTTTTTTCAGTCCTGATTTATGAGATTTTATGATGCTCTGCTAAATGTTAAGAATGACCTTATGTATAATATGAGTATGTTTTATTTATTTTTTAAAGAAAATTTCTGTTCACATTATGGCTGCCACTGCTATTTCAACTGCATGTGTTAACAACGTTGTGTTTGAAATAGGGCAGAGTAAGAGTGGCTTTTGGAAGAAATTGAAAAGTGAGCCCATATGGAACCTAATGAGGTTCGACAAGTCTAAGTGCAAGGTATTGCACCTGGGTTGAGGCAATCCCAGACATGAGTACAGAATGGGTGGAACTCTTTGGGAACAGCCCTGCAGAGAAGGACTTGGGGGTTCTGATGGTTGAAAAGCTTGACATGAGCCAGCAGTGCGTGCTTGCAGCCCAGAAGGCCAACTGCATCCTGGGCTGCATCAACAGAGGGGTGGCCCACAGGGGAGGGAGGGGATTGTGCCCATCTGCTCTGCCCTTGTGGGGCCCCACCTGGAGTGATGAAGCCAGGTCTGGGGCCCCCAGTACAAGAAGGATGTGGGGCTGTTAGAATGGGTCCAGAGGGCCACAAAGATGATCAGAGTGCTGGAGCACCTCTCCTATGACGAAAGGCTGAGAGAGCTGGGGGTATTCAGCCTGGAAAAGAGAAGGCTCTGGGGGGACCTTATTGCAGCTTTTCAGTACTTAAAGGGGGCTTAAAAAAAAAAGATGGAGAACAACTTTTTCCTTGGGCAGACAATGAGAGGATGGGGGGGAATGGTTTTAAGCTAAAAGAGGGGAGATTTAGATTTGAGGTTAGGAGGAAAATCTTCACTCAGAGGGTGGTGAGGCACTGGAACAGGTTGCCCAGAGATGCTGTGGATGCCCCATCCCTGGAGGTTCAAGGCCAGGTTGGACGAGGCCCTGGGCAGCCTGATCTAGTGGGTGGCATCCCTGCCCATGGCAGGGGGTTGGAACTAGGTGATCTTTAAGGTCCCTTCCAACCTGGGCCATTCCATGATTCTATGAAGAAATGGCTTAAATAAAAGACAAGAACAAAAAAACTTTCATGGTGGATCTGCTGCGGAAGTATCTAGTGGAACCACAAAATGCTCTATTAACCTATTAAGGTGACAAAGAAAGTCTATTGTGTGTCTAGGAACTGAATCTATATCCCGATCTCCAGTCCACTACTTCATAATCTTTTTGTATCAAAGTAATTTGGAATGTATTTGTTTAAGCAAGATTAGGTGTTTGTGTTTTTTGTTTGTTTGTTTTTCCTGCAGACATCTTAAAAATGAGATGAAAGTGACTTCAGGGATTTTGGATTACCTTTGAAACTTAGACATCTCAGAATAAAATTGTGTGAATTTTTTCTTGGATCATTTAAACATGTTTCATTTATTTCATGGAGATCTCTTAACTTGTCCCAATTGATAACCTGGCCTGAAATAGCTGCTGAAGTTGTTACAATAGACACAGGAACAAACAGAGAGAGCAGAGGGAGATAAAAGACATTGACTTTATGACATAAAGTTCTCAAAAAAATCAGAGAAGGAAAGATGTAGAAATAGATTATAATAATCAAGTTCTGTAGTGGCTGGCTACTTGTAAGGGTCATAATAAATATATTACCTGACTTCAGTTAGTGGAGAGGCATAGGACAGAATTCATGGCTGACTGTGAATATGCATATCACTTATTCCCGGATGTTGACTTCAGCTCTGATACCAGGACCATCTTTACATAAACCCTTTCGTCCTGGTTTTGACTGGTATAGAGTTAATTTTCTTCCTAACTGGTATTGTGCTGTGTTTTGGATTTAGGATGGGAATAATGCTGATAACACAGTTGTGTTTTAGTTGTTGCTGAGCAGTGCTTACGCTATCTCAAAGATGTTTCAGTTTATGCTGCCCTGCCAGCAAGGAGGCTGGGGGTGCACAAGGAGCTGGGAGGAGACAGAACCAGGACAACTGTCCCAGGCTGACCAAAGGGATGTTCCAGACCATATGGTATCGTGCTAAACAAACAAACAGATAAAAAAAATAAATGTGGGGGCACTGCTCAGGGACGGGCTGGGCATCAGTCAGCAAGTGATGAACAATTGCATTGTGTATCACTTTCTTTGTATTTTCTTTTCTTCTTCTTCTTCTTCTTATTTATTATTTTCCCTTTCTTTTCTTTCCTATAAACTGTCTTTATCTCAACCTATGAGTTTTTACATTTTTTTTTCCCTGATTCTATACCCGATTCTACTGGGGTTTGGAAGGAGAATGAGCTGCATGGTGCTCAGCTGCCTGCTGGGTTAAACCACACCTTTGAAAACTGTTTGTCTTGGTTTTGGTTTTAGGTTTTGTTTTAAAAAGTAGAGATAAATATTTACTTCTGTACCGATCTCCACAAGCATGAATTTATTAATACATTTTGATTTGCTGAAGATGAAAGAATTTCATACATTTTGGTTATAAAATGTTTGAAATGTGTGCAAGAAGAGCATGGTATAAACATGGTATTATTATGCCTGTAATGTATCCGCTGTGCCTTGTAGTGTGCCATAGTTTACGTGGAAGTAGGGTAAAGCTGACATACTGAAATGGTGCTCTAGGAATAGCCATGGTGCTTTTCTGGGAAAACCTGATTTGGATGAAGTCATGCAGATACCAGCTTCCATTATCTTCAGTATGAAGGTGAAGCTTTTGGAGACTTGATGTTCTGGTATTGCTGTTTCATTTTGATTTAAGCAGATGTTCGAACAAAGTTTAGAGGAGGATCAAAACTCTGCTTGCTTATCTGAGTCCAACTGATCTCATCCTTTTGAACCGCATCTAAAATTAATGTCTGCCTTTTACTGTATTCTCTTCTAAAATATGCAGCTGTGTGGGACAAGTAGACAGGACTGTAAATGCTTCATATCAGGGTTTTGCCAGTAAATTGGCAATACCGAAAAGCTGATCAGACACTTGAAGACCTAGGAATCCCGTAAAATATGCTCTTACTAGAGGAGAGGAAGACTGAATTCTGAACCCAAATTAAATGCTTGCTATTTTTGAAGTAATTGTGAATGCATTGTAAGATAAAGACTCCCCCCACCCCTCCTTTAGTTCAATCTTGCTGATAAACTCTCTAAATACAGCATTCAGTACTGTCAAAAAAAAAAGAAGCATTTAGTGTTGTCTGTATTTTCTTATTCACAAGACAAAGTATAGCTAACCTTTATGTTTTTCACCATTGTTTGTCAAAGTGTGTAGGAGGTTGTATGTTCATCTATTAACTGCTATGCATGTGTAGTAACTCGCATGTTATTACCTGCTCTTATGTTAAATGAACTTTCATAGACTAATAACACAAGTAAACCGTATCTTAAAACTGATGTCAGATGTGGAAAAGGGAGGATATTTACCTATTCGTTTATTTTAGTACTGCTAATGGCCTCTAGAAAATGAATGAATAGAATTTAGGAGATTTTGAATACCATTACATCAATATTGCATATATTTTGATTCAGAACTTAGAGCAGCCTCCATGTGAGATCACACAAAGTTTGAATTTAAATAAATCATTGACACTGGAAATGCAGAAAACATGCAAGCACCAATTATTTCAAGTTCTATGGAGTCTGAAGAACATGCAAGAAAGTCACAGACAGCAATAATTTTTGTATTTTTCTTAGAATTAGATTACAAAGCATGTCATTCGACAAGATACACAGAATATGGCAAATACTGAAGTGAGGTGATAGGTCACTTGGTGATATATAATAGGAAGGAATGCAGAATGCACACTGCGAGAAATATAAGCTTGGGATAAAATCACTTTCGACAGTTTAATCTGACTGTGATTTGAACCTGAACGTTTTCTGATTCACCTGCTTAACTTTCTTTTCTGTTACAGCTGGGGAAGTATGAGTTAAACTGACTTTTATGTCCTTCTCAATTTGAAGTGTGGACATTATATAAGTCTTTTAACCCTGGTTTGCTCATACATTTTATTTCTGCTGTTTTGTGCATTTGCTTAGTTGGCCTTTTTTCTATCTGACTTGTAGGTCTTTGAAGAAGAGCATCACATCTTGTACCTGGACCATGGCGGAGTTATCGTGGCTATCAAAGACACCTCCATCCCACTGAAAATACTCAAGTAATCCTACAATCAGAGTAGAGCTATTGTGTATTCAATGCCTCAGACAAAGTTCAGAGTTTAAGATGAACATTTCAATGTAATCATGTATGAAATGCAAGTGGAGTCAACTTAATTTAACATTAATTAAGTTGACAGAATTCAGGTGGATGTTTTCTTAAAGATTACTTCATGGTGCTGTTGGTACCATGACATAATGCATTAATTATAACAAGATTTTCTTGCATCAGTGTAGATCTTTCTAGTTTGCTTAAAAAGCTAGCTTGGAACTCTGAAGTACAAGCATGATTAGTACAGCCTGGAACTCTAAAGTACAACCATGTTCAACATGATTATTTTCTGCTACTTTTTTGCACCAGCAGTGCATGGCACTGATGTTCTACCTATTGTGCATATGTGGCTTAGGTATCCAGTCAGAATAGTTCTTTCATACTGTAATAAAGCTCGTTTTTCAGTAATAATCCCTACACTAATATGATCATGGCTGTACACTTGGTTTGCTGGAGTGAAAGCCATCATTAACCTAGTATCCAAAGACCTGGAAGAAAAGTACACAAGACAAGAGAATTGGAGTCATAAACTCTGGGTGCAGAGACTATTTGAAATACATTTTGCTGATTATTCAGCACCTTTAAAAAAAATTTAAAAGGATAGTTATAGCTGTGAGGGGCCATCATCATGGTGCCTGCAGTTACTGCACCTCCCACGTGTTTTAGCAACTGAGCTGTTTTCCCTACTTATGTTTCACTGACCTCTGCTTAACAGGTCTCTAGCCTGGGGACTACTAGAAAGAATGGAGTGTAAATTACTGATTCTTGAACCTACAAAGTAGCAAGATTGTTTGTTTGGCAGAACTCGTTTTTTATTTGCCTTAGAATTTCCACTGTTGTTACAAATTTATTATACACCTCCTAATAATGTGAGCCACTGGCACATTAATGAGATATACTACCCATGCAAACTGTCTTCTGGTGATTGTAAATCCAGGGCTTTAGTGGTTATGAGATTACTTTTTTTTTGAGTGTATGAATTCTGATTTATATAATACTTGTAAATGAAAACCATTTCTGCTTTTTTACAGGTTCAGCATAGACGAAGGCCAGACTTGGAGTACACATAATTTTACCAGCACTTCAGTCTTCGTAGACGGATTACTAAGTGAACCTGGAGATGAGACACTGGTCATGACGTAGGTTTCTGTTTTCACCTCTTTTTTCAGGACTCTCTCTTAATATGCACTTGAGCAGTTTTTAAATTGTGGATGTTTGAGATAGTCCTTGAGTCACTGGCTTTTGCTTCCTGCAGTCACACAGGCTCTTAGCCTGATCATGTCCAAATAGCAGCACTATGCAGCTTGTCTTTGAAGTTACATGAGTGCAATATTTCAGATTGTAAAGATGAAGAGTTCTGTTTGTGTGAGATTTCACATAGTTGCAACCAGGTGTGGAATAGTAGGACTACAGATCTAAATCTGAGAAATATAGGTAAAAATAACTATAGCTTGCATTTTTTCTGTTTTCTACAGATTCTTAGGCAGATTTTAAAAGCGTTAAATATCAATCCTTTCTTGTAAAAATTGTCTTCACAGTGTAAACAACTATATTGTTGTCTTAGTAACTGCATTACTTTATGCAACCAAACACTATGCTAACAAATACATGCTTTAATTCTGTGCAGTGACTGAGGCATATGCTGCAAATAGAGTTTAAAATAACCAAATTCTGCAACTCAAGCCCACACTTGTCAGTCTTTTTGCCAAAGAGCTCGGGACAGCTGGATCTGAGCTGCAGGTTTTGCTCTGTCTCAGGATAAATGCTAATTTTTACAAGTGCCTGAGAGTAAAAAACACCTGCCAATTAGAGAAAGGGACAGGCTGACTGCAGTAGTAAAGGGGAATCCAAGAAAAAAATATATATTCCTGCACTCAGAAATGTGCAAGATGATATGCCTGCTCCTATCAGTTAGAACAGCTTGTGCAACCCTTTATATTGGAGCTCAGCATGCTCATGACACACTTTTTCTCCTAGGAATTAGAAACAGAACTGCCTTTAATGTGCACCAGTAGCATTTTTCCCCAAGGAAAAAAAAAAAAATCAGCCAAGCATGGAGTTTTTAAAGGATCTGCAGAAAAATAAATGAATAAATAAATCCTTCCCAATGTACTTAAAAGCGTTGTGCCATGTTCATAATGTTGTAGTGTACAGGGATGACTTTGGCATACTGGTAGTCCATTCTTTCTTTCTCCACTATCCCATTCATTTCTCTTCCATTTTAACTTGTATGATCTGAGAAGAACAGCATTATTCCAGCATCTTCCTCTTCTCTCAAGCATAGGTTTTTATGGTATAATATATTCCACACAGAGATACTTATGACTCTGAATGAAGGATTTCCACTGCCTTCATTGGAAGTTCAGGGATCAAAAGCTTATACTAAACTGTACTTACTGGCAGATAGAAAAGAATGTGATGACTATATGCTCTGTTTGTTATTTTTTGTTGGTGGTGTTGTCTGTGGTTGTAGTGTTTTGTTTTGTTTTGTTAAAAACAGTGATTTTGTGAAAAATTATTTAAATATCTGGATGAACAGCCAAAGACCTCATGTTAAAAAAACACAACACCTTTTTTGAAATCATCCATCTGAAATATATCAAACTGCAGCTAGATTTGATACAAGACCAGATTGACAAATAAGCATGATATGGTTTGTATGTTTCTAAGGGCTGAACAAGAGTCTGACTCCATCATCTCAACATCAGTCTTGCAGGATCTTACTTTGCAACTGGTTCTACTGAACATGGAGGATGTCAGGCACTTACTATCATAGGTGGGAACTGAAAGCACTTTCAGTGTTCCTACCTGACTCCAAAGATACTGTGAAGAATAAACCTGCAGTATGTGTTTCCCTTTTGCTATTATTATCAGCTTCCTTGTCTTGCCACTTTTGGTAGGGTTTTACCTTCAGGGTGACATTGTCTGCCTGGTGGTGTTCTGCCTGACTTTATATCAGGGCCTTTCATTGTTCTTTCTGGCTTAGGTCATTTCCTCCTAAAACTTCATACTTGGTCTGAGTTGCTGGGCATGACTTTATCTACAGTAATTTGCTGCTCTTCAGAAATGCCATCCTCTGATACATACTGCCTGAAAGGGGGGGAAAAAATCAACTCTTCCATTTTTTCCATTTTTTTAGATAAGAAGTGTTTTTACTTCTGGAGAGAGCATGGTAAGATGGACTTATGTGTGGTAATGGAAATAAATTCATACAGTGCCTTTCACCCTGAACAATCCTGAAATCCATTACTAAGGACCTAGTCTGACAGTTTTTATTTGTACAGGATTTTCATTTTATCATAGAACTATGGAATGGTTTGGACCGGAAGGGATCTTAAAGATCATCTAACTCCAGCCCCCCTGCCATGTGCAGGGACACTTCTTACTGGACCAGGTTGCCCAAAGCCCCATCCAACCCGGTCTTGAACACCACCAGGGATGGGGCATCCACAGCTTCTCTGGGCAACCTGTTCCAATGCCTTACCACCCTTTTAGGGGATCTCACCCATTTTAGGGGATCTCATCAATGTGTATAAATACCTGAGGTGTGGGAGATGGAGGGATTTGGCCAACCTCTTTTCAGTGGTTTGTGGGGATAGGACAAGGGGTAATGGCCACAAGACAGAGCACAGGAAGTTCTGCACCAACATGAGAAAGAACTTCTTCACGGTGAGGGTGACGGAGCACTGGTACAGGCTGCCCTGGGAGGTTGTGGAGTCTCCTTCTCTGGAGATATTCAGGGCCCGTCTGGACGCCTACCTGGGCAGCCTGCTATAAAGAACCTGCTTTGGCAGGGGGGTTGGACCCGATGATCTTTCGAGGTCCCTTCCAACCCCTTCAATTCTGTGATTCTGCGATTTTCTCCCTTTGGTGGGGAATTTGTTTGAATAAGGGCTTTGAATAAAGAGTGCAATGTCAAAATCTGCATAAATTAGCAGAGTGAACAAAATTCTGAAATGGGAAGGTAACAACTGAAAGAGTTTACAGAAATATTGTGGAACAGAGACTTTTGCATTTAAAACCTCCAGAATAAACTCACAAAAGGGTTAAAGACTATTTTACTTATATGGAAAGCATCTGTTACTGTAGGGTCAAATCCTGGTTCCACTGAAATTAGGTTAGGGATTTCTTCTACATTTTTAATTTGAATTGAAAAACAACAACAACAACACTATCTGGGAAAAGCGTTAAGGGACCCAGTAACATCGTGACTTCCTGTTCTCCAGCATGGTGACTGGGACATTGAAAGTCCCCTTCAGGACAGGTCATTAGAATTCTCTTCTGTCCTAACTTATCCAAAATGAAGCGGTCTGGAAAGCTTTACTGAAGCAACAGGGGAATATGAACCTGGTTGCCTCAAGTCTTCATTTCAGAAAGTTTTGTGTTTTCTCCAAAACAAAGAAAAAGCAAATGTTGTTGACTTGTCAAAAGTTTTCAGAAAACTGAATTGTAATCTGCCAGTTGACATTAATCGAAATCATTCACCCACATCCCCTGCAGTATTCAAAATATGTACTGTCAAATGCCAAGGAAAATATATTTTATTCCATTGTGCTCTGCAATAGACCTAGTGAAGAGTTTTAGGAGTTTTGAGCAATAAAGTATTCATACAGTTTAGGAAAATAATTCTGTGTAAAATCATTTTCTAAATGAAGAGCTCAAATCCATCATTTACTGCTAAATGAATAAGTAAGGTATGCTCAGAAATGTTCTCAACTAATTGATATATGTTAAATTCATCAAAATAGTACATGTTCTAGTAGACTTTACTTTTTTAAAAAAGTTCTTTAAGAGCGAAATTTACTGAAACTCAATCTTATCTTTTGCAACATTATATTTGTGAAAACAAAACAAAACAAAACAAAAAACACTGGATTGAGTAATGGCCCAACTTAGTGGAAAAAAGGAAGAATTGTATGTTCCTGAAATATTGTTGTTCCTCTTCAAAGGAAGTAGTTCATATAATGAAAGTTTCAAATCTGTTAAAGTGATTTCTTAATCACAGCTCAGCTTCTGGAAGCATTAACCAAACCAGGTTATTGAGATTGCAGTTTAAATCCAGTGAGCACAATAACCACGGTACTTCAGACCACAGCACTTTTCAGTAAGAGGTTACATAAAAGACCTTCTTTTCTTTGTGTCACGTAGAACCAAAATCTTCCTTGTGGACAAGTGTCTTTTTTCTTTTTTTTTTGAGGGATATTTTTCCTAAGATCTTGTGTAGATTAACCTCTTACTGTAACCCTTAAAAAAAGGTGGCTAAATAGTAGATAAAACCTCAATTTGTAAGAAAGTAGCTGATTTCTAAGGTGAGTTCTAGGTTTTATTTGCAGCCATCTGATTTCTTGTCTGAGTGCAGTTTGAATAAGTGTTGCTCAGTTATGATTGTTCTGCTCTCTGCACAATGTATGTGCCTCAATGTCAATAGAAGGAGGAAACAGAGAAAGCCAGCAAGAAAATGGTGCCTTCGACTTCAATCTAATCTAGAAGTTAGCTAACTCAGATTTATGGATGATAGTTTAGTGGCAAGTCTCAGCTAATTCTGTTATCTCTGTGGGCACAGGTGTTAGCAGAGCAAGTCAGTGTGTTGTAGTGCCAACCTGTGGTCTTGGAGCCAAGACCATGGGACTGCCCCTGTCTCTATCTGCTCAAACTCCAGTGTGTAAAGGTTAGTGTTTGTTTTTTGTTTGTTTGTTTGTATTCCCCTTTCCATAAAGTTGGCATATAATATTCAGAAGCAATGGAACATGATGCTTTTGGTGGCTCACTATAGTCCATATTTAGTGCACTTTGAGGGCAAACCTGGAAATATGTTTAAATAAGAGGAACTGAAAGATTAGGAATCAGTGTCCTGAAACAATCTTTTTTCACCTTGTCCTTTTTTAAAGGACAGAAGGAGCTAAAAAGGGTGACACAGGACTCTCTTATTCAGGTGGAGTCTTCGTGTCATTTTGGGAACCTATCATTAATTGAGCAACTGTATCTGTGGTGCTCTAACTTTGCTTCCAGGGAGACAGTTGTTTCTCAGTCTTACAAGTGGTGATAATGAGGTAGACACTGGAAACTTTGGCCAACAATAAAATTATTCAAACATTTTACTTAAATTTAGGTGGGGCCTTGAACTTCATTTTGCTATGTTTTGCTTTTAAAATGAAGGAGTTACCTCCTCCTATTTAGGTGACCATAAGCTATTTACTCTGGCTCAGCAAGGTGAAGTCTGAATAAAGAATTTCCTATCTGTAATAAAAGAGCTCTGCTTTTTAAATATGTGAGTAGAAAAAAAAAATAAAATTTATTAGCTAGAGAATTAATTATAAAATTAATTTAAATTACACAGATTGATTTGATCTTTATATAAGATGACACCAGAGATTTGATTGATGCAAAGCTATCTTTTATAATGTCATATGTTTCTCCTAAAATTAATCTATTTTATTCATAGTCCACTCTGTATTTACTTCTGCATAAGGCATCAGGCTAGGCATTAAATCTAGATTTTTTTCCAAATGGGTTACAAGCTAAAAGATTGTTCTTGGACAGGATTTTACTGAATAGATGGAAAAAAATGTTGGAGGTAATTCACAAACATCACGGAGCCACTGAACCTTTGGATAAAATGGAAAGGCGCTCATCCTGCTCCTCCCCTGCACTTCTCAGAACCTACACATTCATTTCCGTTCTTTTTCCCCAAAAGAGCTGAAACCAAGATGTTCTGGCATAAAAGAATGATTGGCAATTATTATTTTGGGGGGGCAGGGAACATGAAAAAACATATTTTGGTTCAATTTCAACTAAATTGTTTCCTCCCCTCATTTTTCATTTTGGCAGCTAAACTTGGGGGGGGGGGAGAAGAAAAGAAAAACTCTTCTCTTTAGTGCATTAAGTATATGCATGTGTTTGTAGTGTAAAGCACTTAAATCATAAGTGTCTAAGCATTTTTGCACATGCTATGTTGTGTACACAAGCACTGTTTATATGCAGTTGTTTTATGTAGGCAGGTGTCTACTTTTACACATGGAAGCATTCATCACTTTTGTAGTTGCAATTTAGGAAGGCCATTGATAATGTGACCTCTGTTACGTTTTTTTGGGGAATTAGAAAAATATGCTGAATTATGATCTTGATGCATAACAGACTGCAGTTTGAATGTGACATTACTTTCATCCATTTTACTAGTATGATCCCATTCTACATTTTTTGTTGATTTTACAGTGGTGTAAAGGAAGTGAAGACAATTGTTAGAAGGAAAGCATTTCTATAAAAATTCATTTGTCACTTTTCAAAAATAGCACTGTATACATAGTCATGGCTAACACATTCTTCTAGCCCATATCCCTGTGAAAAATCTTTCATTAATAATGTCACCACTTCTGTGAGTTAAGAACACTATGCATTGGCAGTGGTTACACTAGAGATAAAGTGCATCCTCCCAGTGCCAGAACCTTATCACTTTACTTGATCATTTCTTTAGAGATCCTGGCATGGGGTGGCCATGTGTCTTGCTTTATATTCAAAGGCACTATAGTAATACAAACTACAACAGGCAAAACAACAACAAAATGATTGTGACCTTTATTTGACAACATTTGTTGTTTCAGTTATGTTGTCACAATCTGTAGTAAAGATCTAAATGAAGCTAAGGAGTCTCAGCTCTTTGAGCTTATCATAAACTGACAAGAAATTTCTACCAAAGTATTGCTTTTGTGTAAAGTACAGCTGAGAAAGTTGTTGCTGTGGTAATGTAAATGGCCTCTGATATCTACTGAACCATAAGGCGGATTAAGCATTCAATCTGAAATTTCAATTGTGTTATAAAAATAATCGAGGAGATGTGACAATTAGTAAAATACTGTAATGGTACAGTAAATTCTCTGACAACTGTTGTTCCCACTAATATGATTTGCTACTGGAAAGGAAGCCTTATCATCAGGAACAAAATCTAAATAGCACTTTTTTAGCATAGCTCTGTGACTAGTTCCATTTAAATACTTTCCAAGAGATAGACTGGGAGTTATTAAAATAGGTAGCTAGCAGCTCTGAAAGTCTCATTTCCTTTCTCGGCTTGGTCACACACTCACTGTTCAATTTTGAAGTTAAGATCCAAAAAGAATTTCAGGTACCTGCCTACACATCAAATGCTTTGACATCTTTGCTTTGGTGCTGCCTGGAAGAATGGTTTAAGATGCGTTATCCAAGTCAGAGCCATTGACATGACCTTCCATATAGGTGATATGGGCACTCCTGATTCAAATCCTAGCTTTTATTCTGTTGATAGTTTTATACATTTGAAGGATCTCCCAAAAAACTAGAGGTTCTCTTCCATTCCCAGCTGGCATGTGAAGCTAGCAGTGTGTATCAGCAGGGACTGCGCAGGCAAATTTTGTTACCTGGCAGCATACTGTTTCAAACATCGCGTTTGATGACAAAGACATACAGAGGAATGCAAAAGCTAATGCAGCACTTGGGAGATTAAAGGAGCACGTCTAGAATGAAAGAGGCATCTGATTTCAAACAAAAGTAGTTATGCATCACATCGTTGTCATCACCAGTCTTCAATACAACTGGAAAACTTGGACAATTTAAGTTGCCATGTTAAACATCTGAATAAATTCCACATGTGCTGTCTTCATGACCTTGGTGCTGTAGTACAGCAGGATTACCTCCTCCACTCAGAGGTCTTTGATTGTTCTCAGATATTCAGTGGTAAAGCAAAAGTGTTGCAGGTTCAGGTACGCTGCTCCAAGTATTTGGTGGGTCTGTCTGACATCAGGCTGCTCAAAACCATTTCCTTTGTCCAGACTACTAGAACAGGGCTAACAGCTCAAAGGTAAACCAATGTAGTATGAAAAAAGTTGCTCAAGGCATATCTTAATTTATATGGCATTAGATCTAGGGTATGGGACACGATAGATAAAATCCATCTGCTCTGGCAAAGAATGTGTTTTGATGCTGTGAAAACCCATGAACAAAATCTTGATGAACACAGGAGAAAAACAAAAGAGGAAGGCAAGCATGGTGAATATAAAGAGCTACTGTGATATTTGAGATGAACAGTGTAGTGTGAAAATCTGGCTCATTTCTCCTGAATGAAGCCATGAAAGCTGAATGTTTACCTGCAAAGTCTTTGGGAGACTTCAGCACCAGCACCATCATAGCTTTAGTCAGGTGGTTCTCTAATGACACAGACAGCGGGCAATGCAGCTATTACTGTTCATGTAAACTAAGAACATCAATTGAATAGATGCCCTTTTCTATTGAATAGAAATATGAATTTACTGGAAGAGATTATCATTGCATATAATTTCTATTAAATTAGCTCTCCCTGATTATGAGCTTTATCAAGAACAGGAAAAAAAAATAAGAATAAAGCAATCCTCCAGCAAATAGTTTAAATGAGTTAGCTTAAAAACTGCATTAAACTGTCTTAGCTATCAAATGATGCAATCAAATTTAAAAATGATGTGCTCATAAATGAACCAGGAACAAATGTAAAAAGTTGTTATGGCAACTGAAATACTGAAGTTAAAATTATGGATCCCAAATCCTTGCAAATAAAAGGAAATGAATTTCTAAGGTAATTGGAATTTCTTTCAAAAATTACGTATCACGGCATCATCTTTCATAGTTTAAGCAGAATTGATTTGATGGCTTTCTAATGAAATATAATTATTCAAGAAGAATGTTTTAGTAGCTTATGAATTATTATCTTCTTGATATTTGTCTTTTAATCATTGGTTACCCTTGCTGCACTGTATGAGTTTTTTCCATTCATATGATTTTATTGGACATGTATGTTTTGCACCTGAGCCATTAGATTATGGTTGCTGTTATGTATCACTTTATTGTAGCTTACGTTTTTCTCTAATCCATTGAATCCTACTTTAAAAATGCCTTTTTTTTTTTTTTTTTTTACTTTGGAAAGACACTTTTTTTTTTAATACTAGTGATATTTGGCAATACATTTGAATGGGCTCTTGTGACATGCCTGCAAAACCCTGTCCTCAATAAGGCAACAATTTGTATCTCAGCAACAGCATTAATAATCATGAGGCCATGTTTTCAAACAGTTTGTAAAGCTGGGTGCGTGCAAATTGCTGGATTCCTTTGGAAATGTATCCCAGGAATTCCAAAGCTGTATGCGTGCAGTTTTCATGGAGTTTGTGGTTATGACGAGACGCTTCCTTGTACCTCAGGAATTTTACTTCACTGAGAGAATAGTTGAATCAGGTACTGTCTCTGTCAGAACGTGGGTTTTGGTGTATAGAATCAGAAGAAACAATGGAAATAAGTTTTTGGGTTTTTGTTTGTTTGTTTGTTTTTCCTACAAGAGGCTGAGCTACAAGGCAGAAAGGTTATTTCTGTCTTTTGATAAAAGTCTGCAAAAGAGAGACTTATGATTTGCTTAGTGAAGCAATATGCACATATAGATTGCGCATAGCATCTGTATTGTTCTTGTGGAATTTTCATGATTTCTATAGTAATTTCCGTGATTTTTTAATTTTTTTTTTTTTCATTATAAGATGTTGGACTGGGCAATATCTCCAAATGTCATCTATCTCTATTCCCCATGTTTCACTAATATCTCACTTCTATGAGAGACAATAGAACCTCAATAGCCTGTGAATAATTCTGTAGCTGTACCTTTTAAGTTATTAATTCTTGTTCTTCCTCCTTTATGCCCCTCCTCCAGGTCTTTTTGAAGACAGCTCTTCAACCTATAGAAAGACTCTTTGAAGACATTTTGTTGTTGTTTTTCATTTTTTTCCAGAGGAAAAAAATAATTCTTTCCATATATCTTTATTGGTTAAGTTTTCTAAGCAGCTTGTGAGTCATCTTTGCCCTTCTTTAAATCCATTTTTAGTTGATGTGTAAGTACGCATGTAACATCCAAAATCAGACACCATGTTCTTTCACAGGCTTCATCAGTGCCAAGTTTATCAAAATAATTATCTCCATGTCTTCTATTTTCTGGTTCTAAATACAACCTAGAATTAGTTTTTCTTCTTTTGCAGCAAAATTGTGTTCTTGATATAATTCACAAGTCTTTTCTTTGTTTTTTTGAAAGTTATTCTCCATGTCAGTTTTGTATCTTTGATTTCTCTATTTCTAGGAGTATTTTTTGCACTTGGTTTTGGAGTATTTTATCATGCTGGTTTCTGACCATTCCTTCCATCTGGCACTGCCATTTGTTCCCTTCCTTCTGTGTTATCTACAGAAAAGTTTCTGCGTGTTTGTTCTTTGACCATGAAGGTGCTAATGAAAATATTGAATGTAGACCCATCATATCTTTGTAATACATATCTCAAAATGTCTTCCTCTTTGAATAACTACTTTCTGAAAATGTTTTTTTTTCCTAATTAGATATGTAATCCCATTCTTCATTATGATTTTATCTGCACTGATATTTTCTTTTTTTTTAAGTTCAGACAATATCACCTAGAACTGTGTAACTGTTTTAACAAAGGTCAAAATATTCCACATTTACTACTTTCCTTTATCTACTAAGCCAGTTACCCTGTAAAAGAAGGAAATTACATTAGTTTGACGTGATTTGTTTTTGACAAATCTATGGTGGCTGTTATCATTTTAATTATCTCCAAGGTGCTTATAAGTGGATAGCTTAATAATTTGTTTGGTATCTTTGTGGGTATCAAAATGAATTCTGTAACTCCCTGGGCTCTAGTTTTTTTCACATCATTTTTGTTTTGTTTTGTTTTTGTTTATTGGGGGAGTTTGGGGGGAGCTGTGTTTTTGTTTTAAATATATAGGTGAAATATTCTCCTTTTTATAGTCGTCTGGAATCAACCTCATCCACTGTAAGGTCTCAAAGATACTTATTAATAGTCCAGAGATTTTGTTTCATGCTTTCAGGAGAATTTTGATTCTCTTCTGCTTTGAATTCAACCAGCCATCTCCTTCCTTCTCCCTTGACTCACCTACCTGAGATAGCTAACATGAATGAAGAAAATTTTGTTTTGTTCAGTAGAAAATACTTTCCTTGAGTCAGGAATGAGGCTTTGAGAGGAATTAGATCCTTGTACTTGAATGTATTTGTTGATAAATGAGTTAATAAAAGAAATGTAGATGTTTTGTAAAGTTTTTTGGAGCCTGGAGAAGCGTTCACTAAGGTAGGCAGCTGCAGAAAAACATGGTAAAGTCTGCCTTACTTTAGTACCCTGTGTGGAGGAAAAAAAAAGATTAAAAAAAAAACAAACAGGTATTTAGCATGCAAAAGACACTTAATTTCTGTCAGCAAAGACAGTCATATTGAAGCAGGCATTGTAGAAAAAGCATGAGACCACCTAAGCAGTCACTTTATTGTATATGTAAGTACAAGTGAATAAGAGCATGTGGTGACAGCAGCTCTCAGGATCCAGCTGAACCAGAAAAAGGAACCAAACCTGTAGGTCTCGATGCAAGACAGTTGTCCTGCTTAGAGAAGTGGGACCACACACCTATATTCACATACAATTTAGTGGACTGAGCCACAGTCTTTTTGGTTTTGTGTGTTGTTTCTACTTCTGAACCACAGGGAGAAAAGGAGAGAGAGTAGATGATGCAAGTCCTTTAATTTCAGAACCTTACTATGAAAAGAGTAAAACATGCAAACTAAATGCCAATGTTTCTGTTTAAATAAGCACACTTCTGATGGTGAAGTTTCCTGTGAGCATGGATTGTTCAACCATGCACAGTGTGGGCAGTAATCTATCAATTATACCTACATCTCTGCGCTTTGTCCGAAAAGCAAAGACACCAGAAAAAAAAGGGAAGAAATCACTGTACATCTTTAGTCTCTGCAACTTTTTTTTCAGCCTCTCTGGTGGACTTCAGACCTCTATATCCATCTACCAGGGAAGAGGCTTAGGTGCAAAGATATTGCCTCTATTGCCAAGAATTCACCATTTCCTTGCTTCTGCTCTACCCTAGTTCCACTTTGAACCTGGTATTCAGGACAAGAGAAATGAGTGTAAGCAGCAGAATGCTTTTAGCAAAACTATACCATTCCTGCTCTGTCTGGATTTGGACAAAACAAAGGACAAAACAAAAGGAATGAATTAGTTTGGAGAATGCTACTAAAATTTGGAATATGAACTCTGTGCAGTATGAGCTGCACAGGAATTGTTGGCTTCAGAATCAACCTTAAATTCCTTGGCAAGTAAGACACATAAGCCTAATACAAACCACAAATACATTTGACTTTTGCCCAGATAGAGTCTTTATCCTTTCTAATTTGTTGCTGAATGTCATACTTGCCCATTTTGTTTTGGAAATAAATATTCTGGCTTTGAAAATGTTGGCTGCTTTGGCAGTGAAGCCATGTCTTTAAAGCTATGAGATTTCCACTTTTTTTTTCAAAAAGAAATTTACAGTTTATGACTGTTTTTAGTTTGAGATTGGACTATCCGAAATGAAGAGGAGAGTCAGAGTTCTCCAGCACAATGCGTATATTCAGTCTATTCCTTAGAAAGGAATGCAATTTCATGATACTGCTGTGAGTTTTAACAATAGTAATATTGCCATCTGAAATATGTAGAAATTAAAAAGAAAAAGAAATAAAAAGTGAAGAAGTTGCACCATCATCATAAGGAATTAGTGACAGAGTTGGAAACCGAATCCAGCATTCCTGAGTTCTGATCCCTAATCAGAAAGGTCAAAAATCCAGGTCAAAATCAGAGGGTGTTTCATGTAACGAGATAATAGACAAAAATGTTGGGTTCCAAATTAGAAAAGGTGGTGTATTTCCATTTAAACTCCTGGACAGTTTTCCAGGGGGAAAAAAATCTCTGATCCAGGAGCTATATTTTTTCTTTGTAGAGTTCCATAGACAATTGATAAGTATTTTCTAACTAGACACATTGTATGTGAAGATGAGTAAAAGTAGAAGAAAAAACACCAGGGACCTTTTACTAGGGAACCATGACCATGGAAAGCAGAGGATAAAACTGGAATCTCAGATGCATGGTGTTTCTTTCCTTCAAGATTTTACGTTTGATCTTTTTGTTCAGAGTCTTCGGACACATTAGTTACCGTTCAGACTGGGAACTTGTGAAGGTGGACTTCAGGCCATCCTTCCCCAGGGAGTGTACTGATGATGACTATGAATCCTGGGATCTCACAAATCTACAGGTATGCACTGTCTTATGTTAAATGCCATAACTTTTATGTATCTGAAAGATTCATGTACTGCTGTGTGCTAGGAAAATATTTTCTAATAGAATTTGGATGACACCTCACAAGCTTTAATCTCCTTAGGCTGGTATTTTTTTGATTTTACAATTGTTTAAAAAGGGGGAGGATTTTGTGTTCCCTTTAGTTGTGTGAACTGTGTTCTGGGAAAAGTGGAAATATATGTGGTGGTCTGCCATAATAATAGGTGGTCCTACTGGATTATGAACAATATACCATAAACTAAAATCTGTATTATTGATTGAAACAATTTCAACATGCAGTCATATGTTCTGCCAACTTCTTGACCACATACTGTATTCATATATAAATTGCCATATGTAAAGCCCATTCCAGACATAATTTAGGATCTCAGTAGATTGATCCTGTAATAGAGTCCAGTTGTTTTGGGCAATACCATTTCTGCAGAAATGCATTAAGTTTGTGCTAATCCTGGTGCTCTGGCCAATGCCACTTTTGGGAAGCTACATTCTCTATGTAATGTATTGATTAAACAGACTAATGTGAGGAGTTTTGCATTAAATGGGGATTAGTCATATTTATTCTTAATCATTCTAATTATTATGTTTGTTTCTTCCTGTATATTTGTTCTCTTGCTCTCTGCATGTTTCTTTTTCTTTTGTCTTTTTGTATACTACTTTGTGTTATTACATCTCTCCAACTTTCACTTGCTGTTTCTCATGCATAATTTTATTGTTCTTTTTTGAAATTGCTGTGTATTTTGAAAGGATGTAATGTGCAACTGAGCCTAGACAGTAACATTTTCTTGGGATATCAACATTTAAATGTCTTACAGAAAATAAAAGCTACTAAAATGACTCTGATAGCATACTTACAGCTGCCCTATTACCAGTGGAATATTAGATTCAGAGAGTCTTAATTCTACCAGTGAACATGTGCCTGGTGCTTCCTGTTGACTGCCTACACAAGATGTGGTTGTTTAGATAGAACTTCAGCCATCTGAATTAAGACTGAATTTTTAAATGTACTTTTGTAGGCTTGTGCCTAGATTATGCACACGTGAAACATAGGTTAAACTGCACTTGAATTTTCATGCATATCTTTGGATTTGTGCCTGGAAATATGGTGTATGCTACAACCCCATAATGTCCCAGGAGTGGATGTGAAAGCTTTGTATACTTACACATTTGAATTGACTTGAATTGTTTTTTTTTTTTTCCTTCTTTGATGAGTCTGTTATCCTACAGTGTCAAGTTCCAAATACATTGATCACATTTTTATAGTCTTGTCATAGATAATTTGCTATAGATTGCTCTAGAAATTGATGACTGAGTTGAGGCTTGATACCAGTGTCCAGTCTTGGCAATAAGACTAGCCTTTCTCATGACAACTTAAAATCACATCTGCGTGGTGTAGGTTATGCTGTGCAGTAAGTCTGGTGCTTTGATGTCCAGGGTGATCAATGCATCATGGGTCAGCAGAGGAGCTTTCGGAAGAGGAAGATTTCATCATGGTGCATTAAAGGGAGAAGTTTCACGTCAGCTCTCACATCCAAAGTCTGTGAATGCATGAGCTCTGATTTCTTATGGTGAGTCTGTCTGTGGACCTTCACATTTATCACTAGAGAAATGTTACATAGAGTTTGATGGGTTTGTTTTCCTCCTTTTGCACCTCCCCCCGCATAGCTATGTGCAAACAACCAAGAAACAATGCAATACATAGAATAACAGAGTGCTTTTGCGTGTGCTTTTGTTTAAAAACATTACCATGCTTTAAGTATTTGTCTCACAAATCCTGATGTTTCTCTCTGTTGATCAAGACTTCAAAAATGACCATTGGATTGATTTATAGGGCAAGCAAACCCATTCTATTTACAAATTAAGCCAACAACAGAAGAAATGCATTGGTCCGAGTGGCAAGGGATACCTTTTAAAAATCTAAGCTACCAAGAGAGTTAATTTTGCAGAACTGACAAAGTAATTGCAACCAGTTTTGCCCCCATGGGTACACAACACCTGTTAAAACTACACTTAAAACAGAACTACCTTCATAAAGTTATGTGTCCGCCTAGTAGGAGATAATATTAAACAAATCTCCCTTGCTGTTAAAGAAGTAGTCTCATCTACCCCAAATTAGATTAGTGAATAAAGTGGGGATAATAATGCATTTGGTGTTGATGTTTTACAGTGATTATGGGTTTGAGCGCTCTGCACCTCTAAAGTCACAGTCTAGCAAGTGTTTCGCTGACTTTTGGTTTAACCCAGAAGCACCTCCGGAAGACTGTGTGTTGGGGCAGGCATACACCAGCAGCACTGGGTAAGTTGATTTTGTATTTGACTGGCTTGCAAGAGTGCAGGCTTCCACAGTGGAGGAGTGGTGTTCAGGAAATGTAAATGGGGCAAACTGTAAAAAAAAAAAAGTTAAATGCAAGTGGTAAATTGTGCTGGCTCTGACTTATAGCTTGTGCAGAAGCTTCCTACAGACTAATGAAAGATAAATGTTACTTTACACATTCACAGCAGTTCAAAAACTAACCAATTTGAGAAGAGGGGGAGCTGTCGTGTTCCTTTTTTTTTTTTTTTTTTTTTCCTAGTAACTGCAGGGACAGTTAATAAGCATTGCTATACTTCTGATACAAATGCCTATTCAAAGCTTTTTCTTTTAGCCCCCAGACCACTTTTCAGGCTGAATCCAATTAATTTACTCCACGGAATAAGTAACATCTCACAGAACTTTCCACTGTCTCTCACTTCCATAGGGGTAAGGAGCTCTACAGAGAACGGATTATTTTCATGACCATATGGGACACTCAGAATCAAAGGAAAGCTTTAGTAACTGTAAACAATATCACATAGAATGTACACTACAATGTAGTCTGACGTCTGTGCTGAGAATAACTTGCAGCTGGCATCTATTCTGGCTTATCATAACATCATCTCTGTTGGTTGTGGAGATGAGAACCAAATGATGAAATGTCAAATCTGGCAATAGAATCATGGTCTCTGTGTATATTTGCCTTACTGAGGAAAATGATGCCTTTTGGGTTGTGGCTGACAGCTGCGATATACAGAGTTTGAATTCAGAAGAGTGAAATCTGACTCCAGTTTTAAAGGACGTTTAAAAAATAACGTACCTGAGTGAAACTGATCTGTAAATACTTACTGTACACTTCCAAGTTTTTCTTTATTAGCTCTTGAAAGGCTTTAGCTTTTTTACTCTTCTTTTATATTGTTACGTGAAATAAATGCTACAAGTGTTCTAAGAAATGCATAGATTTGAGAGGAGTAGATAAGCATAGATAAGAAATTACTTGGACATATGTTTCTTGGTTTAATTTCTTCCTGATCTTTGGGATTTGAACCAACCACATTTAATGCAAAAGTAGAATGGGATGGGATAGAGGCCTGAGTTTGACAATAAATTTGAACAGCAAAATCCTGGAGCTAAGATCTCTTGAGCACTGAAGCCTGATGAAAGCTAGGAAGGGGCATGGCAGAGAGGACAGGAGAATACTCTGTTGATAGCAAATCTATAGAGGCATGGCCTGTAGGTCAAGGGAGGGGATTGTCCCCTTCTACTCTGCCCTTGTGAGGCCCCACTTGGACTGCTGCATCCAGATATGGGGCCCCCAGCACATGAAAGGTGTGGACCTGTTAAAGCAGGTCCAGAGGAGGGCCCCGAAGATGATCAGAGGGCTGGAGCACCTCTCCTATGAAGAAAGGCTGAGAGAGCTGGGGATGTTCAGCCTGGAGAAGAGAAGGCTCCAGGGAGACCTCGCTGCGGCCTTTCAGTAATTAAAGGAGGCTTATAGAAGTGACGGAGAACAACTTTTTACATGGGTGGATAGGAATAGGACAAGGGGAATGATTTTAAACTAGTAGAGGGGAGATTTGGATTAGATGTTAGGAGGAAATTCTTTACTCACAGGGTGGTAAGGCACTGGCACAGGTTGCCCGGAGAACCTGTGGATGCCCCGTCCCTGGAAGTGCTCAAGGCCAGGTTGGGGCTTTGGACAGCCTGGTCTGGTGGGAGGTGTCCTTGCCAATGGCAGGGGTGTTGGAACTAGATGGTCTTTAAGGTCCCTTCCAACCTGAGCCATTCCATGATTCTCTGATCCTGCAAGGCTGATCAGGTATGTTTCTAAATTTGAAAATTCCATTGCATACAAATGAAATCCTGATCATGCTTCACTCTGCTTTTTCAACAGCTTTCACTCAGTAGAGGCATGTCCCTGAGAAATTTTTTTGCATCACAAGTTGTTTTTTTTATCATCTGCAATCTTGCCTGTTTATGAACCCAAGCAATATTCATTAGCTACTGCCACATTCAGTGCCCCTGATGGTGTTCTGCTCACCTCCAATTCACTGTGCTCGCTGCTTACTGTTTTTGCAGGTACAGGAAAGTTGTTTCTAATGTGTGTGAAGGTGGCGTAGACCTGCAGCAGAACTTAGCACAGCATATGTGTCCACTGATTGCTCCCAAGGGACTTCAGATCAGCATCAGAGGAGAAAGCCTGGCTGTTAAGCCTGGGGAAGACATCACCTTCATTGTCAGACAAGAGCAGGTAGTAATGAACATTGACTTTATGAAAGTTTCCTTGCTATTTTTAGGGTTCATTTCTCTCCTACCTGCTTTGCTGCTGAATGAGATTAATTTGTGCTTGAGACAAAGATGAATGACTTTCTAAGTACTGAAACTTCCGTTTCCAAGTGAATCGGGCAATCCTGTAAACTCAGTGAACCACAAAGTTTTGTCCAGAGAAGGGGATTTGTCTCCTCAGCAGCATGTTCAGACATTATTCCTTAAAGGCATCAGCTTCTTGGAAAATCAAAGGAACTAAATTACCAAAGTCTTCTTGAACTGAAAATTTCAACTGCTGTATCAGAGAAGATCAGAAATGCAGAGAACCTTTAATATTTTGGTTTAAGTGCTTTTGAGAATCTGCCTTTCAGTAAAGAATCAGGCAAAGCTTTACAGAAATCAGCAAATAGCACAACGTAAGTACATTTATTATGTATTAGTTATGTTGCCAAAGGTTCCCCCCCCCCCCCCCGCATTTTTTTTTTCTTTTTATTGGAAGAGACAATGCCCTGAGGCCCTGACCAAAGGCAAGGAGTAACTTTCAGATGTGGTGTTTGCCCTGGGTATGTTTTTTAATACTTGCTTTTTTTGGTATTAGGTTCTAACTGTTATGCTCAGGTTACAGGAGTATTTCCTGCCTAACCCCAACTATTTGCAAAAACTTCACATATTTTTGCAAATCTGTGTGTTATAAGTCAAGCACTTGGGATTTATTTCTCTGAGAGAATCAGGAGAGTTATGTGCAGGACACAGTGCTGCCTAACCCATCACAGGTTCTGGTTCCAAAAGCTTGCAGAGCAGTAACTGTTGCATGGCAAGTTGTGCTTCCTTCTCTTTTCTCTAATTTGTTTTGAAGTGTTTACTGGAAGACTAGAGCATTTGGTTGTAATTTGGAATCTAATGATTTTGATCGGCAATTTCACTTCCCCCCCCACTGAAACGTTCTGAAGCTTTCATGAATCTCTGCTGGCAATAGGTAAAACTTAACTATTCAAAAGTCTTCCAGAGTCAGAGATCTTGAAGGGAATCCCGTGCTGTGTTTCCTCAAGCCTTTGCTCAGTACACAGAACTGGAATGGAGATTTAGAAGAAATGTAACAGTTTGCTGCCCCCTATGGTTAAGAATAATATTTATACTCAGAAGTCCTGAACATTGCTTAGGATTTAATACATACAACAAAGTCTAACGAGAATTCTTAACAATTAGTGAGTTTAAAAAGAAACTACAGTAAGATAAACCAAAACATACCACTTTCTCTCCCTGCTGAACAACATTAATTTAGTGGTTTATGTGAAGGCATGCTACTAGATGTGGGAATGCCAGGCATCAGGGAGTAAAGAAAGCAGGATGTGTATGTTTGGGCAGTTTGCAAGTGACCTTAGAAATAATAATTTACTTTTATATTACATTTTATTTTATATTATATATATTTATTTTTATATTATCAATTATTTCTTTCAAATTCTGTTGGCTATTTGTATTGAATAATTAATGTCATAAAAATAACCAATTTTGTGTGGAAATGAAAGTCCTAATTCCTTTAGGAATTAGGGGAATTAGGCTGAATTTCCTCTATGTGATTATTTTTTTTTGTCTGTCCACTGCTCTGCCTTTCCTGGTCAGGGAAGCAGAAATGCCTTGGTGTTTTGGAGACAGCACTCCCACCTTTACACTAGGGAAGGTATTAGAATAAAACATTGAGAGAAACTTACATCCACTGGCTTTTAACATTGGTTTCTGTTTCACCTGGAGAAAATATACATATATACTTGTTAGCATAAGAAAGAGCTAACGAGAACTATTTGCAAGTTAATGTCATCTAAATGGATTCAACTTACTGGCACATTGCTAGCAAGAAGACATCTCTTTTGCTTTAAACTTTAACAATATATTATCTCCTCTGCTAAATTCTACCCATCTGTTGTCAAAATAAAGATGCTATTTGGAAAAAAAAAAATATTCACAGTGAAGAAGCTTTCAAGGTCCTTTATATGTGTTGAAATATGGTATTAGGTGTTTGATAACCCTACAGGTTCCTTATTATGAGTATTCTTTTACATGATAAGCAATGCTCTTTCATCTGATAAAACATGGAAGAAAATCAACCAAACTGCAAAATAATAAAAGGACAAAAAAATAATAGTCTGTTTTCCTTCCCTTTGTAAGGCAAGCATTTGAAAGTTTTAGACTTTGTTGCCTCCTTTGATTTTACATTAATGTTTTCTATCTGGTATTAGATTTTGATATAAAACTATTTCAGAAAGTGGCTTATGGGGAAGTGAAGTGCTTTTTGAGTCCTTCAGAGGGTGTCAGTCCTTCTCTGATCTGATTGCCATTTACGTCACGTTACTAGTGTATGTATTCCTTTCCTGGAGGCATTGATGATTTTTAAACCAACACTGTGCTTTTATAATATGAAAGATTTTCTATGAAGCCTGGTCCCACAACCTGTTTTAACTGCATGACTGTGATGGCAGTGTGCTGTGAGATGCAGGAAGGAGCATGTTGCTGAAGATAGAGGAGAAAAGGCAACTCACTAAGACACTGCTGCTAGGAGTATTAAGACAGTGTTGCTGCTCACAGCTAAAATGAATTTCCATTTGATTCCATCCATATGGCCAGTCCACGTAGCACAGGCCTGACTTCTCCCGTGAGCAGCCACACCATGACAACATGAGTGATGGGCATATATTTGTCCTATGACAACAGTATCAGTCATTGCAGTATTTTAGGCCAAAGTTTAGGAAGACAGTATCATTTAAAGGAGCACTTAACAGAAGTGCAATGAATTGTAAATTATGTGAGATGCTTAACTTGTCAGAAGTATTTGGCTGGTCTTTTAAAGTCTTTCCCAAACTCAGCTCAATGCTCTGCTTCATTAAACATGCATCTAATTTTGCAGTAGACCATGCTAGTTCTAGACAAGCTGGGAGCTCTGTGTAATGCAGTACAACACTGAAGAAGGTATCAGCTTGAATTCTGGAGGCCGTACAGTTGACACTTGGAGAGTGTGGTTAGAAGGTGCTGTGAAGATGGTCTAGCCCACTTAATTTTACTTTATAATTGCATAGGCTAGAAGTTCACGGTCAATCAGTTACTATGAGCCACTGGATAAGCCATAATTTGCAATCACAAGAGCATAACACCAGAATTTAGGGCTGCCTTGCACCATTATGTTAATTAATGTCCAGATACACTAAGATAGGATTGATGGTTTCTGTCATACAACTTGGCTTAGTGGTCTGGAGTGTTTTGTTTTAAGGTAGTGCCTTACTGCAGAAAGTTAGCATACAGTATTTATTCCTCTAAAATCGTTGCAAGGAGTTCAGTGGTTTTACTGTAGCTACTGCAATTCAGTCAAAACATCTGGCTGGGGCTAGAAATGCTGTGATTCAGGAAATTGTTAAAATAATGCATCTTGTCTATTTAGGTTCTGACCATTTTAAATATTTTTGATATACTCTCCTTTTAGGGTGACATATTGAATACCAAGTACCAGGTAGATCTTGGTGATGGCTTTAAGGCAATATATGTGAACCTTACAATGACTGGAGAACCCATTCGTCACCGCTATGAGAATCCTGGGATTTACCGTGTCTCGGTGAAGGCTGAAAATGTTGCTGGGCGCGATGAGGCTGTGGTGTTCATCCAAGTTAACTGTAAGTTAAATTTTTATTTTTATTTTTACTCTTACTTCTGCATACAAACCTTGTGACAACTATGAAGTAGTTAAGAATTACTAGTCACAATTAGGAAAAAACATATTTGTTCAATAACGTCATGCAATCTTCCATTGCTGTATGCTGTTACTGTAGAGGCTTGTAAACATAATGTATAATGAGGTCAGAGTTAGTTTTGTTTAGATTTGGAAGAAGGATGATGTATTGATCTTTTAAATAGCAAGCATTCCTCAGTTCAAATCTCAGGTTTCAACCCTCTTCTTAACTCAAGACCCTATTGTCAGTCTTAGCAGCTAAAATTTAGCACTTCAAGCTATGTCTTTTTAGGAGATTTTAGGTGCTGTATGAAACAAGTGAACAGACATATTGAGGAAAGTATGATCTCGTATACAATTTTAACAAAGTATAAGTTGATGGAAGGATCAAAATCTCAACATTTCTAAAAGTCAGGTTACTTATTAGAGTCCTTGAATCTAGTTTTAGATCATTAATTTTCACAAAGTTTTAAAGTGTTACTTGAATTTAATTTCGTATTGGCAGGCAGTATTACTTGACTTAAACCTGTCTCCCTCTCTTCTTAATTAAGACCTAAAAAAACACATTAAATAGATTCAAAAGAAAAGACTAGCATGGCACAGGGAGTATCATGCACCATCACAGGCTTAATGTACTTCAGTCATCTCATAATTGAAATGAAGAAGGAAACTCATAACTGGAACTGAATTTTCCTCTTCCTTCAAGATTCAAGACAGCCATTGCTTTGTCTGTTTTCAGATGTGTCAAAAATTCAGAAACAAGTAACATCAAAGAAAAAGATATATTCATTTTGTATTCTTCAGGTGTCTGTTTCCACTGGTGGGAGTGGTATCTTCCATCCTAATCCCAAAGCAACAGAAAGCACTGGAACCTCATACAAGGCTGTGCACAAATCCTTGTGTTTTATGTCAGTCTTTCTGGTGGGCTGCTGCTATATCTGCATTTTGCTCTTCAGAATCTGAGTCCAGAGTTTCCAGTTGTGCTTTGATTAACAGATGGAGCCCAATCCATTAATGTTAATATCCAATCTCATATTAAGATCAAATGGAAATGGTCAAAATCTAATTCTCCATCTCTGTTTCGTTATCTGCTTATTCATTGTGTTTGTTTTTTAAATCATTTGACAACTCCAGAGAGCTCAGATAAATTACTTACAGTTTTACCTTTATTTTTTAGGAGCTTATACAAATTGAGAAGTAGATTAAATACAGAAGTCTGTAGGTAGATCTTTACAAGCAATGAACAGCAAAAACTGTGTGTAACATCCTCTCTCCCGGGAGAATATCTTCTAACTCTTCAGAGGATGACAAATGGTAATAAGCCCTGATGGAAAGCTGAACAATTGCTTTCTCAAAATCTGGTTCTGATTTGACCTACATCTGGATAAACAGTAAAAATAAAATACGTCAATTGTGTTTTATGCAGTGGTTTTACAAATTGCAGTAGCCTGAGGTATTTTCTCAAGAATAAAATGGCAGGGTCTTTAAGAGGACTTTGGTACTGAAGTACAGAGGCAGTGGAGTACTAAAAGCAGACTTGGTTACTTCTGAACTCATCTTGAGCTTCTCTGTGGATGTTGCAAATGATCCAGAAGATACATGGACGCATGTTACCCAGCATGCTTGAGTAAACACTTCACATGGGATTTACAGTGTTTATTTTTTAAAGTAAATTATGAGATTTGAGGAAACTAGTTGGCACAAATTAATATGATATTTCTACATTTTAGAGAAACAATAATAGCTGATCAGGGCCAGTTTTTATTGTGGAATATCATAAAAGCAGAAATGTCCAGAGTCCTTCTTTCACTCTATTTCCATCTGATGTATTCACAGAGAAATTTTATGAGGGGCAAATGAAATATTTTTAAATCCCATGAAGTTCTGTTGGTATGAAATGCCATGTAATACAGGACAAATATATAAAATTTGGCCTGTGATTTGTGCTTTCTGATCCTGATGACAAAGTCTACAACTTGTTAATAAACTGTAAGATAAACTAGAACAAGTCTGATAGTATAAATGTGAATAGATAATGCAGAATAAAAAGAACGCAAGAAGAAGTAGACATACATTTTCTTCTTCATAACATGAAACCAGAGTCACTATAGTGCGTAACTATGAAAGCTTATATATATATATATAATATATATATATTTTGGGGGGAGGAGTGGTAGTAGTAGAAAATGATATGGAAATGATATAACAGGAAGCTTTAAAAGTGCACTGAAATTATAGTTTGGTTAAATGATTAAACAGAAATTATATAAGTCAACTTCATTCCTAATTATGAACATTAGAAAGTGCTATGAAGCTTGTTCAAATGCATTATGGAATGATATGACTGAGAAGAACAGAATGACTTGCAGTAATTATTATTAGCTCTTTCCTGTATAGAAATGGCAAACTCATGATTCAAGTGCCAAACAACTTCCCCTATAAACAAAATTTTGAAAAAGACAGTAACCTTCTTCAGGACCAAAGCCATATCTCAAAATGATCAGTTTCCTCTGTGAGAATGGAAATACATGGCAAAATCAAACATTGATGCAGATTCTCTCCAGAATGTATTTTGCATCATCGGAAAGAAAACCTATTTTCTAGGAGGAGAAGATTTAATGGAATTCCTACAGTTTCTGAATTTTCCTCAAGACACCAGCAACAGAATGAGCATCTTAATTCAGCTTTGGTAAAGAAACTATTGAAGAAACCTTTTGTTTAAACATCCAGAATGAATTGAACTTGAATTCATGTAGATGGTTAAAGAGTCCTCAGTGAAAACGCAGAATGAAAATAGAGCCTTATGTTTGGATGAAGCAGCACGAAGTCAGGTTGAAGTGAGGTGGAAAAGGAGGATGTGCACAGTCTAAACAACTTGCTCTCTCAGAGAAATTCAATCAAGTTAGTCCGTGCATTGGAAGTGAATGAGAAGTGAATTCAGTTAATGAAAGAGAGTGAGAGAAAGGCCTTTAACCAATGTTAATTACCTTTAAGTTTGGAATGATGAGATGAAAGACCTTGTGTGAATGAAAAGATACTTAAAGTAGAACAAAAATGGATGGGTTACTATTCACTCTGGGTAATGAATGCATTTTTGACTACACAGCATTTTTGTATCCTGAACAGATCGCGCAGCTGAAGTTAAGAAATTCTAGTTGTCACATTATAAAATATTAAAAAAAATTATCATCAGATATTCTGAAAAATACACACTCAGAGACCTCTGAGACAAAGATATACTTTCAAATAATGCTATTGTACTTTGAAGGAAAATATGCCTTTAAGATAAAATCAGATAAATTCATCGTAATGATGTGTTTCTTATATAGAATCAGAGAATGGTTTGGGTTGGAAGGGACTTTAAAGATCACCCAGTTCCAACCCCCCTGCCATGGGCAGGGACACCTCCCACCAGACCAGACTGTGGGCAGTCCACATACAACCTGGCCTTGAGCACTTCCAGGGATGGGGCATCCACAGCTTCTCTGGGCAACCTGTGCCAGTGCTTCACCACCCTCTGAGTGAGGAATTTCCTCCTAACATCTAAACCAGATCTCCTGTCTTTTAGTTTAAAACGGTTCCACTTGTCCTGTCATTATCTGCCCGAGCAAAAAGTTGTTCTCCATTTTTTATAAGACCACTTTAAGCATTGAAAAGCTGCAATGAGGTCTCCGTGGAACATTCTGTCCTTCAGGCTGAACATCCCCAGCTCTCTCAGCCTTTCTTCATAGAAGAGGTGCTCCAGTCCTCTTTATATACCTTTTATGTAAATAATAATGCTTACAGCATTTGTATAAGAAAAATCTGAAAGGGACAAACTTATTCAAAATGCACACCTAGAGTACAGAGGTTATCTGTCTTGATTTGCAAATAAATGCTTCCCTGGTGTACCCATTTATTTTAAAGCAGGCATTAATGAGAGCTTATGTGTGGTGAGCCTAACAGCTGATATTTTATAATGAAAATGAATACTCAGCAACATTTCTATTCAGTTTTCTGCTTTTCACTTTGCAGTTTGAAAGATTTGTTAGATTTCTATTCATTTGATCCTTTATTACTTAAAATAAAGCTGAGATTGCCTTTTTATTTTTTATCTGAAATGTATGCATATGGTCTCTAAAATTGAACAGGCACCAAAAAAAGTACAACATAGAGGTGCATCTTTATGATCCATCACATTGCTCAACAATTTTGTTTGTATGTTTTTCTCTCTTTATTTTTATTTTTGTGAATTCTTTTATTTTTGGTTGAAATTAAGTTCATCCAATTATACCCATAGCTTTCAACATTAGAGGTAAAGGCAGGAGAGAAAGAGAAAAATAATTTCAGGACCTTATGTTGTACAGGTGACAAGCCTTTGGCAAAAAAATAATATATATATATATATATATATATATATATATATAAAACAGTAATAAATTGATGGATTCAATTGTATTTCAATGATGTTTTGGGAACTTTGTTCAGCTCCACTGCAGGCTTTAAATTTAGAAGTGGTTCCAGTCATTGGCAGAAACCAGGAGGTGAATCTGACAGCCATCATATTGCCCAAGAATCCTAATTTGACAGTCTTCTACTGGTGGATAGGAAACAATCTTCAGGTACATGAATTGTTTTGGCTGAGATTATTTTCAATCTCTTTCCAGTAAAGATTGAGTGACACTTTATTTTAATGGAAATACTACCATGTTATATGACTTCTTTCAGACCATCTTTCATTCCAAATAGACACCTATATCCTGTGCAAGGAGTAACTAACATCCCTTGCTTTACCACATACTTTTAAGGTGTTCATTTCCCTTTATTCCTACTTATGTGGAAATGGAAATTTCTCTTCTAAAACTGGTTTAAACTTCCAAACCATATTCATTTTGCAGGAAAAATTGTGTTTAATTACTTGATGGGGGTGGGGGAAAACGACAACAACTTGTGGAAAGAGGTGCATTTGGGATCACAGCACTGATGAATGATAAAACTTGGATTTATGAACTTCCATGTTGATTGTGTGAAATTCTGAAAATCTAAATACTGCACAGAAATATATGTATGCATATATTCATTTTATACCTAAGTACTTTCTGGGAGCCTAAAACAGGGAGTCTAAACTAAACGGTGATATCAAAAATAGCGAGGATATCAAAAAAAGGGTATCAAAACAGTCAGAGCACTTAAAAAATATAGTGGTATTTATTTGGGAGTACAAAGTCTAGATACACATTGCCTAGAGCAATAAATAACCAAGTATTGCCATTGGGAATACTTGTCTAGCTGGGTAATTTTTTTTAAGGCAATTCTTTCAATAACAGATACATAAAATATTTTCTTTATGAGGGAGACAAAGTATGACACAGGAATGATTTCAGATAAGTGCAGTAAACTTTTGTCTTGCAAATGTGTGGTCTAACATAATCCTTGTCTGTATCTGTTCATTGTTACTGGGTTTACCATTGCCAGAACAGGCACTGCAGGTAGATTTAGTCTTGTGGAGGGTTTTGTAATTCATACAGATGTGGTCAGGGAGCAGATTAACAGCTCCATCTTGGAAGTTACAATAGACTGGTGCACTTCCATAGGTCATGCTCTCAGTTGAATGAAGTAATCCATCTGACCTTGGCTATACCCCACATTATTTGAGGCAAATGACTTGCTGAATGTGATCTTGTAAAGATTTGTGAGCCTGACTCAAAATCTATTTATTTCAGTGGGATCTGTATGAAAACCTAATATTCTACCAATTATTCTAACAGAAATATTTGCCCAATCTGGCAGTTATTCTGTTTATAAAAGATCCATCTGGGCAAATAAACAGTCTTTGAGAATTATAACCAAGTAATTTGATAAAATGTTGATCAGCATCCTAAAAAGTAATTGGTATGAAACCTTCTCTGCTGATATTTTTAGTGACTCTCTATTCAGATGCTATTATTATGGTTGTTGTTGAAATTCTATTTTCAACTTTTCTTTGTTTTTAAAGCCACTTCTTACATTGGACAATTTTCTGGTAACGAAGTTTGCTGTGACAGGTGACATCAGAGTGACAGTGCAAGCTTCCTGTGGGAACTCCATGCTTCAGGATTCAAAAGTTGTCCATGTTTTTGGTAAGATTTTACTCTTGTTATTTATTTATTTATTTTCACATGTACATGTTTTTATATAACTTTTAAACCAGTCCTGGCAGAACTGAACCTGTTGTACAATTATATGTAATGCCACATTTAATTCCTAAAGTTAGAGGGTTAAAGTGTCACTTGGTAACATCATGAAGTTGAATAGTGTGATTGTATGGAAGGGTTTCATTTGAAACCTTTTCTTTCCTTTGCTTATTGTAAAAGTTGCTGTGGTTCCCAATTGCTATATGTGGCAATAACATTTAAATAGTATTTTGGCCTATGGCTAAAGAGTTTGTTAGAATTTATAAATACAACAGTCTAAATATCTCTGGAAAAAAAAAAGTTATGTATATGCTCTCAGTATTAATAATAATATGAAATATTTGCTTTCTATGACAATATACTACCATTCCTTTGATGTTTATCTGAAATATTTAATCAAGTGTTGCTTTGTTGTAAATATTGAACTCTTCGATAGAAGAAGCTGAACTTCAACTCATGTTTCACATTGTGGCCTGGTGTGTTTTCTGTGTCTTATAATATGGTGACAAGGCATAATATACTGTGAAAAATGTAGTGCTGACAAATTATTTACTTTTGAATTTGTGCTGTCACATGTGAGAATTGTGATATGCAAAAAAATTTTCTCTTTAATACAGACCTAAAAGCTTTCAGATATCATGAAATACACAAAATGAGACATATCTCTTGTCTGAACAGTGAAAGAACATTGTTTTGCTTTCAGTATACTTTTTAAAGTAATGATGAAAACCACACTCATGCTAAACAGAGCTTTTATAAACCCTCACTTTTCCTAAGATAAATGGATTTAATATTTATGCTACAAATTAAAAGTGCATCCACTTTTTTGGAAAGTATATGCCCTCTTAATGAGATGAAATCAATGTCTTTGGCTTTCTAACATTGCTTCTGCTGTTCATGTTGTCAAATCCTGATCCAAAGAGCAAGAAAGGACTGGTCATGATGGAAACAAAGAAAGCCTTGGAAAAGAAAAACACAATTATAATAAAACACAATACAATTCTGTCCAAACTGTTTGAGAGGCCACGTTTGAGTCATGCCTGCATTCCAAAGGATCTTTCTCTGCTTTGCATTAACTTCCCCAGGTGTTCTTCCAAGGAGCCCGTAAGGAGAAAGAGTAGAGTTTAGAGACTCTTTACTGAGAAATGGCCCATTTCTAGTATTTCAGATATTTTGAACAATATCCAGATAAATGTTGTGGGAGTATTTTATTTTTATTTTTTCAGAGAGGGCAGTAGTTAGCCTTTGGCATATCATTTCTGTTCTTATTTTTGTAGCTAGTTTATGGAATACGCAAGGTATTCATTTTGCTTGACAAATAGGAACATGTAATAGGCAAAAAAACATATGTTTATGATTCAGTGACAATAGAATCCATTGGCACATTCCCATTAAAAATAAAAGAAACCAACCATGTTTGTGTGGTGTATTGTCTTTAAAAAAATTTATTGGGAATGTTATGACCCCAGAAAATGAATGTAAATCTGCTTGGTTTATTTTTTTCTTACTGCTTTTTTTCATCTTTAGGCACAAATTTGATGATGTTGACGAAAATACAGAAAGAAATTGAGTGCCTGACAGGAGTGTACTTTTGCTCCATGCTGCTGTAGACTGTAGGCTCCTTGGGGAAGGGTTTGTCACTTTTTTTCTTTTCTTCTTTGAACAACAGATAACAATGGGGTTCCTACATACTGCAGCACTGCACAGAAAATAGACATTCTTTTTCATATATATATATACATACACATATACATATAGATGTATAAATATGTGTATATATATATATGAATAAATAAATATGAAAATATATACAAAACTGTTTTTGAAATCGTTTTTTTTAATGGTTCAAAAACATTTCTTTTTGTCTTTCTAGATCATTTTCATGTTCTTCCTCTGAAGTTTACTAAGCACCTGGACATGTACAACCCCGACATACCAGAGTGGAGGGAAGACATAGGACGGGTAGTAACACGACTTCTTGCAAAGGTGCTCTTTCAGATTGCTCGTAAAATGTTCCCTCTCCAGTCATAAACCTTGAAGGTTAAGTTAATGCCTTCTCATTTAGAAAAAAAAGGACGCAGAGCAAAATAACAAAATGAACCTCATGAGCCACATTTCAAACAAGTTTGAGCCTAATGTCACTTCTATGGGCAAGCTGTAGATGATGATATTGTAACATACAAAAGTTTAGTTCTAACACAGCCTAATTGGCAATTAATGCTAAATATTGCCCTCTGGGATTAGGAATAGACATCATGGCAAATACTGCTGACTCCAAAACAGCAAGAGTAATTTAAATGTGATATATGTAGCATAAAGCAAAGGATACTGTGTAATATAAAGATATAGTCTTTGTGTAGAAAAAAAGCAGAAAGAGAGACTTTACAGTGTCAGATGTGTAGTCAAAAATTAGATAGAATAAACAGGCAAACAGTTGTTACAGCTGTGGGTATTTTTAGACCATATTTGCAAAAGAAATGTGGACTGGGAGCAGTTGAATCCTGTAGATTAAATCAAATAAAAAGCCATGGAACAGTTCTGTGAGATAAACGAAGATGACTTCATAAAATCTGTGAGGTTTAGAGCTACTCTTCAGCTACACACACTGCCCATAGCAGAGCATGCACATACAGACATTTTGTGAGGATGGTGTCACTGAGTTGCAGGTTGATGATGTTTTTTAAAGTGGTTGTGTTTGAAATTGCTGGACTTTTCCTTGATTTGCAGTAGTGCACATCAAATTTTGGAATTTTGACTTTATACAATTTCCTGCCTTTTTTTTTTTTTTTTTTAGTTTCACATCAAATGTCAAATTAAATTCCCATATACACACTTTCAATAACCAGTTTCAGTCTAACAAATGTTTTACCACCTTATAAAATTGCCCTTGCATTTTAGTTATTAAATCATTTGCAAAAGAATATGGACAATTAAATGCAATTTCAGTATCTGTTCTGAGAAAGGCAATGGGAAATGCCCTGAGTGTTGTCATTTAGAATTTTGTGACTGTGTTACATAACACATGGAGGAATTTGGGTCAGAAAACAAAATTTGCACAAACTACTTTAAAAAGGGATGGATTTGACTTTCAGTGTGGGGTGCACATATTCATACCAATCTCAGGAACTGAGCCTAGGTGCTTTTAATCTCACCCTGAGAGATTTTTCTCTGTCCCTTAAACACAGAAGGAAAAGTAGCCTCCCTAAGCTGACGTTGGCTATAATGTCTATTCTAAGTCTACTAGGTGTCTGAACAGCTGACAGAAGATCCTAAATTGCTTAGGAATTATTTTTAAAGTTACCCTAAAAATTCAAAGCCATTGCAGAGTTTTGCTAAAACTGCATACCACTTCATTTTGCTTCTTTCCATGATGCCACTAAATCTTTTTCAATATGATAACAATGCTTAGTTCTTCTAATCTTCAAAGAGCAGCTCACATTTCAGTTAATTAATGTTTGGCTTTGTTCATGTTTTAGCTTCTGGTGGAATCCACTCTAAATGCTAGGGATCTGAAGACTAGAGAATGAAAGACCCATGAGGAATTGCTTGTGTATTTTATATAAAATACAAAGCACCCTGTTCTATAATTTGCCATATACCTTTGTCTTTCCAGGAAACCAATATACCCGAAGAAACACTTATGACAGTTGTGAAACCTGGTCTGCCCACAACTGCTGACTTGCATGTGCTGCTACCAGCAAACCAGCCTAAAAGGAAGAGGAGTGTAACTAGTGATAAGGTAACCAGAGCAATGTATGTCTGGTTAAGCTAATTTTCATCGTATTTTTAAATCACTGGCTGTACTTTCATTGTCTTTATGTGGAATTAAGTTTCTCCCTGACTATGTAAAGATCTCATTCCCACCTGACAAGAGACATGTAAAAGCTGGCAACAAGTATGACTGCTGTGTATGGCAGTGTTTAGACCACCTTCCTATATTAAGGAGTAAATTCTACCACATGAGAAGAGGGAGGAGAAGAAATTATTATTATTCAACTAAATGACAACCCACAATAACCATTCTTCCCTCTTAATGTTTTTTCAGACATACAGCATTTTCACAGTAGCCCATGTTCTTCTCCACAGCATAATCTAGTGATATTTCTGTATTTCTCAAGAATAAATAATATTGATCTGTTTTTTAAACAGAAACAACAGCGATAGCATGTTAGTCCGTGAAGATCAGATAGAGCAAAGAGTGTGTTCAGAACACTGATGTTTCTAAAGAGGGACAAACTGTTTTTTCACTTCTTCAAAAGCAAATTAGATTTCAGGCCCAATAGAGAAAGAACCTTAATAGACCTGTAATAGTTGACCTGAAGAGCATCAAGCAGGTAGTTTCTGTCTTTATGAGCAAATATCCTTTTCAAATGCCAAGAAACAAATGAAAATCAGAAATTAGTTCCACCCTCCCTCTTTCTAAACCGTATCCCTTCCATAATAAAAACTATATGCCAGTAGAAAATCAGAATACTATTTGGTCTTTTTTTCTAAATTACTATTTATGATACTTGTCCTTTTGCTGTGATAGAAAAGGAACAGATCCCAACTCTGTGCCAGTATCTTGCAGTTCAAGTCCTGGCAGCTATGAACAATCACAGTGTGAAGTATTGTTAATTTTGAAGGGCATTTTACTACTCTTTGAGGCAAGGTCATAGTATTCAAAGAACTGGAGAACTAGATAAGACAAAGCTCATCACGTTAACACAATACCAGTAGAGTGTTTATGGTACTGATGGGGTACATTTTGGAAGATCCAAAGGGGTAAGCTGATGTTGTCCAAGTACTTGAACAGGTGTTTTGCACAGAGAATGGTGTGAAATATGCAGAGAGCGGTGTGAACAAAATATTCCCCCTGTGGTAACCCCAAATTCTTACTGTTCTCGCTCTGTAATCATAGTGGGATTTCCTGGGAGTCTAAAATCCTGATTATATTGCAGGAAACAGTTAATTCTAATAGGTTGTTTCCTTAGTAATGAGCTATTCATGAACTATGGCTTTTGGCCAGGTGAGCATTACCTCTTCAAAATTATTTGCATCTTTCTGCTTCTTTAGGAGGCAAGGTGCAGCTTCTAAAGGAAATTCTCTCTTTATTCCAAGTGTATATAGAATGGATCCCTTTAATAATTTAAATGAACTATGGTGATTGATTCTTGGGTTCTGCAAACATTTTACATCAGTGCAAAATGTTATGTATATTAGTTCCCTTTTAATCTCTACTGTTGTATTAGCACTGTTCTTCAAGGCACCTTGAAGAATATTATCAATTATAATCAATGCTGTCTCTGTTTTTTTTGTGTTCTATGTGAAATACCCTGTGAGTTACTCTATAGCATAAAGAAGAACAATCATATGTTGCAAATTATTTGTGAAAACTTCTGTTTAGGTGGGCTATGAAGAAATTACACTAGTTTAGGAGAACACGCTTCCTATAATAAGTATTCTCCCAGAAAGACCTTGCAAAGGTTTTCTGAAACTAGAGTGAAAAGGTGAAAGAAATTGTAAAATTTCTGGAGAAGAATGGTACATTTCTGACACTTAGATTGGACTGGGTCACGCAAATGGTGCCTGGGAATTACCTGTATGGGAATACCAAATATGGTTCAACCTGCATTTGGTTGCAGTAGGAACAAAGAAAGACAGGAGCAATTACAGTGGCCTATGCTATCCAGTGATAAAAAAATCAGCTACACTAGTATTGCATCTCAACTCTTTGGTTGTTTTATAGAGTACAAAGCTTTAGAGTCAATCTTCTAGTGCTAGGTGCATAGGGACACTACTTTAGCTGTGGATATGTGCATATAAATTTGTTGATTTAGAACTGAATGTCATCATTTTGGGGGGAATATGTATTTTATTTCTGGTGAATCATGAAAAATTCTGAAAATATATACCCTATGTAAACTTAGAAGCCTTAACTATATAAATCAACAGTTAAAGATTCATGGTGTTACATGCTTAAATATGAAATAAGAGAATTTTGAGGGTCTTCATCATATTCCTTTTCTCATGTTTTACTGAAAGGATGTGCTCTGTCATGCTGCTACTGACAGTTTTCAAACTTAGTCCTGTGGCGTTCCTGTCAGAATTCATCAACTCAGAATGTTTCCTGCATGTTTGATGGGAGTACCCCTGAAATCCTTATTTTAGACATAGTTACAAAGTTTCTTCCCTTAAAGAGAAACTATTTCTTCTTGGTAGACACCCTTTTAGAGTTGGGATATTATGTGATTTCAGAAGGATAGTTAAAGGCAATAACTTCTAGATCAGGCAGAGAGCAAGTATTTGGTGGAGCTTGTGGTGGCATTTTACAAGGCATGTTGTGATGTGATGTTATTTATTAAGTTTATTAGCAATCTAGATTAGATGTCAGTACTGGTAAAAGTAGCTGGTGATATAAAGATTGTAAATAAGTTGGCAGGGCAGTAGTAGGAGCCCCTTGGATAATTCTGTCATTTGGTTCCATTTAGGCAAAAGCTCTCTTTCAAATTTATGCATGTAGAAATAACAGCTGAGGGTGTGAGGGTGATTTTGCCTGGTTTTAAGAACACAGCAATTTCAGAAGTGCTTCATTTATATCATTGACTTTAGAGAAAGATTTGGTTGTTTAATTTATGCACATCTATTACATGTCTAATGGTGGTATAAATCCAGTTGAGTCAATTAAAGTGCGTTTAAACTAAAGCCTGGGAAGCAGTGGCTCTGAGGAAAATTTAGGATTGTATCTAGACAAACTACTGTATGAAAATTCCCACTGAGTTGTTTTGATAAAACGGGTGAGTCAGATCCCCAGGTGTGTAACCAAATGAGTGAGTTTGGATAGTAAAGCTATATGTGCATTCTTATATAGAATCCATTGTTTTCAAATTTTATAATTGGAAAGGATGTAGGAAAAGAAGATAAATTAAAATGCCATTATAAGAACCTTAAGAGCTCTAAACACTGGGTTAGTTTTTTTTAAAAAGTTGAAGTAGCATCATTGTGCTCAAAACATACCGCAGGGAATCAATCAAACAAACAAAAACCATCAGGGCTGAAACAAACATCAATCTAACAGTGAAATACATATGCCAGAACCTTTGGTTGGATTCACGTGGAGTTCTTATCTTTGACTTGTGGAAGTGTAGTTTACATAGACCTAGGTGGAAACCTAGGGGTGGGGTGAGAAATAATGAACAAGTTTTCGTTGCTTGAGCAAAAAAAACAGAGCAAATGTTGGATTCCTCAAATACCTGCCAGGAAAATATGATGTTTCCAAAGGTAAATTACAGGGCTCAGTAACTGCATTTACTGGATGAAAGTTAGATTAGCCTAAAGCAGTGCTCCCTCTCACCTTGTATCCCGTCAATGAGTGATTGAGCCTGAACTGACTAACTATTTCAGTGGTGTCAGCATCACTTTAAAGGCTGCTAATCAATATAGTTTTCATATTCATTCTCTTTTCAGACACTGGGTAAAAAGATAAATACTTAAGAGCTATCTGGAGTAATTTTCCTGTGAAATAACTGAGGCCATGCTCACATCATCCTTAGGTCGAGTCATTCTTTCACCAAAAAAAAAATAAAAATCTAATAAAGTCAATGGAATGACTTTGGAAGTTAGATATCCCTCAGTAAGAGCAAGAATATTTGAGTCTGAACTTTTGTGAAGTCTCTCCATAATATGAGAAAGACTGCAGGGATTTCTGTGTGTTATGCTGCAAAGGCTTGTCAAAGATGAGCACCGTAATTGATAATATTATAAAAGGAGCTTCTTGTGAAGGTTTTGTGGATATAAAGCATACTTCTAATTTGGCATACTGTGGGAAATCGTATCTTAAATTATAAGGCATAGAGTATAAAACTGGCTTAGATCTTTTAGAAAATTGCCTGTGTTGAAGACAGAAGGAAGTAGAAGGGAAAATTCAGCCAGTTTTTCATCTGGAGTTAGGATATGATGGTATATTTAATGGTTCTGCTCCATAAAACTGTAAGTGACCATATATTAGTATGCTCTGTCCACTGGAGAAAAATAGAAGGAATCCTTATTTTTTCCACATGGATGGATGTATATATTTCTATAGAGTATTGTTAAAAATTAGATACAAATGGAATCCATCCAATTGTAGCAAAAGAGATGAGTTAAATTACAACATGCAGTTCATTATCAAATAAGTTACTTTTCATGGTAAAGAAATCTAAAGTGACATTGCAGATTGTCTTCTGATAGGGTTAGGAAAATGGACAGAGTTTTTAATATGGCTTATGCATAGTTTGAGTTATGACTGAGATAAACCCAACAGTGCGTGCAAATATAACATGTTGTCTGTCACATACTTGGTAAACCTAAAGGGTTTGGTAAGCAGAAAGATTTGGCTATAAGGATTTGACATTTTCAGCATTTACAGCTTGTGGAGTTTTACGTGATTTTTAACTATGGAATTTCTTTAAGATTTCAGCTCATCAATGACAAGTGCTTTCTGAGTTTCTCACTACAATGAACCAGGGGTTGTCCTATTCAGAGCATTGTCTCTCAAAGTAGAACCAAGTAAAAGATGTCTCAGACGTTCTCTCTATTGTGTTTTCAGAGAATAGCAACTATAAAGCAGGCCTTGAATGCACACAACATCAGTTTCTTTCTGAGGGGAGGATATTGGGTCTTGGTGACCTTAGCGGACTCCGATTCAGGTAAATATATATCAACAAAGCTCCTGACAGACCAGCCTCTGGATGCCTATTAGAGCTCTGATAGGTGAAGGAGAAAGTTTCTGTAACAGTATATGTATGGGTACATATATATACATACACAAGTACATATATTTACTTGGGATGTATAGCTGCACACACATGTTTGTATGTGTATGTTTATATATGTATATGTGTATATATTTTTTTACTTGATACTTGTGAATAACAATCACCACCAAATACATGTTTTTTACATAATTCTGTTTTGTCATATATCATGATTTGTCTCACAAATTTTCTTTTTTGCTCTTTCCTGTGTAGCCATGACATTAGTATCTATACTGTACAAAACAGTGCCATGAAGGAAGGCTTCAAAAAAAACACTTTTTGAACTAGAGGCACTTTGACTGCACTAGCTACTGAGAAAGTAGATCTTCTGAAGCCATTAACTCTCCTAATATAACTCCATGCATCTGTGACATGGCTTTGTATCTCTGCTTGGTGTCACACAGATGGATCCACAGATCTGAAGCTTGCTGTAGGGTCTCCACAGAGTGTTGCACTGCTAATCCTGTACTGAAACAAATGATCTACGTATTCTCTGTTTAAAACAAATTGAAACATTTTTTTTGGAATGCATTTCCTCCACCTCTAGATTACCTTTGTAGTTAGGACCTGGTGAAGAGTGTGTGTGTGTATATGTATATGTGTGTGTATATTTTGAACAGAGATATGTTAACATGATATTTTAACCAGAAAGTTCAAATTTGACTTAAACCACGTATTAGAATGTCTTATAGATTTGGTGTATCATCTCCAGTAACATACTCTTGTCTCTTATTTGAATGTGCTGTGGAACAAAAGCTTAGCTGACCACAATCAATTTATGCTAATACTGATGTAAATGATACTTTATTTGTCAGCTCTCTGTAGAAGATAAAGTTTTTTGTTATCTAGTCTCTTTAAGGTAGAATCATGCTGTAAATTTCTCTGTGGTATCATGTCTGATCTCATTAGAAAACATTCACTTAAAAGAATAACATCCATTTACCAGCTTAAAAGGCTAGAGTTGAAAGAATCCCACATACATTCCAGTGTTTACCACTATATGATCTTGATGAGCTTCTTTGTTGTTCAGAGCCTTAGTTTCTCCATCTGTGAAATTAATACAGCCCTGCTTTTGCATGATATTTACTTAGGGTATGTGATATTTCCTATGATAACTTTAGATTCACAGAAAACAAAACAAGCAAACAAACAAACAAAAATAAACCCCGCTCAGTGTGCAAATAATTAAATCTTCAGGGTATTTTTTTTTCAAATTGGTTCTTTGTCCTTCAGTGGAAAGTCACCAATTAATTTTGTGTTGTTGCTTTTTTTGAAGAGGCTACAGATGGATTGGAGAGGTTACACAAGTAGGAACAAATCTTTTGACCTACCAATTAAATAGAAGAGAAACCCCAAGACTATGACTGATCTAAAAGAGGGCATGCTAAGCTGTTGTGCTGTTTTTTATTTCAGACTCTCAGAGGATTGGAGGAGGCAGTAGCTACTGGGCTATTGTGGTTCTCTTTGTTATCTGTCTAGTTGCAGTTGGGGCTTTCATCCTCTACAAGTTCAAAAGGCAAGTAAAACCTTAATCAACGACATATACATTTTGAGATTTAGACTTACCCGCAGATCAGCAAAAAAAGAGTTTATTGTTCCAAAAGGAGACTGAAAAACTGCAAGAAGTCCACCGCTTTGAAAATCATATTTTTCTGAGCTTCATTCTGAACTGACATCAAGGAAATAGTAGCAATATGGGAACTGTGGAGAGTGTTCACCTTGTCTAAATAATATCATCAAGAAAGAAAGATGAACTAAAATATTATTCCTAATTAATTCCTATCTCATAATTTCTATCTCATTACTCTTAGCAGTTATGAATGAACTCCAGTTATCACAAGCATCTGCAATGCACTTTGCTAAAAAAAAAAATATCCAAATGTACAACTCTGAGGAGTTTCTCTTTGCACACATTACATTTTAAGTGCTGGGACAATGCCACATAGAATAAATGATGGTAATAGATGAGCATTAATTTGACACTAGGATGTGTTAAAGGAAGAAATAATTCTAGAGGTGGCCTTTATGTGAGACATCCTCAAAATTGACAATGGTTACTGTGCCAGTCTTTGGCAGTCTGATAGATCTTTAGTCTACAATGGGTTTCAATCATAACTACTTGGATGCTGTGCAATTTAAAGAAGAATTTTGTTCTTTTTAATGAGTTTGTGTTACCACTGGCTATATTCTTAGCATTTTAACAACTTTGGGGCATTTAGAAGCTGTTGGGTTTGAGAATATTGGAAGGAAGCCTTCATTATCATCAAATTTTTACTCGGGATTTCTATCAATTTGTCATATTATTCAGGGTTGATTTTAATTTGAAATGAGCATAAGTTTATAGAAGTAGATGTGGCACCGTGTTTATGATGACAAAAAGCATAGGTAATGTTTAGGTGAGAGTTTGTTTAGATGAGCGTTTTTAAGTCAATAGAGAAACCTTCTTTGCCAAGAATCTCTTCATTTTCTCCCTGTAGGATATAAGTTTCTTAGGGCCCATGGTTACTGATTGCTCTAAAAGACAAAGCACATAATGCTGTATCAGACTGTCTATAACTGAATAAAAATCCATTTCCCTATTTTAGGTGCCTGCAGCAAGAAAAGGCATAAAAATGGTTGATGTGATGTAATTATATTATTTCAGTAGCAATACATGGAGGATTTGTCGGTTGTAGTACGGAATCATAAAACTTGCTTGCGATATGTTTCGAAAGCAGTATGATTTATATCTTTTATTAGCTCTTAAATGAGAGCAATTAAATAACAGACACAATTACTGTGTGGCAAAAGAAGTATAAAATATTCAAGAAAGGAAGAAAAAAATTATTTTCCTTAAGTCCTATCTAAAATGCCCAATGAACCATTGCTTTATAAATAGAGCTTTTATTGAGGAGGAAACTACAGTACCATTTGCAAATTGTGAGCTTTAATGTCTCGCACACTTCCATACATAATTTGTGCAAATCATTTGCATTTGAATTTTATGGGTGTTTAATTTTAGTGCAAGTGAGCAGAAATGTGAGATATATTCAGATGCTTCTCAGTAGCCTGAAAACTGCTGTTGGCATTGATGAATGACCATGCAGTAATACTCAGTTTGGGTCTGTACCATATCTCTTTCTGAGATATTTGACAGAATTATTTTTAAATATTCCTGCTAAGCTTTTCCAAGATGCCTTTTTTTTTTAGTTGCATCTTTTTCATACAGTTTGGTTTTCAAAGCATATTGAGTGCCTAATCAGTGCTCAGTTTGAAGAATCACTTTTTCCCTGTGTGCTTCCTGTGAACTCCTCTCCCACCCAAATATCTAATCCCATAAAAAAATATCCCTTAAAAAAGAAATCTTTCCTGTGTTTACGTGGACTTACAATAAATTTCTGGACCCCCACGGAGTACTGTCTTACAAGTGCAGTCCCTTTAAAGTCAGAACAGTGAGTGTGTAAGTTTACAAACTGGCCCATAGGGACTGAGGTTTTGAAACTGAGGTGTCCTTCATTAGTTATAAACCAACCTGAAATACATGAAGGCTTGTCAATGTTAAGAATTTGCTGAAAGAATGCCATATGCAACAAAAAATGTTCAAATTTATGAGATTATTTCAGCAGAATAACACTTTCTAAGCCCTATGGTACCTCAGACAACACATGCAAATATAAATATGAATTATTTCCACTTATAAATTTTAGGCATGTATAAGGTGTTGAAGTGTTAATAATGTCCATAATTTTTGTATAATTCAGAAAATTATACAGGAGAACATGGAAGAGATTTGGTGTGGTGGTGATTTCCTTTCTTTTGTGTAAGCTGATAGGCAGATACTTCCTTCAGAAAAGCGTTAAAATTCCATTTATCCTCAGAGAAATGTTTATTAATCTTAGTTTTGTCACTACAATACTTGGGTCTACAGGACTTGCAATTGGCATTGGGACACAGGCAAAGAAGATCATGACTTGGATTATTCTCTTTCTTTGCCAGCACAAAAAATAGTTCTTAATGTTAAATTTGGTATCTGGAAAGATTTACCTGGTAAAAGAGAAGTAAGTTTTAAATGATTAATGTTGATGGTTTCTAAAAACTAATTCCAGTCTGATTCCATGAGTGAACAAAGATGGTTTTACATGTTTTGGGTAGGGGAAATTTTCAGTATAGCTGTAAGGAAAGAGAAGTAATACCCAGGCTGCTAAATCTCACTGTGGCTGTGACACGAGACAGTGCAGACAACAAGGATGGATATTGGACAAGACAAGAATAATTTTCTTTTTCTTTGCTTTTACGTTCTGGGTATGGAAATCACCAATCTGATGCCTCAAGCAAACAATGTGTTACAATACTCACTAGCACACTTAAGTTGTTTAACCATCCAGGTAAAAATGGACTACAGCTGCTTCTTTAGACCAGAACAATATGAAGCAGATGGAAAATATTTTTGAGAAATCAGGTCCATTTTTTTAATACAGATCTGAGACCTGCATATATATATATTTTTTTTCTGTACCATCCCATCTTTACTAAATTTGGTTCAGTAAAGGTAAACGTTTTCCATTCCCTTTGAAAGAATGTTTGTTTTTTTTGTGGGGGTTTCAAGTCACAACCCAGAAAATATTTCTTCACCCTTTCAGAGCAAACTTCCCCAGTGGGGGGTCCTGGGCAACATTATAGAGAAAGCAAATAGCACTGTCTGCACTAAGTAAAGTGGAGGAAAGGAAAATTGTATTTTAGCCACATCAAAGCTGCCATATAATCATTATGTTGCTAGTAGAAGATGTGAAATCATCCTTTTCTTACTTTTTCACTTCTGTATAACAACAGGGTATTAGATTAACCAAACCAGAGCAGATAAGAGTTTTGTCTGCTTAAGTGCCTCACTTGGTTAACAGGAAAAAAAAATTGATTCTCTAAAAAAGTATGAAAATCTTCCTCTTTTAATTTGTATGCAAACTACTGCCTGTATCCTACAGCTGAATACTGTGTTTTCAGAAATGTCTGTGAGTCTACTTCAATCAAATTTATACCATTTCATGCATAATTCTTTTTTTTTCTTGGGACTGTCAAGTGCCACTTTTGGTAAATGAACCCCCTCCTGGGCCATTTCCACAATGTGGAGCAGAACTGTGTTGTCTTTCTGCCTCATTGACTTACTATCTCATTTTCAGTCTCTGAAGAAAAGCTATCTTTTTTTCTCCACCTTGCTTATACTACTTTTATGTTCCGTGAGAGCAAGTTTAGTCCCAATTCATACCACTTAGTTATATACATATATATAAAGGCACTAATTTAATGATCTGTAATATTTCATAAAAACTTCCTCTGAAATCAAAGTAATAGCTTGTATAAAAGATTTCCAAAATGAAAGAGGGAAGTAAATCAGGAGCATCTCAGAGCACAAAGAAGCCATTCATCTGAACATTAATCCAAACTTAATAAAACCAATACCACAATAAAATATTCTGTTTAATGGATTATTGTTGTTGTTAGTTTTATTTAAGTTCCAAGAGCATGATGCATTATTCCATATCCTTTGCCATGTGAATATGCTCCTATTTTTTATACTAAACAGAATCTTAATCAAGCCTCTGGAAAATGAATGAAGCTGTGTAAAGGCCAATGAATATTGGCTCCACAAGGCGGGAATTGAAAGCCAAATAAACTAGAGAGTTTAAAGGAGTGGGAATCAATATCTCATCCCCCTCCTGCTGTTTCATACTGCTAAACATTTTTAAGTACAAACAGTTCCTGGTATGGACTGATTAGAATTTGTGAATGTAGAAAAACAATTGCTTCCTAGAACATCATCTAAAAGGTTTGGGACCTGGAGAGCTCAGTCAAAGCCATGTGCTGGGATGCTCATTAATAGTTCTGTGCCGAATGAAGTCTCCTGTTCATGTTTTTATGGTCCTCAAAGCAGGCATGAATATTTCTTCCTCCTCATGGTTGAAATAAAATGCTACAGAGAAAACAATAGGAACTAAAAATGTAAACCATAGAGTGCTGTACAGCAGAGGTAATTGTCTCCAGTGATGGATGCAAAGCACAGGCATTTTGCAGCTGAAGAGTAAACCCCCAAAAGAAACCATTGCACAATCTTTTTCTCTGTTCTGATAAATGTGCTTTCAATTTTCATATTGCTGATATAAATCTCTTGGGTCAAATTTCATGTCTCGTCATGTTTTCACAGTAGTCTTTTATGTAGACCCAAGCATTTCAGCTCTGCCTACTTCAAACACTTACAATGGATTCAACATAAATTGCTTCCTTAAGAAGAGCAAAACACATCAGGGTATGCACTTTTTTTTTCCGGAATAATTAGGGATAGCAGCTTCCTTCCTACATATTAGAGCAGTGTGGAGCAACTGGAAAATTGCCAGAATTAGGCCTATATTTTGCAAGGATTCAGTATCCACATCCTGTTTCATTCCGCAGTGTGGTTGTCCCATGTAAACAGCACATCTGGCACATGTTAAAAAATGCGTCTTGAAAAGACTTGGACTGTCATTTTCTTGAGATCGGATAAATCTCTTCCTTGTAAAACTGAAGCAATATAAAACACATAGAGATCTCTATAATGTATAAAAGGTCAGATGACCTTCACAAGACTTGTAATATTCCCCCTCCTCCCATCCATGCTCCATGATACAATCTAAGATACTACACTGAGTACCTCAACTTTCTACCTTCCCTTAAGGATCTGTGCTTAACAGGACCAGGTTCATGAGGTCTGAGTGAGAAATATCAGCTTATGTCTTTCTCCTTTTATCCATAACCCATAAAGGAGTGCTTTTAACAGCAAGAAGTTTAATGGTTACTTGTGAACTTGTGAGGTTTCTTCATTCAGGCGTGTTTAATAGTGTGTATTGGGATTATGGTGATCTAAGTGAGATTTACTGAATACAACAGTTGAAACCTCAGGATTTATACCAAAGGATGCACCCTGTTGACCTGATTTCAAGCAGGTCCTTCAGCCTGTGAAAACACAGGCAGACAACAAGTAGGTTAGCAGCTCTCACTGTAAAGATCTGGAGTGCCATATGGGTTTGAGATGGATAACATTGTTATTATGTCAAAAATATTTTGGTAATGCTATTGATGCTTCCAAATCTGTCAGAAATACATCTTTGAGAAGATCCCCCAATTTCTGTAGAAAGATATGTGCTAATTCTGTAGATGTGCTGCAAAGTCATTCTTTTGGGTTCTGTTTCCCATAGACATTTGATGGTGGACTGAAAGGAAAGCAATTTGACAGGTTTGGTGCAGGTCTGATTGAGACAGATATTGTTTTCACATGGCTAGTTTCATTAGCAGACACATTATAAACTGTCTGAAGTTACTGGCCCTGGAGAAAAAAATCACAATTAATTACCTAATGCATTTGTTCTTGTAATGAGGAAGGAATGTCCCTTTCCATTTTAATGTGGCTTTTTTACTCCAGTTAATGGGAGGACAATGATGCAGGGCTTGGCAAAGTATGTTAGTGTTGGAGGAGCCTTTGGACTTCCTGAAGCAGTCATACCAGCATAACATTGTGCTACCAGACCCTTTTCCCATCCTTGGGATTAGTTAGTGCCTGTGCTTTATTTACTCCATGCTCAGTGGGGTACAGAAAATAGTAAAACCAAACATATTTCTTTCTCTGTGCTGCTTGTAAATAATGGGATAAAATGCCTGATTTATAAATATACATGTATGTGTGTATGTGTGCATACACACATAGCTATACAGATGTGTCTACATATTTAGATATATAGGATGCAGTTCATCAATAGGGAGGAGATCCCTTTCACTCATGTTTCATTGTTTAACAATATATTTTTTTCTGTAATTACTTGTGATGCAATGAAAGCTGCTGTTCAAAATAGGATGCTGCAGTAACTTTTACCTCAAACTGGTGCCACGTGGAACAGAACCTTTCTTCTAACATAACATTTAAACACAGGTCATCTCTGAAAGCCAAAAGAAAGCAGAGCAACTCATGTATTTATCCAGTTGTCATACTGCTGCCAGAATATGGAGCAGAAGTTGGCCATTTTTAGAGGGATACCTAAAAATTGCTGTCAGTTTTTCTGTCTTTGCCCTGTAGATAAAGGAGCAAAGCAGGAACCCCAGCTTAACCTCAGCAGTTCAACCCCATTTTCCCTTTTTTCTTATTGTCTGCCCATTGCAACCGTTTCTTTTGAGCACAGACTTCAACAGCCATGATCTGCTGTCATGCTGATCAAGCTGTCAAGCTGCTGCTTGCTATGTGGGACAAGGAGCTCACAACCTGCAGCTCCCTAATCAGAAGTGTCTGCTTGGTGAGTAGGAATGGATGCTGTTGTGTGCCCAGGCTGATTTCAGATGAACATAGCTACAACAGAGGGTATGACTCTCTAGAAATGTTTAAACCGTGAGTTCTGCTGCAAAAGTTAGAAACCCCTAATTTATCCCCTTTGATTTTACAAAGTCTAATTTAAGTAAATCTAGTTAAGAAATCTTTACCATACTTACTTTAAAGCTTCCCAAGTTCAGCTATGGTGCTAATTGTCTGTTAGAGCTGATAAAGCTGCTTAATAACATGCTTTTTGTTTCTCTAGATTCATATCGGAACGAATAAGTTAAATGCTGTTTTCCATGGAAAGTTTGTTTAAATCGGCACTTCCCAGTAGTGCTTTAGTGCTGCCTGCTTATCTCTACCCAACTAACCCTGCATAGAAGCACTACTTTCTTACTTTCCCTTACCAATGCTGGGTTGCTTCCTTACTCTACAGCTCTTGCTCCTGGACTCCTGGTGCATCACTCTCTTCTCCCTTCCCATTCCCTGTCTCCTGGATTTCTCCTGCTTCTTTCTCCTCAACCCTAATACATTATGAGAGTGCCATTGAATGCTACCACCAACCTTCAGTCTCAGCCCACCTGACCAGGGAGATGGGCTTGACTGATTGTGACCCAGCTTTAATGTTTGCAAAGATGTCTGGTACCAGAAAAGAATTTCCGTTGGGCCTTTTTATTGCTTTATTTCACAAAAATCACTTTTTGTGTGGTTTTATTTATTTTATTTTATATTTTATTTTATTTTTAATATAATTTATTGTGTATCAGACTTAGTCAAGAAATCATCAATGCAGAATTCTTGAGCAGTTAAGGCTCAAGAGAGTTAAATAAAACTCTCTTAGAATAAAGTCTTGATGACTTTAGATTGTGAACACAAAATTAGGGATGGATATGATTGGTTCTATGATGTGATTCTGGTACTGTGTCATTGCTAGAGCTCTGCTCTGGTGCCAGCATGTGTGTGGCACAAAGGACTTCCATCACAAGACTTTTTCTCCTTGTCCAATTTAGGAAACTGCCAGGCAGGAATGTCTATGCCCAGATGCACAACGAAAAAGAACAGGAGATGACAAGCCCTGTCAATCATAGTGAGGACACCCAGAACATCATCCAGGGTGAGGAGTTTATTGATGATGATCTGGACTCTCAAACACTAGGTAACGCAAGAGGTAACTTCATTTTTAGTCTAAATTTTCGTAAGTAATTGATTTTTACTTGATATTCATTTTCATTTTAGGTTATTGTTTTGTTTTCTTTTTTCATTTTCTGCTCAGACTTGGGATGAAGCAAATAGTACACTACTGACAAAAGATTATCTCAATTATCTTCTTTTTGCTTGCTTGTAATGAAGGCTAATGTATGAATGACATGCTATGTAGAACACAGGTACAGAGACAATAGAGTTTAATGTCAGGAGACAGACAATTTTTAATTTTTATAATTAAAGAAATTATATTTGGTAGAACAGGATATAATTGGTAGTAGCTGAATTAACTCAAGAATCCCCTGAATTAGTGGAAAATCAAGAAGGCCAGAAGGATTTTTACAGTCAATATTTCCAAGATTTCAGATGAATTGTAACTATATCCATTGCTGTACTGGTCATTATATTCCAGTGGCATTTAAAGTTTTCATTATTAGAAACATTAAATTTATTCCTGTGTAAAAAATATTATGAGTCTTCCCTATTTTAGCTATTAATTTGCTAGTATTCATGGGGTGGTCATAAGGAACCTATAAGGGAAACTTCCTGTGAAACTCTCTGAGTAATGATTTCAGTGTCAGGTAGAAGTGTATACCCTGGCCCCCAGTGGTTATTTTTAATGTAGCATAGAGTACTGAGCCGTAAAGTTCCTGTGAAATCTACCATTGTGTTCAGAGTTCATTGAAGTCAAAGTCTGAAAAGTGTAGGACAATGGGAAAAGCTCTCCGATTTCATTCATACAAATTTTGTGAAAATAAATCAGATATTCCAAAGCTTTTGGAATTTGTGGTAGTCCCTTCATGCTGTAACAGGCAACTGTAATGTCTTCATGTACCCACAGAAAGGGATCTATTTTAGTTGTGACAGAGGCAACCTGAGGTAGGACAGAATTTTGGCAGGGGAGAGATTTCTTTGTCCTGGGTTTCATCTTTACCTTCTGTTGCAGATGTCTTCATTTTCATTTGCTGAACCACAATGTGCTGCTTCTATGTTCTTGAAGTTGTTAGCTTTAAGCACAAGGGGAGCTTCCATCCTCCAGCTTTGCTTTGTGTAACTTTGTGTATTTCTATATTTTGTTTGACAAACTTTGTATATGCATATCACTGTGTTTTATTCAGATTTTGCAAGAAGGCCTTGATCTCACCTCTGACTGTTGGAATTAATTCCAAAAACAAGCCTGGAAAAACAAATTTTGTGTTAAAATTGTTTGATCAGCTTATCTCCAGGCTCTTTAGAGGAGAAAGCTGATTGCTAACAAAAGTCCATGTAGACATGCCTATTAATGTGGAGCATTCAAACACCTCTAGTAATGTGCAAAAATATTACTTTTAATGGTAGAAAATCCCTCTTGGTCTATTTATATAATGCAGCTGGTGATGCTGTAATAAAGAAATGCTACCCTGATTTGTGACACATTCAGAAATAATCTCTACTTGCTCATAGCTGGCTACATAAGCCTGATCCTGCACTCATTACACAGAGAAAAAAAAATGAGATCTTGTATCTGGGCGGAGTATTGTTATGGTTAAAGGGTGCAAGATCATGATGTTTTGATGTGAAATGTAAGACAGTAAGCAAAGGCAGATCTCGAGGTGATTTGTGCTTCTGCCAGGTTGTCAACACCAGAAGCATTTCAAGCAGAGCGTAAAGAGTTCACTTCTGTGGATCATAATCATCTATATTCATCAGCTACTGTACAGTTTTTAGACACAAGACTTTATTTAAGACGTAAAACAATACTTCAGCTCACTGTGCTGTTTTGTTACTTGCAATGCTTTCCACTAGCTCCAGTATCACTCACCACTGCCAAGAAAATATTCCTGTTAATGATACTCTTCTATTTTGTCTGGCTAGAGTATGAAACGTGTTAAAATCCCTGCTCTATATTAAATTCCATTTTACAACACTGTTTGCAGAAGGTTCCTATGCTATGGAGATCCCCTCTAATTCTGGTGAGCTTTCTCTCTCCCTGTTGTGAGAGGTCTGTAACAGCCCCCGCCCCATGCACAGCAGGGTTTTGCAGGCCTAGGGTTCTGTTTGTTCTCTCTCTTCTCATAACTTTTGAATTTCCACAGTACAGTATTTCCAGACTCACCCATCCACTTTTTTTGTTTTCTATATATTTTATGTTGCCTACTTTATCGCAACCCCCACCTTGGGACTCCTCAACACCATTACCTTGCAGTGACTCCTTCTGGGAGAAGTGGCAACTTGAACAGCTACAGAGTTCCCCTATTGCTGATGCCGGTCAGTGTCCAGTCCCAGGTCAGTGGCATGTTGAATGGACGCCTCAGGTGCCATTCTCCCACCTCACCTGCACCCCTCGAGACAACTACACCTTTTTAAGCTGCAAAGAGAACCACCTTATGCTGTCACTGGGATAGAAACCCTAGGAATTCGCCACAAACTCACCACCATGAGCAAAAGCTTTAAGTGAAAGTATCCTGTAGGTACACGGAGCTGTTGCACCAGCCTTCACCTGTTTGATAAAGCCACTCTCTTTATGTGACTGACTTGTCCCTGCAATAAAAGGGGGATTTCTTGTGAAGTACCTGAAATACACTAATGCTGGCCTCTTGTTTCTGTATTTTCATAGGCAATCACTCAGGCGTGGTTTTGAGCATCAACTCCAGAGAGATGCACAGTTACCTGGTTAGCTGATATTTACAGCTGAACACAAAAACCGAAAGACTCTTCTCTGTATTGTTTTATTTTTCCCTGGTGATGTCACAAAATTGCGAATATGGCTGTAAATGCTGGTGGAGAGAAGGTTCCCTAACAGTCCCGTGGAAAAAAGGCGTCCATCATCAGTTACCAGGGGAGAAGGATAATACGTCTTGCGTTCACTCTATGGCCTGGGAACTCGTTACAATTCAAATTCAAACTATGGTAGCAAATTTGTAGCCCTAGGCACATTCAATGCCACCTTCCTTTTTTCTTTTCCTGTATATGTTCTAGTTCTCTATGTTTATTTTTAGGATGATTGACTGTAACTTTTTAACTATGTTTTTAACTGAGGTATGTATTCAGTGGAAGGCTGGGACTCTTCAGCCTGAAAAGGTGATTTCTAAACAAGTGACTAGACCAGAATAGATGGTTTTCACGATGACATTGTGTCAGAAGGCCATAACTCAGCAGTGGTTCTGTACTGGGAGAGGACTGAGCAAGGAGTCCTATGTACTCCTAGGCCATACAAGCTCTTAACTTAAAAATGTGTGAGACAATCTAATGAATTTATGCTTACGCCCTTCTGTGGGTTACAGGAAGTAAAGTGTTAATTAGGATATCTCGTAATTATAGGATAATTCTCCTTTAAGTGTAGCAAGTCCTGACAAACCATCAGCATAGGTATGTCCCCCGATCCTACCGTGTGAAAGAGAAACACCAGCGTGAAGCTTTTCCCAGACCAGGTGCCTTCACTTGCAGACAGTCATTTCATTTGCTCTCCTCTTGTCTTCTGAGCGAGCACCTCTAGGACGATGGCAGCTGCCAGATCAGTTATCATGTAAAAAAAAAAAAAAAACGGTGCTGATGGCCTGTTTCTTTTTAAATTTCCAGAGAGTGTAAATACCTCTTTAGGTTGCTTTCTTTGTATGGTTATTTTTTAAAAAATTGCCATTAGGGCAGAGATGCCGGGAAGGTCAGAGCTCTCCTCCAGGTGGAACACCACAGTCCCCTTCCCACCCGTGTCACCCCTGGGACTTTCCCTGCCTTTGGGCCGTTGGAGGCAGGGGTGGGCAAACCCTGACCTGAACTCTGCTTGGGTTGCTCTGACAGTCTGTAGGGCCCTGGGGAGGACCGGTTGTGGTTTCAGAGTTCGTATTTCCTTTCTCTCACCACAGGGTGTCACTCGGTCCCTAGCACAGCACTGGTCCCTACGCCTGCAGGTTGGGCAGTGGGGCTTCTGAAGGAGCATCCTGCAGAAGGTCTCGGGGGTCAGCCTGGAGGTTCCCCACCCCAAATTTGTGATCAGCTCAGAGTTTCCAAATCCCAACCTCTGCACCCCCAGGCAGAGGCAGTGCAGTGAATCCGCACGTCGCTGCAGGTTTCCCTGAGGTTGATGGAGCCGTGTAGGAAATGGACTGTGGTGTGATGAGTTCAAACATCTGGCATCCTTTGTGTCACAGCTGCCTGGAATTAGGACGCTCCTCTCAGCAACCTATATAATCTCTTCACTTTTTGCCTTCAATAGAGAATAAATAGCTCTTTACTCAGTGAATGTCATACCGATGCTACTGGCAAGCTCCCACACCACCTTGCTTAAGGAGGATACAGATAGCTATCTGCATCTTTCTGAATAAACAAACAGTAAATAATGAGCGCTGGCAAGACAGAAAAGACCTGTCTTTAAATTACCCCATGCATTGGAGTTATTCTTCCATGTAGCTGTTGATGGCCTAAAGCATATGTTTGTCAAATGCAACAGACTGGGATGTAGTAATTCAGTGCAGTACTGTAGGCTCTCACAAACCCTACAGGATGTATGTGTAAAGCACAAGAAATTCTAGTTTAGAAACGTAATGTAAGGACCTGGGTGGAAAAGTTAAAGATTCTGAAAGTGCTTGCAAACTGCTCAGGAAAATAATTTCCAAAATCTTTCAAAAAAAAAAAAAAAGCCTATGTAGTGGTAGAGTGCTGTGCAAATTGATCCAGAGAGGAGCAGTGCTCTAGCTGATGTGTATGCAGGAAGGACCGTGCTTAAATCCAAGGTGTTACATGTGTCTGAGTCTGCATTTCTTGAAGAGAAGTGCAAATACAAAATGTGCTCTGCATTGGAAACTCTCAGGGTTGTTGCACCAGAGGCTTCCCCTTCTCACCAGCTCTTTCTAGTGGGAATGAGCTGGAAAAGAGTAAAATAGTATTGCAAACAGCTTGCTTATACCTGTGAAATAAATCTGTAGTAGGTATGGGGCAGGTGAGTAGGGGGATTAGCCTCATGAACAAGGAGTAGGATGGAAATCCTAGTTTGGGATCGTTCTTCCACAGATTATCTGATTAGTGAAGGACACTGTTGGAACTAGGTCATACATCTAATTTATGCTTTAACAACTACTTTTATATATGTAATACAGGGTGATTTGTGTCTCTGACAACAGGAGTCTTTTGGAAAACCGTAGAATATTTAACTGCTCGATACTCTAATTAGCACAGCACAATATAGTGCCTGTAATAATGTTTTTCAAAGCTAATTAATCTGATTCATGCAGCACTTGTGTGAGGTTGGTTTGTCATGTCTTAAAAGCACTGTTTTCTAAAGAGATGTCAGTATCGCCGTAACTGTATTAGCAATACCCAGCATATAATAAAGGAAGCCTTTGATTCCTTGGAAAAAATAACTTTAAAATGAGTTATTATGAAATTGAGAAAAATACCATGCCCATTTTCCCATTCATGGTTTATCTTTAAATGAAAATTCTCACAGCACTAGGTTTTGAATCTCTTGAACTACATCCAGGACATCTTAGCATTTTAAAGGCTATGTAAATATATATACATCCTTGATATATATCTAAAATCCTCTTACATGCATATGCAGAACAGAGAGTTCTTTCTATGCGCAAATGCTAGGCACACATGTATGCATTTGTACATGCAGTATTCGTATGTACTCCAGTTAAACTTGTTATTGAGGAAGGGTGATTTGATGGCTAAGAAATGGAAGATGGGTGTCAGGTACCTAGATTCTGTACCCAGACTTTGGACAAGCTACTTAACCTGTATGTGCCTCAGTTTCCCCACCTGTAAAATGGGGCTGATAGTAATTATGTACCTCACAGGAGCATTGTGAAGCTAAATTAATTACTGTTTGTTCAGCACCTTTAGAGTGAAATAATTATGTGAGTATATAATATTAATAGTCTAGCTTTCTTTTTTCTTTTTTTTTTTTTTCTTACTATTGCTGTAATTTAAGGTAGTATACTGAAACCAATCACAATTATATGTAAACATAAAAAATCCATAAACGAAACAGGTACATAACTGTTAAAAAGAAGAAAAGAAAAAAATAAAAGAAAAAAAAGGTAATTTCAGTTGAAAGCTGTTATTGGACCATATGCAGAGTAGCATTGCAACATGGGCTGTGATCTTGCTAATTTGCATCACAGTATCTTAAACTTACTTTCTGCAGTGTTATTTGGTCAAAAGCCTAATACAATGGGTACAATGATACCTATCAGCATTGACACTGAACTATACTAAAACCAGAAACAACAAAACTGGTATTGTATTGGTATCATTTAGAACTTGTGGCCTTCTTAAACTCGCATGTATTTGCAAGTTCAAAAACACCTGGTACTTCTAAGAATGCTTCAAGGAGTTCTGATACGAAGCCATCAAGATTTACAGTTGTTAACTGTAGTTTCCCTTTTGACACTGGATGTTTGAGACAGCTTTAGGATCGTCTACTCATATAACGTGTTCAGAAATGCTCAGAAGACATTTACAGACACCCACACACAGTGTAAATTAATTTCTTAAAAATGAAAGCAATATAAACCAATGTATATTTTTATACCCTTTATAAGATGGTGGTGGAAGCAACTGTGAAGAAATAGAAGATGCCAGCCTGAGGCAAGATGTTGTTATAGCTCCAATTGATACCCAATTTCTTTGAACTCTTTGAGGATATTCTCATTGAATATTATATTATTCTTGACGAGTTTTCTGCTTTCACTGACCAGTGAGAGCAGCATTCATTCACGTAAAGTAGATGATTTGTTAAATTACTGTCCTATAGACAGACAGAGACAAATCAATGTTTTGTGATTACTAGCTCATAGTACAAAGCAGATTTCAGCTGACGTTGTTATGTTGGTTATCTGTTTTAAGTCTGCTGAGAAATCCCTTTAGTGGGAATACTCTATTATGGCATGTCGCTTCTTTAATAGAGAGTAGCAGAATGGAACTGCATTGGTTTCTATCCTCCTTACATAAATACATGCTCAAAGATATATATATATATATATATATCATTTTTAATAAATTTACTGCCTTAGTTTGTAGTAGCTTTTTGATGACAAAGCAATGATTCTGGTATGTTTTGAATTTTGACGTTATTTAAATTTGAATACAACGTTGCTAAGTCAGTAGCATTGATGACAATGTCAGTTGAAGGTTTTTCCTTTGTTTTCTCTAAAACTATGATGTGGCTGTTTGTTTTAATGCGGCTTTGGGGAAAAGAAGACCAGAATTTTTATTTCATTATTGAATTATTTACAGTTGGAGTTGCTTTTATATGTCGATTGATATTGCTGTGTTGTTTCCAACTTCATTTTAATTTCAGAGTTTTAGAAGAAAGTGCAAATTTCTCTCAAAATACTGGCTTACCATCAGAAAGAAATTTATTAGCATTTACCTTTATAAATATTAGTTTTTGAGATGCAAAACTTTGATGGATATTCTAGACGATCGTAGCTTCCTAGCATATTTTCTCTATTCTAGCCCCAATTGCTTATTTATTCTACAACTTTCTTTGAGACTGGCATATAGCCTAATCTTACTAGTCTGTGAAAGTCTTTCTAAAACTTACATTAGAAGAACATTTAAGTGCCTAGAAGTAGTTAAAGCGTCTGCTTAGAACATTTTTATAACATTGTCTTATATTTTCATATTCTTTATTTCCTTTCAGTATTTCAGTATTAGCCCTCTGACTGCCATTTAAATAAGTGTTTATTCCTTTTGTGGTTACATATATAATGTTTTTCACTTATTTTCAGACTACAGTCATCAAAGTGACAAGTTTTGAAGTATCTCAGACCTCCAGTTAGCTTTTGCAATTAGAAGCTGAGCCCTGCAGTCTTCGGAAAATATCAAGCTGTGCACTCTTTAATTTTTTAATCTTCTTTCATAAGTCAGCCCTCCTACCTGGCTGACCGCCTCTGCAGCTTTTCTTCCCTTTCTTTTTGCTACCTCCAGCTGGTGGGAGTGCAGAAGGGTTTCACAATGCCTAGATAGCCTACAAGTCGATTCCCAAATTTGAACAGGAACTGTTTGATGGACTATTTTTTTTTTTCCTTTCATTTCAAATATTTTGCATAGAGTGCAGAGGACTATATATACTGTCAGGGAAATAAAGACTAGTAATCTGCACAAATTGTTCTTCATAATGGTCTGAAGACTAAAGAATGTATTTTCAGAATTTTTTTTTCCTGAAATTGATACCTACAGTAAGTTAGTTTCATGTTTTTTAATATGCAAGGTCTTATTTCTTTAAGTCTTCAGTACTTCACTTTTTTTCTCCTGTTAAATGGAGTAACAAAGTATGTAAAATGTGAATTGTAAAGCAATGTATGACCAACTGAAAGATTTTCATTGTTTTCATCTCTCCTTTTTTTTTTTTCTTTGTTTTAGGCTTGTCAGAATTACTATTTTCAGCTAGTTTACAAGACAGTAGCTGTGGTGATCTTCTGGAGACAGTATTTAAGACAAGAAATACTGGAAGGCTTAGAAATACATATTCTGTATGCACGATATAGCCCTGTAGGCAGTGCTAGGCTATGAATATGCTGGACAAAACGACATTCTTATCAAAGAGGTGTTATGGTTTATATTCAAATATTCTCTTTTAATATATGTAGATATAAAATATCTCTTCAAATACATATACTTAATTGCATATTCTTGTCCCTCCCTCTTTTAGGTTAGTTTTGTTTTTAGGAATGACATTTAGTAGTCGTGAAGAAAAAGTAGATTGTTTCCTTCACACAAGTAATTTAGTTTAAAATTATTTCCTTGCAACACATTGAAAGCATTATGTAAACTTGAGCTTTATTAATCAGACTTGATTTCTGAGGTTCTGTAGAATTTGCATCTTTATAACAATTTGTTGCAATGCAGTGGACATAAAGGCTCGTTGTGCAGCAATAATACATGCAGCAGTAGATGCCTTTGATGCACATATTTTTAATGCTATAATGAGTTTATTGATCGCCGGTAAATTCAGGCATTCCAAGTAAATTTCTTAGCATGTCTTATATTCCTATGTAATTTGTTGCTAATTTTAGCCAGCTTTTGGTACTTATATTTATTTCTGTCTGACACTGTCTGCTCTTGCAGATCAAAGGGCAAGAATTGGCTTATTCTCCTTAAACATATATATATATTCATTCACACCATTTGCTTGTTAAGTTAAAAGAGTTTAGAAAGTAAATCTTTCTGAAATTGTGAAAGCAATGCTTTTTAATGAGAACAGCTCGTACAGAAAAAACAGCAGACTTGTATCCACATGTTTTTTGAGACAGACAGTGTTGTTATGGATTATGAACGGGCAGGACTATACAGAAGGTGTACATCCAAAACAGCAGTAGGCAATTCACAAATGGTAAAACTAGAGAACTTTTTAATACGCTATTTATATGCCCCAGATTCACAGAAGGACATTTAAATGGCTACAGTTACAGAATATCATCACAAACATAGGAAAACGCTCAATTTACCATCTCTACTTACTGGTGAATGCACTGCTCTTTTTTTTTTTTTTTTTTTTTGTGGTTTATCTTTTGAGGTGCTGCCTTCAGAGAGGTGACCTGCATTGTTTAATGCTTGGAACTTTTTGATAAGTAATTGGTGACACTACATAGAAAAATTTATCTGAATTTCCATTCTCTTTTGTTTTTCCTCAGTAATTGGTGATACTATATAGAAAAAATTATCTGAATTTCCATTCTCTTTTATTTTTCCTTGTTTTCCCTCCATACTCTTTTTTTCTCCTGCTGTTCTGTTTCATTATTGCTGCTACCTGTTGCTCTGCCTTGCCTGCCACCTCCTTCTGATGACAGTTCTCCACAGTCCACTTTTCTTTCTTCCTTGCATTTGTTTTGCTTTGTGTTCTGTTTCTGTCTGTGTCTTGAATGCTAACAAGAGGAATCACCATCTCTTCCCCATCCCTGTCTTTTCTCTCAGCTCTGGTGTATTATCGCAGCTGATGTACTTCCCTACGCTTTGGCTCTCTGCATTTTCTTCTCCTTTCTTTCCCACTTTCATTTCTTTTAATATTTTCATGTTAAATTTTGGCTCTCGTTTTCTCTAAATCTTTCTGGAACTCTTCCCTTTTGCCATTCCTGCCCTTCTCTCATCTCCTTGGCCCAGGGAGCAGATACTTCTTCCTGAAATTGGGATCAGTGTTGTCCTCCTTGGAGGAGTGATAAACTATAACCACCATTTTCTCTCTTGACCTTACTGTCTCTCTTCATTGGAAGAAATACATTTAATTGGCAGACAACTAAACCCATGATCTACCAAATACCCCCTTCTGGCTCACTTCAGGTTACGAGGATGAGACATGGTGTTTACATGAGCCTTCTGGAGCACAGCAAGGGCTGGCTTTCTTTGCCTGCCCTTCAAACTGGCAGATACAGGGCAGCAGCAAAGTTGGGCAGGGACATCCTGACAGCCACTAGGCTGTGTATGTATTTCAGTATGGGCTGCTGAGAACCAAGATACTACATAGCCTTTTAGATATAATGGTACAACCTGAAGATGAAGAATAGGTGAGATAGAGGCCATTGCTATAGGGAAAAGAAGGACCAAGGACCAGTCTTCTTGGGAATAGTTTGTCGGGTTTGTATGCAACCTTTCCTGGATGCAGAGGCAAATAGCTTTCTCTTAAGCTCATTAATATGCAAGTTTAAGCTGTAACCATATGGGTTTGGTGGAATCTTCTTGTGGAGGAGCTTGCAAAAAATGACAGGGATGAGGTAATTGAAAAGCTCAGAGCTATTTTTATAAGGTAGAACCTAGGCTAGAGAGGAGGTGTAAGAGAGATGCAGGAGGGAGAGGAGCACAAGATTATACGGGACAGGGAAATGCAGGGAGAAAGGCAATATGATCAGTGTGTATGATTTTGCCACAAGTTGTTGATTTTATATTTTTCTTAAGCTTTGGAGCTTCTTTTAATTTGTAATGACACATATATTAAGTTTTGTTGGTTGCATACAGAGGCTTTCAACTGTGAATCTAAATTGCTGCAGCACCAGGAACATGACAATGCTAAATTATCAGCATTAATTTCTACTTATAATTTAGAGGGATCTGACACACAGCAACATCATGCTTAATGTACATGGAAAAGTGTTTGCTTCCCAGCAGCCAGGATGCATGTATGTGTGCTTCAGAGATAGCTCCAATATAGCTTTTACCTCTGAGATGATTGTAGGCCATTTGTTAATGGTGCTCCTCCTTAGCATGGCACTGAACTAAGAGGCAAGGGAGAAGAGTTATTTTATGGATTAGTTATGTGTCTTGAATTTATAGTGATTAAATGTAATTTGCTAAAATCCTTCTATGACCTGTAATTTTATAAAGTTTAGAGAGGATGGATGGAGTCGGTGAGTAGGCATAGTATTCCTAAGGGTAAACACCAGACACTGGACTTTCTGAACATGTGACTAGAAATTTTAGTTTCAGGAACACAGAGTTCTTATATTTCCTATACACACCAGATATGTGAGTACAGCTCCTTTTTTTATTTGTCACTGACATGTTATGATTCATTTCTGCATGGGTGTATGGCATGAGATGTACTTGCTGCAGGGCAGAGGACTGTGGAGGGAAAACCTAATCACATGGAGAAGTACACTTGAATTCTCCCCTCTTGATCCCAGTCTCTTCTGAGTTACTTTGCTCTGATTGTGGTTCTGCCAGCCAGCTGATTTGAAGTCAAAAGGGGATTAACTCATTTTTATCTTCTTTTGTATGGCAGAGAAAAATACAAGGAAAAAATTGCAAGGGAATAGCAGCATGGAAGAGGTAGGGAACTTGATTAGCTGGTAGGGTTCTTTGGGAAGTTTACACCTTTTGTGCTTTACTTACCACTTAAATTTACAGTTGTGTACAGCTACTGTGATTTGTCTTTCCAGTAACCATTGGTGTGTTTCTTTGCAAAAGGGAAGGTGGTTCTAAAGAATATCACACCAGTATATTGCAAATGTGGCATTAGAAGGCATCAGCTATTACCCTTTCTCACTTAAATGAAAGTGTGATAGTGTCATAACTCCGCACTTATGAATCTACACTAGGAATATCAATTCACCCTGGATTAGGTATTGGAAAAAGATTTTGAAAGTTGGAATGGGAGAATTTTCCATTTTAAGAGTAAAGGATTTATGCTGCCTTATTTACACTGCATCTGTGGCTGTTCCAACACACGCGGGTCCAAAATCTCTCATTCCTGACTTGGACAAATAAATCATATAGATTTGCTGGCATTGCCCATGGGAATAAAGGGGAAAAAAGACATTCAAACCAAGCTTAAATAATATCTTCAGGCTAATTAGAGCTTCAGCTCTTGGTAAAGATAGAAAAGCCAATGAAGTAAGAAGTAGGCTTGACATGCTAGTTGTGAAGATTCAAAAAGCGTTCCTCACTGCCATGTTGTTCATGCACAGCATTACTTTTTAGGCCCCACAGGGCCAAATTCTGCCCTAATTTATGGCCATGCAGGTTCACAGACTTTGTCAGGTAAACCTTTTGTTCCAGAACGCTCACTGTTCATCCACAGTGGATTTGAAATCTACCTGCAGGCTAAGATCAGTTGTCATCTCACTGCATCTGTATGCACACAGGTGAGCGACTGATGTTCACCTGTAATTCCTACTCCCATGGTTAGCACGCGTGTATTTTGTATACACATAAGCTAATTACAGTGAAGGCAGTGCTTAGTTTTTGAACTAATCACAACTGCTTTTTTCAGAGTGTGATCTACAAATGCTTAACACTGTGTTTCTAAATGGATTTCTGATAAAGAGGCCCTTCCAGTCCAGGTACAGGCTCTTAGTAGTAATCAGTATGCTGTAGTCCATACCTTTAACAGATGCAAGTGTGCAGTCCTCTCCTTTTGCCTTTGCACGTTTTAGTATTTGTGAAATCCATACAAGACTTTTCCTATTTTATTTTTTTTTGGGAGACCTTGACTTTGACCAGGTTTCTTTGTATACGATATCAGGACTTAAGGGAAGAACAAGATTAATCCATAACTGGTGCATTGTCGTAAATGGGGAAAAGTGTTATTTGTATATTTTTGTAAATATGTAACATTTAATGGCAGTTTTGTAGTGACGTGCTGTTTTTGAGAAGAAAAAAACAAATATATGTTTGAATATGCTTAATGTAACACTTAACTGTGATTCAATTGCACAATTAATAGCTTAATCAGAAGTCTTGTGCAATATGTAGTGCACACACATAACCAAGTATCTGTTAGTGGTCCACAACCAAGTTTTTGACAACTTCTAATGATGATGATGAACTGTGCAGAGCAGTTGATCACAGTCTCTTTCAGCTTCCAAACATGTAGCAGGCAAACTACTGTATACGTACCTGTGTACTCCACTGCATCCAAAGGTATGCATTTGTCCCGAGAACCTGCACTACAGGTTTTTCTTTAATAAAATTTGGTTCTAAACTATTTGTTGTTTTGTTTTGTTTTGTTTTCTTGTGAAGCAGCTTATGGGTTTTGTGGAGGCAAAACGGTTTTAGCACTCCCCAGAGTTTGTGGGCGCTTAGGCTTGTCAGTCGTTAGCAGCAAACTTGTACGGTAAGGCTGCAGCAAAGCCTCATCTCATCCTCCTGCACGTCAGAACAGGACCTCTTCTTTTTGCCTTTTCCCCTAGTGGAGTTGAGCTGCGGTATAACTGGTGTGAGGGTGACACTCTGTGGTGAGAAGAAAGCCATGCAATTACAGCCAAAGAAAAGTTAATGTTCTAGAATGCCACTGAATCAAAGGCTGAAAATTTCTGTCTAGCTAACGAATGAAAGAATTCAGCAGGTTTTAACCTTGATCTCCCAGCAATAAACAGCCATAAATAGAACAAAGCTGTGTGTTCTTCTGACCTTCCTGTGTCTTTGTTTCAATCTTTTCTGTTTTCTTTGGCTTCTTCACACACTACTTACTTCTTATTTACTCCTTTTTTCTTTATTACTTGTATTGTCTTTTCTTTATCCCACTCACTTCCTGCCTGTGCTATGTAGGAGCTGCATCCTCCTTACAAAATTGAAGGGTCGGCAAATCCAAACCTGTCCTTGAGCTAGCTGTATGCAAGGATTTGGCCCCAGCTCTCAGAGTGCTCTCTTGTGACTGATCCTAGCAAGGACTGTCTTTCTTTGCTAAAGTCATTGTACTTTTAAGGCCAGAATATTCTGTGCAGCCCTGCAATATGGAAATTCCTTCCTGGTTTAAAACTTCGAGGCCTGCTACAGACTTAGCTCAGATTTACCGCTGTAATACAGTTTTGGTTTTGCTGATAGGTGGTTGCTGCTGTGCAGATTGGCTGTCCCAGTGAAATCCTGAAGCTGGTAAAATAAAAAGCAAAGGAACAACTGAAAGGAAAAAAAAAAAAAAAAACACTTAATTTTCTTAGGGTGAATGCTCTGCCCTAGTTCAGCACTTTCTGATGGTCACTGCCAGAAGACAAAGCAGTTAGAGGAGCCGTGCAGGATGGGGAATGGGATCCTACCCCATCCTACCCCATGGCACATCCTGCTAAATGTAAAGCTGGGTTCAGAAATGAGCTTGAGGCTTTCCCTACTTGAGCGGCTCAGCTTGAAGACATTTTGATGATTGTCATTTCAATTTCTCTAGTCCTGTATTGTGGCTAGCTGAGGCTTTAAACTACAATCTATCACTAAAAAAATGCAGCCTGTTGAATCTCAAGTGACTTGTTTCATTTTCCAAATTCCATGCTCTGATATAAATAAAAACAAAACCAAAAGAAACCCTAAACCCTCTTATTTTTAATGATATTCCACAAGCTCTTTCAGAGGAAAGGACAGAAATGAGAACAGGCAGAGACAAGATGCTCCTGTAAATGAGCCACCTCAAGAAACTTGCCAGCATTTAACCTAAAGGGCTACTTTACTTCACAAACCAATTGCCATGGAAAAAATGATAAGATAATCGCTTCACTTCTGTTTTCTTTGCTGTCCTCCTCAAAGCCATATTAATTGCTGTGTTATTTTGAAGTCTAGTTGGTTTCAACATCATCATGAATTATGTCTCTGTAATAAAACTTCTGAGTCATAAACATCAGCCAATATTTTTTCCTGTTTTCCATTAAGAGACTGATTTTTTTTTTCTTTTTGTGATTTATGCCTTGAAAGATACTTTGCTTTTATATGATTCCAGCTGCTGTGGTGAAAATGTTACTGTACTCTGACCTTCATGGTTTTTCAGAAGATGATGCAAAATGCTGCAAATGCTGCCCAGTATATTTTTAACATGATAAAAGGGTCCTTTCTTATCATTTCATCGTACCATAAGCTGACCTCAAAAAAAAAAATGCTAAAAAAATGTTAAAAAAAGTAGTAATTCCAATCAATAATTCAGTGACAGCAGTTATCATCTATTGAAAAATTAATAATGAAACCAGGAATGAAGCTTTTCACTTATGTTCAACTTGAGACCATGTAGTAATAATTCTACTGCGTGAAGCAAAATCTAATAGGAAAATTATTTCCCTGTCATCAGGAGAGCTCATTGAAGAGGAATATCTTTCCTCTAATTATTTCAATTACCTAATATATTCTGAAGCAATAATGTTGCATTGTCTTGATCTTGAGATAGATGTTTGTATTAAAAATCAAATTGAAAAGAATATGATACATTATTTTATGGGAAAGAATGTTTTTGTAACTGGTGGTTGGAAAAATTAAATAGTCATTCTGAGAGAAACCAGCTTCATTTATCAATAGGAATATGGCAGGGGAAGAGGACGAAGCATACAATAATACTTACCCAGTGCGTGCTTCCAGGTTCCATTTACCGTGGAGCTGGACCTCTCTGCAGCAGAGCTGGTAGCTTTGTGGTAGCTTTGTGTCGAATAGCCTTAAGTCATTCTTCTCTGCCATGAATTTTCTTTATTGTTATGGGCCTGTATAAGCTTTTAGCATCCGTAACATTGTGGCAATGAGTTCCACAGCTGAATCATGCAATGAGGGAAAGTACCTCTGTGTAGTTTTGAACCTGCCCCATTAATTTTGGTACCCTGAGAGTTTGTACTATTAGTGACACAGACTATTTCATTCCCTAGTCACACTCTCTTTCTGGTTCCATTTTTTATAACCTTCTAACATATTCCTCCCCCTCCTCCAGATTTCTTTCTTCAGAAGAAGCCCTTATCTTTTTCCCCCTTTGGATTTCATTTTAGTATCAATATTTTTCCCTGTATGATGGGGGTCTCTCTTGCTCTTGTACTATCACCAATATATCTATTTATTCCATTCAGTGTCCAGACTTTGGTTAAATCCTAAAAAAGTCAGTGGAGATATCAGAATGTTTTTCTTCTTTTACCACTTTGTGCAAGTTCTTGTGCACAGCAGTTGTTTGAGTGTTATCTTTGTCATGGGGACATGTGGTGCCTGGATGACGTATTGCTACAGCTGAAGATGTTTTGCTGCTGACAGCGTGTGTTGTGATATTACATATGTCTGAACCAGGCAGGGTCTAGAACTCTGTGCTGCTTTTTAGACCACAGGGTATTTGCTGGTTGTTTTGTTATCATTATCATTGTTACTATGCAATACATGGATATTTTCTTGGACCTAACTATGATCCATGATCATCTTAGGGAGTAGTCAGAGCTATGTCAGCACTCATAATTATCTGGATTATTTTGTGGAATTGTTTATCTTTTCTTACCTTTGGCAGTTCTTTCTACATTTATTCACATTGTATTTCTTCTGACATTTTAATCACTGGTGAAGTTTCTGCAAATCCTTGTAGTTGGATTTTAGTGTTAATGTCCTGAAACAGTTAGTAACAGCAAATTTCTTCATCTCACTTCTATTTTTTTTTAGTTAGTTCTGAATATTCTGATATGCACAAGGCCCAAAGCCCAGCCTTGTGGGATCCCAAGGCTCAGGACTAGTGGAAAAAAAAGAATTTATGTAATTTTTTTTTCTTTTTTAAAACAACCAGTTATTTATCCTACTAAGCCTTTTCCTTTTATCCAGTAGCTATTTAAGATTCCTTTGTGATGGACCTTGTCAAAAGTGTATTGAAAAATCCAACCAGAATGTTATTTTCCTAGATGCTTTTTAACAGCCTCACAGACCTCTTAGAACTTCATGACTAATGACATCCCAGTGTACATGCAATGTCTGATGATTCTCAACTTTCAGACAATTTTTTTTAGAAAAGATCATGGGGGTGATAAAGAATCTAACATTAAAGCACTGCCATACTTCTAATTTCAGTGCCTCAATGGAGTAAGCTAAGGTGTTGGTGAGGTCTTTCACATCATTGAATGTCTTTGGTATGCAACTATATAGACACAATATTAAATATAATTTAATACCATAGAGTTTAAAACACCATTAAGTTCGTTTATAAGGCATTTTTAGGCCATGAGCCTAAGTAACTTAAGATACTAATTTTCTAATTTTTGTTTATATATTATTATACTGTAATAATACTATATATTACATATTACAGCTATTCTAAATAAATACATTTTACATAAAATATGTATATACACTTTGTCCTCTCTATATCTTTTCTACAAACAAAAATTCTTACTTTCTCTATAGAAATATTAATAATTTGCTTTGCTTTTGAGGTGGAAGGCTTTTTAATTGCATGAAGAGTAGTGAAATGTTACAAGCCTTGATTAAGTAGACAAAAAGCTGTGTCTACTTGTGACACAATTCTTATTAGTTATATAACCATGACATGTTTTACATATGCTGACCATCTTTTTCTCCTTAGGTCAAAGAGGTTGTGAGTACAGAAAGGAAACCAATTAGGCTGCTTCCATGAATTTAGTAAGATGAAATGTATTTTCTACTAAAACTTGACATTTAGTAATAACTTTAGTGTGGTGGTGGTGAGAGCTAAATCTAGGAAAAGCAGCAAGGAATACTTATGGCACATCATTATGCAATCTCATCTTTCAGTCATCTATAACGAATTGCTACAATCACAGTTATCTTGCCTGATAATTAGTGCAGTCTGATTCTGATCTACTTTAATTTCTCAGGGGTAATCTTTATCGCTGTACATAAAAATGTACACTATCTTATTAATTGGTTTGACATCTAAGCAAACAGATATAGTGACACTAGATAAACAGTACCTTCTGCTATGAGCGCTAAATGCATTGAACTACCATTTTCCATTGCTGGGCTCTCTTTTAGATATAGTGTATTCAAGTTGAAGAAAAATTGCACAGTTTAATGGGGACAAAAGTGACACAAAGAAATATATATACTTTTATATACTTTTTTTGTTTTGTATTTTCAAGTAACAAGAAACAACAATGCAAATACTTCTTTTATTTATGACAGGTAACTTTATTAATAATGGTCTTGTATCTGTCGCACCTACCAGGTGCCAGTCTTTTTTCACACTCTGCAAGACTTCCTGAAGAATAAACTAGAAAGGCATAAAGTTAGTTGAAGCTACTAAGACACACATTTGTAGGTGGGTCTGTTTTGGACTTTTTTTTTTTTTTTACAGAAGTTTCCATGAATGTGTGCCAAAAATATTAAATACATTGAGAAATACAGTAGAAAGACTATATTTACAGTCAATTATAATGGGCACTGCCAACATATCCAATAACAAAAATAAAACAAAAACTTTTTTATGTTTCTTTCATGCTTTTTTTTTCACAGAAATTTTTAAATATGATTTTGTTTTTTAAAAAATACAATAAGCAAATAATTACATTCTTAATATGAGAACATTATCTTACAACATACAGCCTGGGCCAATTAGTTTGAAAGTGTCTTAAATGAAAAAAAAAAAAGATACTAAATTAAGTATTCTCCATTTCAAAACTCAAATTGCCACAATCATCTCTTAAAAAAAAAAAAAAAAAAATTTGATCCCCTAAGATTATGATCTCTTTTTTAAAAAAGCATCACCCATTAAAAAAAATAGAAAAGCACCTGGTATAGTAACAGGAGTTTGTTGAGGAAGCACAAGTGTAACATTTTCTCAAAAGACACAGAAATGCAATGTTTTAAAATACAATAAATTTCATTTTAAAAAAGTCATACTGCTCTATTACTGACTTTGCCTGGTGATCCTGAAATCCTGAAAACATTGAAAATACAAGCTCTGTTGCTTTTTATAAAAATTGCACAGCAACAGTACTATTAAAAAAAATGGAACATATTTCACAGCACTGGATGTGGCCCATTGAGAGATTATTTCTAGAGGGTTTTTGTTTATTTGTTTCCTCCTTTGAAAACCTTGGCCATTACAAAGAATAGACATGTCACTAAAGGCTAATTGCAATGTTACCATTAGAGACATGCAATTACACAGTACGGGGTGGGGAAGTGGCTTTAAGGAGCCTCTGCAGGAGGTTGGGCGAAAGGATATGGAAGATACAATACTAATATTAGGTAAATAAGACTGACTCAAAGGAATTTGGCTTTTGATTACTCTGCATTACTTGATGCGGGACCACTTCTTAATGGCAACTGTTACATCCTTGCAAATGTTTACTAGAAGCCTAATTTGCATCATAAATATGTACAGATATAAATTAAATATTTATTGAAATATACAAATAAATAACTTAATTTGAAATAAAAAGCCTAAATGAACTTATTTTTGCTTCAAATTTGTTTCTGCTAATATTTATGGGAACTTGGTAATGTTTAGTCCATAGTCATACAGCATAGAATGTGCCCTCCACTTACAGTAATAAGTAAGCAGATGACTGAAAATAATATAAAAAAAAAATCCTGTTTTCGACGAAAACCACACTGACACTTGCTTCCCTATAGTATTTGCATTCCTGCGGCACTTTGTACAATTGCACAGTCCCAGGAAGCAAAGAGCCTTTTCCAATCTTGGACCCCATTTCTCCTCTGCTAAGGGTCAATGTGATGCCTGGCACATTTGGGAAACGGATTTAGCACTTCTGTGTGCACCATTATGGACACGCTTTTCAAACCACCTGGCATACACCTGATTTGGGGGAGCTGCTAAGTGCTGGGTCTTTCTGATAGCTCTGTGCATGGGCTCTGGGTTTGCCAATCCTAACAGTTCCTTCAGGAAGTCCTTTGGTGTCCATAACGGGACCACTGGACCATAACGGGATTTGATCGCTGATAAGTACTGTGTTGCCAACTTCTGTGATTTTACTTGCAAGTCTTAAGTAACTATCAAGATTCCAGCACTAATATCTCTGATAATCTTAAAATATGAGTACTTTTTAATTTTTTTAATTAGTAATTTTCTAATCCTCACAGCTGAGGAAAAAAATCTTGAGAATGTGATTGAAAGCTCTCCAAAGGCTTAAAAAAAAACACAGAATAAATTAAAAGAACCCAACTCATTATATACTTTTTTCTCCCTCATGATTTTTTTAAGCCAATCTTGAGATTTTGAAGGACTTCAGCTGGCATTTTACTGCACATAACTTTGCAGGAGTGACGTAGATAGAGACAAAGAAGAACAGATATCTACAATTTTACAGACTAAAATGCAAGACACGATTTCCTAGTAAACAGAAATGGACTCCTGTCTGAAAAATCCCCAATTCCTTGTAAAAAGGTTTATAAAAAGAGCCTTAAAATTATCATCCTTTCAGTCTCATCTTCCTCAAAAATAATAGCTGAGGTCTGAAAAGACAAAGGAAACTAAGTACAGCAGTGTTCTATAACTCAAGTTTTACAATACTATATTATTTAAAAAAAAAAAAGACTGACCACATAACCTATTCTGAGTTGCCATTATGTGTTGATTAATTTCAATTATTTTTCTTTTTCAAAAAGTATAGAAAAGAAGCAATATCTAAAAATACCTGTTTGCCATTTAAAAAAGTCAGGAACAAATCATTGCTTGACAACGTGACCTTTGAAAATGACTGGTGCTTCGGAATAAAGAGAATGTACTAAAAAGCATTTTTTTTCCAAGTATGGCAGCTTTTTATCTCCCAATGACAAAAGCAAGTGTCTTAAAAAGTATCAGAGAACTCTTCACAGCTGAGTTGTGTCATTCCACTGTTTCTCACTGCCATTGAGGCCAGTGGCAATGAAGAGCTCCTGACTTCTCAGTTCAAGAACGTCATGACCCCGTGAACACATTTCTTCAGTTTTCTTTTGCCACATGGACAGCAGTGTGACTGCTAATGAGCAAGCCTTGGCTCAGCAACTTCTGTGGCAAGCAGAGCTCTCCGAGGCAGTATTACCTGCAAGAGCACGTATCTGAAATGATTTCACATCATTCTTAAAGAACACACTGATCTTCAGTGCTGTTCAGGCCATCTGATGTAACGTAATTAACATTGCTGCTCTATACTGTTTCAGCAAAGTAAACTTTCAATTGCAACTATATGCCTCTTTTTACTTACTTACTATGGCTGGTTTGCTTTTTGGTTTTCATTTTCGTTACCAATGAAGTTGGAAATAAAGAGTTACAGGTAATAAAAAGGGGCACACATAGTTACACAGCAATACAGTAGAGGGAATACAGGCAAATTAGCGCCAAGCTACCATTAACTTAACAGAATTATAAAACCTCTTTTGGCATATCACTTGATACCACTTTTTGGATGAGTCTTTTGCAGCCTATGTCTTGGTCCATAATAGGTAAGGCCTTTATGGAAACTGAGTGGTTTTGCTATACTTATGTTCCATTTTTCATCTCCCATTCCTGGAAGGGGGAAAGAAAGATATGGAAAATGTTAGAAAAATCAAGATATTTCACTGATGTCATCAGATCTGCTAAGCCAAAACCAGCTGAGGTCAGTAACAGTATTTCCATTGACTACTGGATCCAGCCATCTACCCACAAATTAGTTAGGGAACGTTAACAAGTATGTCCTGATACGGTCTGTGCACAGCCTCCACCCCTCTGCAACTACATATGGCAACTTTTTTCTAGTACTTTCTAGGGCTTTTTAAGTGACATATGTGAGAGAGAAGTAAGCACTCAATATCTCTCATAGCTGACGCCAAGTCGTTTTACTCTTACATACTCTTCAATTTTTTACTGTAAAATTCCTGGTAAGCACACATTATGGCTAAAAAGAGAAGCTTACAGGCAGCGTAAAGTAAAGTTAGTTGACACTGAGTTTGTTTCCCATATACAGAATCCAAGTTGACCGATTGCTCATTAAATTTAAGAAATCCCTTTGCTTTTCCATCCCTCAGTTTCTCTGCCTGTTAATTGCAGATAATGACACCTACCATCCACAGCAAAGCATGTGATCTATAATGCTTTCATCCATGTATTTCAGAGAAAGGTATCGCTATTGCCATTTCTTCTGCCACAGAAGTGAAAAGTCACAATGAGATTGCTATAGCTAAACACCTCATTTAATGAAACTTGTGGCTATTGACTTGGGATGATATCTACAGTACTTCCTAATATTACATCAGAGCAGAACATGTGAAGAAGGATGGGCTGAGCCTAGGACATGCATGATGTACCAACTCCCTTAAACACAGAGATCAGGAAATAATGAAGCGCCAAAGGAGCTGGCCTCTCGCTGAAGTAATCTCTGTGGAGCAATTCCACAGCTGTTCCTAGCCAGGAACCGGGGTCTACAAATTCCTCTCCCACCCATCGACTCTGCAGAGATACTCTGCAGGCAGCATGTTAAGTTGGCTCCCAAGCTGAATTCCTGAGTTTAACACTCATTCCACACTATTTAAGAGCTCTAGCTGAAAACTGTTACTTATGTATGTAAATATCTGTTTCTGCTGCTGAAAGCAGTAAAAGCATTAGTTTGGCTGAACAGCTGCATGACCGTGACACCTCTTCAACCATTGTAAAGCACCACTAAACTCATAGTCAGTGATATTAGCAATGCAAGAAAAAAAAAAAATGGTAGGTTTAGAGCAGGTATAGAACAGTTTAGTATTTTTAAATCTTTTTTTTTTCTCCATTTATTAAGATATACTGCATTTTTAAGTATTCAATTAGAGCTTTAAATTATGGTAAACCTAAACTTAAAACACAGGATTGGTGAACTCTAGATTACTTTGAAAAAGGATGCTAAATATATATTCTCTAAGTCTATGCTGCCAAAGCTCTATAGGAAGTCCTTGGCTGAGCAACTGGGAAGAGAATTTTTTTAAGATGTGTTAAATAAGCCTTGAAAGCAGCAGTTTCTTCTGCAGGTGCAGAAGGAACATCTCCTTTGTTTCCATTGCTCCATCAGGTTCAAGTCAATGAAAGAATGTTTAAGTTAACATTATCAAATTGAATGAGAGCTGGGAAACCAGGAGCCCCAAAGCCCCAAACATGAGCAAAATGTAAGCTGCTGACCTTCACCAATCCAACAGTTTTGAAAACAAATTAGATGCAATCACTACAGTCTCCTTGCTACACATAAAAATTTGATTTTAGAAAGTCATTTGACCTACTTAAATAATCATTTTATTCTTGCACAGCAAGAATATTGGGAGTATTTTACTTAACTCACAATGCTAATGCAAATTGCTGTTTTCTACATTTTAGTTAGTCTCCATTTCTAGCACAGTAGATTACCAAAATCACGAGAAAATCCTTCTGACTGCTGAAAAATTTGCTTTCTTTTTTTTTTCTTAAAACAAACAAACAAAAAAATAGATATTACAACACAAAAAGCTAAAAAAATCCAGATAACTGTATGCATAGATATGTACAGTGTTTGTCTTAAGTACTCAACGACCTTGTTGCTGCTTTTAGATTTATCCCTAGATCTGTCTTCTTACTCCTCTCTGTATTCCCCTCTCATGGTGATGCATCTGGAGAGATTTCTGTCAGAGCAGAACACCCCCCCGGGGGCAGCACTCTGCCACACAGCTCTAACACAGCAGGCTGGACAGTGCACGCATTCTGCAGCAGCAGCTGCCCCAGCAGAGAAGGGCGCAGTGCTCTGGGCTGCTGAGCACAACAGTGCCAAGAGGGTGGCTGCAAACAAAAGGGTGGCTGGTGACAAGCTCAGCATCCTGGGTGCAAGGGCGGAGTGAGAAGGGAGGCATTCAGTGCATTTAAATGCATAGTGGAGAGAAAAAAGAGGAAAGAAAAAAAAGGCATTTTGAATGCTTATACAACCATAACAGTGGGCGATTTGCCAGTTGCTGAACACACAAGCATTAGCACGGACATGAAATCCGTTTCACTCCCACACATTGCACTGACATTCATGCACCAAGAGCCAAGTAAGTTCTGCTCTGGGATACTCACGTGTGACTCCCTTTGTTTAGCCACATCTATAAGGCCTGGGCTCACTCATAACTGCAAAAGGCCAAAAGAATTGAGAGCCAAATTCCACCCTCGCATATGCACATTTAACTCCCACTGAAGGGCGGGTGTGCTGCAGATGCATACCTGATGGCAGGATTTGGCTGCTGCTCCTTGCGAATGGGCTGAGCACAGCTTGGGTTGCACCGTCTAATTCAGCAAAATTTCACCGTTAATATTTAGCGCATGAGGTTTTTTAGAAAAAAGCTGTTAAAGCTGAATTGGATACTTTTGAGTTATTTTTCCCAGGGTAGGAAATACACTTAGTAGCTCCATAGCCTTTCAGATTAGCCTGATTTTATATGCAAGATTCCTCTACAAAAGGACGTGACCAAAATATCGTGCCATCCAAAGTGTAGCGATGTCAAACAGCACAGCAGGCTGCGTCCTGTATGGTGCAAGTTGCGCACAAAAATTAACTACAGCTGGAAGGTGTTCTTTACATCAATTTTTTTCAGGTTTTTATAGTGCCCAGGTTTCTTCAGCTCTACAGATTAAATATGCCTGTCTAGTCTGTAGCACGTGTGAAACAAATCCACGCTCCCTTTTGTCAGGCCTGTGCTCCAACTGCTAGACCATATTTTACCAGTAATGCTGTGCTAACATGCAAATCTAAGACAAAATGTGTTAGAGATCATCTGTATGGGACAAATTATAGTATAATTCGCATACAAAGATAAGCTTCAGTGTACATGAATCCTTCTTCAGGTTTGAAACAAACTTCAAACTTCAAAGTTAAATAGAACTGAAACTAATTACTCCCAGTTTAATTATTGTTATCCAACTTAAATGACAGAAAAGGCCATTGATGCCCATGGAAAAGAGGGAGGAAGGTGGGTAGGAAAGTGCTCACATAGGTACAGCATGAGAATTAGTTCATGGCTTGGGCAGTGTAGAGAGCTTAATGGGGGCTGGGAGAAACACAGGGAGAAACTGGGATGTGTCATAAAATCAAATCATTTGGTGAGCTGATGATGTTTTATAATCTAGTATATTTAGGTGCCAGACTTATGCCTGACACATTTATCACTATAAATGTGTATTATCAATGAAGACTAACTGCTTTTAATGAAAGTTACTTAAAAAATCCCTATTTTGCAGAGTATTTTATTATTTTGAGAACAGAAAGGGACTACAAAGAAGACAGATGTCTAAGATTATTATTGTTTATAATTACAATTAGCAGTGAACTACTAAATCAACAACAGCTCGGGGCAGTGCTATTACTGTCACCCTTGGTTATATGCTGCCCACATGCCTATGTTGCTGGCAAGTTTAGCCCAATGGTCATGCAAATCTCATTGAACGTAAAGCACAAAACTTGAAAAAAAAACTGTAACAATACAAGAATGCAAATTTCAGCCTGATCTTGTGAGATTACATTAAATTAATTTCTACTTGACATGTACATTAAGAGTAGTTAAATTGCATAATGCACTTTCAATTACTGTAATGCAGAACCATTCTGTTCTGTGTCAGCTGGCAAATACCAAACCTGAAAATGTGTTGCATCAGAACACTTACTGTAACTTTCAGCTATACTGGTTAGTGTAACTTAGTGGATTTTGGATGGACTGTCTACACCACACACCACTTACCTCACAAATTAAATTTATAAAGGAGCAGAGAAAAACAGGGAAAGAGAGGGAAGTAGAACTAAATCTGTCTGTCAAAGTACTTATCAATTCTTCTGCAAACAATTCCCCGAAACCAACCCTGACTGGAGGACGAGCATGCAGTATTTATAAAGTAATACAAATAATCTAGATATTGTAGAGTCTCTTCTTAAACCTAAATTTTACCAACAGAAGCAGAAGGAACCTATCTTTCCCACTCTCTACCTCTGTCCCTCTACATGCAAATAAGACTTTTTTTTTTTTTACAAAAAAAAGTAAGAAGGACAGAGAAAGAAAGCTACACATCTTCTCACCTTTGCTTTTCGAAGTACATGGCCTCGACATGGAGAATTATTTGATGAAGGAGGTCGCTTCAGAGCTGCTGCGCTGTTCACAGGTATTGAGCACTCGGTATCACTGGTATCACAACTGGAGATTGGAGAGTTTTCCAAAGTTCGGTGCTTGAAAATTGGAGACTAATAAAGAGTGAAAACCCTACCTTGAGTTTCCTCCAAATAGTCACACAGGCAGTATTATTCATCTAGACTTAGAAATCCAGAAACTATTTTTAAAGAAATCATACTCATGATAATGTTGAATAAATGAAAACGGGGCTAGAACAAAAGAAAAAAATACAAATTCTGTGTTCTGTGATGAAAATTAAAGTTCATTTTCTGTCATAAAGTAACAATGGGTCATAGGGAGGAATTGACATCTCTCTTAGATCCCTCTAATACAGCTACCCAGCTGCTTCTGGCACAGCTCCATAGCATGAGCCAGGTTGCCACACTCCATCAGGAATGTGTGAGATGCAGCCATTGCAAAGGGTGACAGTGGGACCAAAACAAGCAGGTCTCAGCCACTGCATGATGATTTGGTGCATTTAAAACTTTCCTTAGGATGGAGCAATGTCTCAGTTTATGCTCTTGCAAACATTAAGGACAATGAGGCATCGACTTTTGTGCCTTATCGTATCACAAATAATAGCTACATACATAGTACCTGTGATTCCCATGTCTTCCTGCTCCCATTGCTCTAGAAAGTACACCAGATGTAAGTGAAGAATGCAAGTAATGCAGAAAGGAAATAATTAATTCTGTTGTTATTTCGTGTGCTTAACAAACTTTTTGAAAACTCTCACTTCACATCCATTTTACTGGAGCCCTTCTAACCCATGGTACTAGGTTTTGCATATTCAGTGGACTGGCATACCTGTGGGCTTGATGTTCCTGACTTGGGCTCAATAGCCAAGCCCAGTGTGATGCCACCAGCCAAGGCTTTCTTAAGGCTCTCCTTCACCTCAGTGAGTTCTAGCTCCAGGTTTACACGCTCAGCCTCCTTTGCCTTACATTCCTCTTCCAGCTTCTTTAACTTGTCTTCAAGAATTACTTGGGTCTTCCTGCCTGTCATCCACAGAAATGTTATTTCAACAACGAGCTTAAACTGACACTTTCAAAAATTTTTTTCTTTTTAAGAAAGTAAAGAACAAGAGTTCAAAAAAAATCAATGACTTCACAAAAATGTTGCATATTTTGCAAAAAAACATCTTTCCATGTAAAAATCTAGTAATAGAAACCAAATGCTTTCTTTCAGGTTGCTTCCCAAGATTTCTGGTCTAGTTGCAAATCAGTATTTGTTTTGTTATTCTCCCATGTCATGAAAATATAATTAGCTAGTCACAATAAAATTATTCCTGTGTTCTGCTTAAGTCCCCATCACTGTTAGCTCATAGGTATATATATGTATATATACACATCAATTCATATATATACACACATATATTCATACATTATGTATGTATATATGTATAAAAAACAAATATAGATATTACAGAGTATAGTTTAACATCAAAGCCAAACAAATATGGACATTACAGAGTATAGTTTAACATCAAAGCCAAACCTCGTGTAGAACCACACCTTCGTCCCACAGTGCAAGGCTGGGAAATTAAGCCTACCGTGGGCAGGATTCAGCACAAAAAAACACCTCATACCAGCATTGACTTCAATGGCAGCGCGTAGATCTTTTCTTTCTTTTCGGAGCTGGGCCAGCCTATTCCGGAGAGCTTCCTTCTTCTTTAGCAGTTCCTCCTCTTTGCTCTGTAACCTCTTTGCATCTGCCTCCACACGATTTTTGCCATATTTGTACTGTTCTGCATCTGTACATATTAGATGGCAGTTATTTATTTCATTTGCCTGCTCCCATTCAAATTTTGATCACAGTTTAAAATGGGAGACACAAAAAAATGTAGTTTTCTCAATTTAACTTTGGGTTAATCAGGGTTTTGTGGCATAGATGTTTTTGTACAGATGCTTCCTCAGCTGTTCAGGCAGCTCATTGCCTCAGTGACTTGGTTAAAATAACAATAAAACCCCAAACTATGCCCTAGATCTGAACATCGCACGAAGCACTTCATGTTTTGAGAAACTGGTTTAACGCCACTCTTCCACGGGCTTTTTCTGAAGGTCTGTGATTCCTGCTGAGCTCTGAAGCGCAGCTACAGAAATGCTATGGGACACATAGTTTGTTCTCTAGTTTATACGTGAAAGATGAGAAATACCAGTTATTTTCTAGCACATTGTTTTTTAAAAATGGCGTTGCCCTTCTCTGTAGTTCAGAGGAAGAAAAGGAAGCTTCTCTTTATCTCTGAACCCTTGATTTTTAATTGGAAGTGGTCAAAGAAAAACCTTCTTGGTTGCTATTTTTACCTATTTTCCATTTCTACTTCAAGTACCTACAACACACATCTTTTCTCACCTGACTGAACAGAACACAATGATACTTAAGAGCTTTCTTTCTTCTTTTATTTGATTTTATAATTTTCCATACAAATGCTTTCTTTTCCTGGCTCACATATGTGTTCTAATTTATTTCACAGCCACTTCTATACCTCTGCTCCAGCTGCAGACTCAAAGGAAATAGGTCACCACACAGATCAGTTAGTCTGCATATTTGAAGGCAGTCAACTTCACTTAAACCATTCCTGACCAACAGTTGTCTAACCAGTTTTAATTGGTCTTTAGCATCTGAGATACCTTTACTCCAACAATCTATTCCAGTACAAATTGACCTGTGCAGTTAGGAATACACTTTTTTTTTTTCCTAAAGTCTAACCCAACTTTCCCATGTTCCAGTTAAGTCCACGACTTCTTAAAAAATTACCATGAGCTGAAAAAGCCATGTTCATTCCTTCATTGGCAGAAGCCAAATTTTGGAATCTATATCTTGAAAATTATAACTCTTTTTTTGTCTCTTCTTCGTTAAGGAAAACTGTCATTGTGAGGCTTGTTTTTAATTGCTAAAAATTATAGTATTGGGAATTAGACACGTTTCTCCTCATAATTTCCTTTCTTCCTAAAATTCCTTTACTGAGCCTTCATCTCAGGAAGCATATTTTCATATTACCTACAGGCAATCTACCTGCCCAGAAGAATCCATGTTCTGAATTTGCTGTTTATGGATTGAAATCTCATCTAAGGAAGCTTTTGAGCTTTATAGTTGTCTTCATTATTTTGTTGTACCTTTTTCTTTTTCATTAAAGATAGCAGTAATTCTGCTTATGAACAATATAATGTTCTAACATCTTTCCTAGCTTCTCATCCTGGTCTTAAACAGGAATACAGAATTACTCTTTGCCTCAAATGAAGAATCATTACTGATTTTTTTTCCTTCTGCTCTCATGACTTTTTGCAGCCACAGGGCCACATTTCATATTTATCATTCAGCCCATGACAACCTTTTATCTCATGGCATGGCTGGAGTAACATTGTGTCACAGATGTACACAGTATCTCCTATTCAAAATCTTGGTGGGCATCTCCTGCCTAGTCTCTCAGCCACTGAATTAAAACTTAGTGGTTCTTTATCATCTGCCAAGAAGACAGCTGCCTTGGGTACCCTCATGTCTGCATTCACAGTGGCACCAGTGAGGAGATATACTTACTGGACGCTGTGCGCTTCACACAGGACACTGACTCAGGTTTCTTTGGTTGGCTGTTTAATGTTCTCACTTTTCCCGTGATCCCATTAGCAGTCGCAGGAGGTTTCTTGCCTTTAAACTGTTTGAAAACAAAAGTACAAATGGTCTCTGGCTATTCCTGTGCCACTAGCACTGCAGTTATCCTTTCATCAAGGGCAAAGCTTGACCAAAAAAAAAAAAAAAAAGTTGCCGTATCAAAGAACCTTTACAGACTGCATTGATCCAGCTGGAGATGGCGCATCCTTCAGGAATTTAGTCTCTGAAAGCTGCTTGCTTAGCAGGATTCCAGAAGTGAAAACACCAGGAAACACAGGATAATGAGTGGATGAGCACCCCATCCCTAGTGATATCCTGGTTTCCAAATTATTCAAAACTCTGGCATTTACTGTACTAAGTCATTATGAGGCAGAAGAGTTTTACCTCAAAATAATTTCACACAGTAAAGATTCTTGAAACACAGGTTTTTCAAAGTTAATTGCATACAGAAAGACCCAACAGGGTTTGCCATACAAAAATTCGACACCTTCTTATTTACTATATGGTCTTTCCAACACCATGGTATGTGGATTTATTTATTTATTTTTTTAAATGATAAAATTATTACACATTTTAAAATATTAGGAGTTAATGCATTAACTTCCTCTTCTACAATCTCTAGCTACTAGTTAAAAGTTTTCTTACTTAAAAAAAGGCAAACTCTTATAATGGCTAGACAGGACCAGATGATCTTGGAGGTCTTTTTCCAACCTTAAATGATTCTATGATTCTATAAAATTACAAGAAAAAGTATGTTTCACATCCAAGGGGAGCAGTATGGACTGAAACCTAGGATGAGAAATGCTGTCTTGCCTACTCCTGGTGTTTCAATCCGGAAAGCGTTAGCCAGGCACGAGGCATACCCGTGACACAGTATCTTCACCTGCTTCTAAAAGCTTTTGAGGACTGAACTGAGAGTGCAATGAGAAGCCTGCTGCAGCAGCCTAGAATCATGGAAATTTATTGCAGAAGCCCCATCTTTGATTCTGCAACTTCACTAATGCTATTATTTGAATATGAGGTTTTTGTAGGGTTTAAGTTAATGCACAATACAACAGGTACCTGACACAAGGGAAATAACTCTTATCTAACTGTGCAGTTTCAGATTAGACTGAAAGCCACGCATCTCTGTGATACTTTGACAGGCTTATGCCAATGACCAGCTTTCGGAGACTGGCTACAGGCTGTCACAACCAAATTGCTGTCACAACCAAGCCATATATCACTTTTTTTTTTTTTCTAGTCATTATTCCTTGCCTAAGGAGATAGAAGGTGTCTCAATATGCATCCAGGTTAAGTTTGGAAGGCTGTATTTTATTTTTTGATGTTATCTGCAATCTGTAAATTGTCAAGAGCTTGTGGGGAAGGCCTTCCCCATGTGCCACGAGGAGACAATGCTTCCACAGCAGAATTTACAACTTAGCAAAACTGTTTTAAGGCCAGTAACTTATAGCTAAACCCCAAGCACTTCAGTGCTCAGATTGACTGAAATAGCCCAACATTCTTAAGATAACAACCAGATAAACAGAACAGACAAAAAACAAAAAAAGTTTTGTCAAGTATTAAATAGTACAGTACCTGCGAGACCGATCCCCTCCCCACAGCAGAGGTATTAGTGACAGACTGAGCAGAAGACAGATTGGATGAGACAGGGTGTTTGTAATGGTTAGAGGAGAGTTTGTCAGTAGATAACCTATTGGCTTTTCTGTCAGCTGGCGGATAGCGTGCAAAGATTTTTGGAGACGGCAAGTTATCGTACAGGCCTGCATTATCATAAAGCATTTCTTCTCCAATGTTCCTGCTACGGGAAGAAGGAAAGCCATCTTCTGGTTCCCACTGCAACATACACACTTTGGCAGTTAGTAAACAATACATCATGCAGAACCTAAATGAAATTAAAACATTAGTAAGATTTTTGACCATAGCAAGCCCTCTGCATTTAGTAAGCATATGCTTATTGCCCACACTTGAAGCTAACTACTTAGTAAGGTGGGAGACGGCACAGTGTGGAAAGGAAGCATTGCATTACATGGTTTATAGCCTTTGCATTTCAAATAGGATGAGCAAGCCAGTGCTATCCTAGCACTCTCCCTGTTCACATATTGTACCATCAGTTTTTATCTCTAACACTGAGAGGGCACAAGGAGACTGTGTTAACACAAGGAGAATGTGTTAACAAGGGATACTCATGGTCTGTAAATCTGCTACATAAGTTGGTAAAAGTAATAATGCCTAACAGCTAGCTGAAGCTAAGAATTGTTGGCTTTTTTTTTTCCTTTTTTTTTTTTTTTTCTTCAGGTTGTATGTCTTTCCAGTGAATACCAGCTGCTGGAATGTTAGTATTACATTTTCTTTGCTGGAGGATTATTATTCTGAGCTAACTATCTAAAATAGCTATAGGCCATTTGTCCATTTCCTTTTTTTTTTTTTTTTTCTTCAGAAAATGGAAAGCTCAAAAACAATACTCCAGTGATTCATTCAATTAATCTTAAAAGAAACCAAAGGCCTGGTTGCCAAATATCCTTCCTTAATCCATCCTGGCTGTGGCAGTATGCTACTCATACAAAGGCTTAAGCACATCCAAGAACTACACACAGAGACTACTCACCCCCCCATGCTGTTGCGTGCAGTTCCCAACAGGGTTTTTTCCTACCATCTTTCTGACATTACTAAGACATGATGGAGGCCTGTACTTGCAGTCCGCTTAGCACTTTGAAGCAATGAATTCTTCTGAGCTCAGCCTTAGTGGGGACCTTTATGAAGCAGCCCAACTTAAGGGCTTCCATATCTCGCCTGTAAATTTCCTTGAGGACCATGTATTACTTTGGGTTAATATCCATTATGTGTTAAGTGCTATTACACAGCTGCCTATGATCAGCTCTGCAAGTTAGAAGGATGGAAGTGAGCCCTGTGGCTCTCCTTTGGGATCTGCAGTACCTGCTCTCATGAGGAACACAGCCCCAAGGATGGAAAAGTGTTCTGGTTTTTTGTTTGTTTGTTTGTTTGTTTTCAACTGAGACCAACAAAATGCCTGGTGTAACTGAGTACTCAATTTTGCCAGGTCCAGTGTGACTGAAAAATACCTTCTTAAGACGGTACTGTATTCAAGGACCTGGCAACAAATCGTCAACAGGCAACTGCTTTCTAAATGCACGCTGGCTCACATGCAGGTTAATGTGAGCAAGATGTCCCACGCCCCTAATACCCTATAGGTGTGAGAGAAGTTTGCAGTCCCCAGTCAAAAAAATAGGACTTCATTTGGAAACTGCCCACTGGGCCTTTTTAGATAATATAATTTTCAGATGTCCATGCATTCAACACATGCAAACCATTTGTTCTGTGTAAATTCAATTCTTACCGATCCATTTATGCAGGGAACATCATCATAATGAAGTGCCATTCCACTCGGACATGCGTAGCCATTGGCAGTGCTTCCCCGGTACGGATTTGTGGATATAACTCGCCTGTTCATAAAACTGAAAAAAGTGAAATAAAAATAATAAAAAACAGCACTTGAACTGAGTCTAAATGATGATTCAGTGGTATGTTCCCTGTATCTGATTTTGTAGTCTGGAAGCACATATCTTCTCTCCATCTGCAGGAAAGCTGAGGACAGTTTTCCCTTTGCTACTCACATGTTACTGCTAGCAGCCAATATTACACCATATGTTTCTGTACTGTATTCTTACAGCGGGGATAAGGCGGTGTGAAAGCCAGGATGGCAACAGCTGTAACTGCTCAGTGGCATGTTTACATGGGAACCTGCTGATCTATGTTATAAACCAGCTTGCCAGTGTCACATAAATGTTCCCTTGTTGTCTGCATGGGCGAGAAGCAGGTGTTTCTGAGTGCACGCATGTCTGGGGGGATGAGAACTTGGAATCCGGAGGAACAATAATTAAATCCAGCAAAAAAAAATGAAAAAAGAAGTGGAACTTGGATAAAATCTGAGTCAACACATCCATCAAAATTTGCAGAATAATTTATTCCCCAAATTGTGGGGATTTTTCATGTCCACGTCAGAACTTCTGGCTAGGTAGAGTTTGCACAATGGCACTATGCGTCCCAGCTCTCTGTCTGGGTAACTGCACGCAAATATTCCATATTCTCATTATTGCTATGTTTCACGCAGTGGATGTGAGCCCTCTGAATGCTTCAAAAGGGATATATATTTTTCCTTTTGTTTTCTCTTCCCAAATCTATCTTGTAGCTTGTGTTACTGGAATTCTGAAGAATATCACAGACTACAGTGGGCTTTGTGTTGGGAGCAAAGATCTAACAACGCAGAAACTGACAGAATCAGGCCCAATAGCAATAATGACCTCAAGAGTTAGTTTTCCTTTCTAGCAACCTCTGAAATTGAATGAGGTATCAAGTGAGATCCCAAATAATTCCTACAGATTCAGGTATATGTGAACAGCAAAACAAAGCTTTCCATCTCAAACAATGGGACCATTCAGGCTCTGTGGTGATATTCATAAAATATGACAAAGCCCTACTAAACCTGAGAGGGTCTTCTGTAGTGCTGGCTGGAGCTCAAAAGTTCTGTGGTTTCAACATTCGCTTTCTTTTGGCTTTGGAATAACATATAGTTACTGAATTTGTTATTCAGAGAGAGACAGACCTCATCCAGCTATGGCTCACCTGAGCCATGGGAGAGCCAGGTTCACAGGAGGGATGAACCTGCCTGGTTGAGTGCGAGCCTCTTAGGTCTGCCACAGCCCCAGTGAATGCACAGGTAGTGCATGGGTGGAATAATCATTAGCCAGAAGCTTTTCTTGTTAAAACAAACAAACAGTAAAGAGCCTAAGATAAATGCCATGATAAAAGTGTTTATCATATCTCATACTCCATTAGACATTATTAAAGGGCTGCATTTGTTTACTGCTCCTCTTAATGAAGAACATTACTCAAGTGTTTCTGGTTAGTCTGAAGGACTGCATTTGGAGCTCTTATTGTAGCTTTATTTATTTATTTATTTAAGTAGCTTCATTGAGAGTAATGCATAATAGCCAAGTCTGAAAACTGGGATATTCATTAACAACATCTGATGCACCTGCACTAACTGTTTCCACCACCACAGTAAGCTAACATTTATGTAAGTATCTGCAAACGCTTCATAAGCATTATTTCACTAAGCCTTTCTAAACCAGTTTACAGATATATCCTTGTAAATTAATTGTATTCTGAAACTGCTAGATGGGAAAGCCAATGGAAAAAAAATTTGGAAACAACTTTTATTCAGCCTTTCCTAGATGCCTAACGATTTACATACAGAAAATTGATGGGATTATTAATGAAGAGCCAATCACTTGGCACAGTAACAGTCTCAGGAAAAGAATAACCAATAAATTGAAGTGACTGAATGATAACCAATGCTGTAATGATAACTGTTGTTAATTTGGAATATTGATATTTGTCCTATAAAGAGTGGCAATAATATTTTGTTTACACAAGCATCATTGTCATTTCTCCTTATTTTCTAGTAGTTGAAAATCAGCAGATGGCTACTCTACTTGCTTATTGACAAGCTCTTACAGTCTTTTTAAGACACCCAATGAATTTTAACTAATTCTTAATAGGGGAATTCTGCTATTTTGCAAGTTGTTTGACATTCCTTTCTAACATGTGGTTTAGTTGCATATGTTTTTTCACTTGGCTCCAATTAATATCACATTTGTTCAGAGAACGAAAGCCAAGCAATATTCAAGGGGAAAAGGTTTCCATTCTGTTTCGTTCTTAAATGTGGTTATTGCGAGATGATGACCGAAGCAAAAATACACGTCAACACAGGATAAACTTTTTGAACCCTATTAACTTCAAATATTAATATAAGTCTATAAGCGAAGTGCATTTTGATTCTATCAAAATTATCTGTTTTTTTGCAAAACTGGGATTGTGGTAACATTGAGTCATTTCCTATCAAAAGAAGTTCAAGCTAGATCCTGAATGAAACTGCATTTTCCCTTGCTAAAGCTCTTTTAACACCTAGCTAATGGAAGAAGAGCCTTCTTTTGGAAAACTCTGAAGCTTTTGCCTTTTTTTTTTCATATTCAGTCTGTTTAAAGTTATGACAGGCAGATGGGTGTGATTCTCTAACGTATTGTCACGCGAATTCCATATTTGTGGAATTTGAAGGAAGTCTCATTTGGCAGAGATGAGGGATGACGCCTCTGCAAACTGTCTTGCCAGGCCACCCCTCTTGTGACCCCAGCAAACCACGGAGTACGTCTGCAGCAGGAGATGTCGTCTGTCCCACTAGTTCCCTCGTTCCCATTTCTAAACAATCTTATCTAGCCAAGGAAAAATGACAGTCTCATCCCACCAGAGACTGCTTTAATGCCAAAATTAGTTAATTAATTTACTTTGAACATGTAAATCACTCTATATGCTAAGTATGGATTACTTTTTTCAACACAGGATTGGTGATGGGGAATTCACTGGAGTGATTTGCATTTTAAACAGAATTTCTGGGCTGTACCCAAGACTCCTTCCCAATTTCTACCTCCTAAATTAAAAACTAGAAATAAATTGAACTGGAGCTTGACTAAGTTTTTAATTAATCAAAAAAGAACTTAAGAAGGAAACACCGAGAAGGTGACTACTCAAGATGTAAATTTGCTGCACATTTTTAGTGGTTCTGTTCAGATACAAATATTAATATAGCCAAGAAGTAAATAATTTTAAACTGCATAGATGCATAGTTATTTACTTTTCAGCATTTGTCCTCTTCTAGTGATAACTCCAAGGCTTCAATCAAAATAAAATATTAAAATATAGCATTTAATAAGGAGACTTACTTTAAAAAAAATGAAAAATGAGTCAAGATTTGAGTAAAGTTGGATTGTGTTCGCGTTTTTACAGAACTTTAGCAGGATGCCAACAAGATAATCTTAAACACAGCTATCATGCTGTGATCCTGAGACACTTAAGGATTTCAAAATCTGGTAAAGGGCTGGGGGGATTTGATAAGCTCTGTTGGCACCAGAGTTAACGTACAGATATAAATTCTCACAGTACTGAAAACACGCGGGCAGCTGAATGCCTCTCACCAGAAGGTCTGTTTTGCAGCCTGGATGACGCTTGCCGTCATTTCCACGTCGATGTAGTCATAGTGCAGAGCTCCAGGGTCTGTTGAAGATCCTGTTTCTGCCAGCAACATCCCTATCCATCTGCCCATGTCTTCAGAGGAGGATGCCTGCAAGGAGAAGCATACATAAGGTCTTTAGTCAGCCACTAAATTGGGGTTGTCATAGAATTATTTCAAAATGTTGCATTCTTCTTGGCTGACAAATTGCTACCATATTATATGAGAAGCTCTGGCTTTCTTCTGCTGAAGTTAGAAAACCCAGTATTTCTCACTAAATCTGCTTTGCTAGAAGTGCACTTTAAGTAAGCCATGTGCTCGTCAGTTATGATGCAATACGAAGTGGGCAATCTCCATAAATGAAGAAAAAATAATCACTTACGGCTAGTTGATTTAAATTCACGTCATGCTTATATTAGACCTCAGAAAATTGAAAACTGTAACAGAATTATTTTCCTAGGATAGGCTGGGGGATTTTAGTTAGGATGAATCCTGAGAATAAAGTATTATTGCCAAGTAGAAACAAGGAAAGAAAATAATGAAACAGTAGAAGAAGTTTTAGCTTTGTTTTTTGAAAAATTCCACTTGCATTTGTCTAGCTGATGGCATTTATTTTCCTAGTGGCACAAGTAAAAACAAATACTGTTAAAATATATTTTTTTTAAATCATATTTTACTTCAAGTCACCAATTGCGAAGTTAAAGAGCAGCAAAATAAATAATTTTAAAAAGGGTGGGAAAAAAGAAAGAGTGTGGTTTCTAAATTATTATTATTAATTTTTTTTAACATTTCTTGGCCTTTCATAGCTCCTTCAGCTGCTTTCTAGTTTTTCAAATTCTCTGAACTGCTCACATGCAATAGGACTTTTTGCAAGGACATGAGAATAGTATGACCTGCAGTGGGAAAGCCAAAGTGGTCAAAGTGCCTGTTGTGCCAATGAAAACAAAAGGTTGCCTTCCTGCTAAATCTTCACTCTGCTTCACTTTAAGTGGCTTTGCATTTCAGCTTTCAAAATATAATGAATACAGCCCCCTGCAAAAATCACTTTTCAAAGTTCAGTTTTGACAAGATCTGAAAACAAGATCTGACATAATTGTTTAACTTCATTTTGGCTTTTCAATCACATCTTGCACTTGAATTTGTGGCAGAGATGTTAAATGCTCTAAATAAGACTAGACATAGCCACTGAAGGCAATTTTCTAGATCAGATGGGTTTCCGATACCAGTTTGCCAGTCATCAGCAGTTGCCTACTGTTTTAGAACTGGGATCCCATCAGCCTGGATCCTTCCCCAGGTCAGATCAGCAGTTGTCCAGGCTGCAAGGACTACCACTGAGCTCTTCTCTGCTCCCATCCATCCAGGCACATAGTTACTGTGCAGCTAACATGGGTGAAGGTATGACTTCTGTGGTGCTAGAAGTATGTCACTGAATATACATGCAGTGTATAAAGAGACTCACCGAGTTGCTGGCATAATGTCTTTTCTTACTGTAGAGCTACAGTAACTGGAATTCAGGCTGAACAAAAGTAGTTCATGTAAGCAGCAGACAAATGAGGGTTAAGATCGTGAGAGTTCCCATCAACCATGGTCCATTATTTAATTATTGATAAGTTATTTACCCAAAGTGATTGTAACTCTGATACAAAAGTGTGCCTAGAGAAGGATCACAGAGATTTTAGTACCAAGTCAATGGAACACCAATGCAGGGAAAAAAAATCTTAAAGAGATTTCTGAACTGCATTATGCAACTTGGCCCTAAATCTCAGTTCCCCCTTTGCCTATAATTCTTTTTTCTTTTTCTCCCTCCAGTATTTATTATCCATCTCAGTAATAATATTATTCCAAAGATTTTTCAAGCGGCAAGTTAGTATGGAAGTGATTCTCTAATTTAGCTTGTGGTAGTCCCTACAAGTCATAGCCATTAGCAGCCACAGCACCTCAAGCACAGCAACCTCCTGCCCGTTCCGAAGCAGCCGGAAGGTCAGGGGATGCTTTGAATCCAGTCCTGGAATGACTTCACAGCCACGGAGAGGGATAGAAACAATGTGTGTCTTCAGATCTGTCCTGTCCTTGTGGAAAATGAGTTTATTATCTTTCACTCGGCACCAGCGCTCACGCCAACGGTTATTTGAGAGCACATTGAGATATCCTGCAATGAAATGAAATGTGAGATGTTTTACTCCTGACTTTTTTTTTCTGGAAAAAAAAAAAAAAGAACACTACAACTTACTTTTCAATGTAATGCTAGAACTTAAACAACTTATTGCTCTTACAATAGGAAGCCCAGACGGATTTTATGAAGACAAGTAAATGACCTTGCCCCCAAAAAGCATATAAAGATGTGATCCTGCTCACCTGCAAATGGCTTTCTGTGTCAGTCACTGCAGTGGCTGGGTGAGCAGGAGCTCACCAAACCCCAAGACTTTAGTAAGAAGTGAAGAGGGAGAGTAGTAACAAGTACATACACAGCTGATGTGCTCACACAGCTTTTTCATAAAAGAACCACTTTCTTAGTGTATAATGGTTTTGATAACTGTGACTGCCCAAATTTTCTGGGAAAACCACAGTTCCTTTTATATAATCAGGTGATGGGCTGGCTTCTGTAACATCCACGGTCAGAGTCCCAAAGACCTACTTAGCTCCTTCCACTCAATGACAGTTCATTCTGCTTTGCCAGAAGGAACAATTAGCACAGTTAACTGTACACAATGATGTTACCTGTTCTGATTTCATTTAGAAAGAAGAATGCAACACTTCTAAAGAAGAATTTAAAGGGTCACTACTGATGCCAACAGAACTAAAAATTAATATTGGCTTAAAAATCAAGAAATAAATACATATAAAATTTAACTACGGTTTACACAAACTTTTTTTTTCTTCTCTCTCTCTTTTTTTTTTTCCCAAGGATACTACAATACCCTTAGAACAAATCAAAATTTCATGACTAAATTGCATTTTAAATAAACTCTGCTTTTCATATCATGCTCTATAACAGATGCAGACAGTATCTAGGTATATAGAGTCAGAAAATGGGGAGTGTCTTTCCTTCCCTGTCCCACAGCGACAATCATTCCAGACTCAGATGTTAAAATCAGGAAATGAACGTCCAATATTGCTGTCTTGTTTCACTTGTAAATAGAAAAAAAAAAAAAAAAGGCAAACAAAAAAATCCTCCAACTATCTTTTGCTTCCAAATTACAGTTATTTGAATACAGCATGTACAGAGACAAATAATACCTTGTACAGGCCAGAATTTATTTAAAAAAAAAAAATTCTTCTTTCTCAGGTCTGATTTTCGTTTAAGCACTTAATCATATTGGATAACTATCTCTTTGGTTTTCATTAAAACTATGACCTATCATTATTTTTTCTGGATTTCCCTTCCAACATTATGATTCCAATGTCAAAGCTTGATCCAACAGGATATAGCAGATCAGAATTGCGCACATCTTGGAAGGTGCCATAAAAAAGGAGGATGTGCACAATCCTGTGATTTTGGCTCCTTGTGATGATCACACTCCAACTCTCCTTCCTCCTCCTGTAACAAAAACCTGTATAGCTGTGCATTATAATAGAATCCCTAGAAATGGAAAACCCTTCATGTGCAAGCCAGCTGGCTTGTTTTGGAGAGAGTCCTTTTTTCAGACAGTACTTTTCCCCCATCTCTGCTCCCAGTGCAGCTCTAAAAAAAAAACTCTTCCAAACTCTCATACTTCACTTAATTAATCAGGACTGCATACTTGTCCTCCACAATATCTCTACTTAAAGCTTCAGAGCTTGACATGACCAAAATGCCTTGAGTGTGTTTCCAGTTGGGGCATTATCACTTCATCTTAGTCCAGGTGGCCGAAGACCAGTGATACTGTAGGGAAGAACTTTGCCGTGAGTCCAAGTGCAGGTGGGTTTCCATTTCCACTCTAGCTGGGTGTCCGCTGCAGCCCGGCTGCGCTTTTCCCTTTGTTCATGGTAGGCAGAGCCTTCTAAAGTGTAAAAGCCTTCAACTATGGAGCAACCTCCCAGAGGGTATTGCACTCAGCCAAATTTCTGGTAGTGAGAAACTCCTTTTGCAAAGACTTCCTGCAATGACCAAAGCCTAGACACTTACAATATATTTTTCTATAAAATTTGCAAGTGGTGTAGAGTAGAGCCAAATGCAGACAATAGTAATGGCTGTATTTATGTCCATTTCTGAAATAATGATAGAAGTACTAGGAATTATTGCACAGCTGTGGTTAACATATCACATAATATGAAATAATCAACAGACTATGAGACCCAGGAAGTTAGAGGTTTTATGGAAGCCAGATGCTTCGGACAATGCATCTGGCTGGACACAGCTTTTACCAGCTGTTCTTTTGCTTGATAAATCACATCTGTACTTAGATGATGTATGGACATATATGCACACACTTATTTAATCACAGATTGCTTATGGGAATGATTCCCAAAGTGTGGCTTGAGAGCCACCTGCCATCTATGAAGTTCTTGCTGGTGGTCTACGGATCTGCTTCTTTCACACTGGGTAAGCATCCATCACACTTTGTGCACGAAGGAGTTCTGCCAGCTGCTGCCTAATCACAGATTTCTGTGTTTTCCAGAGTTTTCCTAATCAACTAAAGGGGAACAGGCAAATCCAAATTCAAAATCCAGTGCAACTGATTCACAACTATCTTGCTATGGAACATTTTTGGAGAAGGCTGGAAGAAGAGTGAGATCAACTTTATTCAAATAAATAGGTGTTACTTAATATTGGAAAACAGGAGAATGTAAATATATTGTGTTGTTTGAAAATAGCAGAGCTGTGATGACATCAGCTAAATGCATTACACAAAGTCCTAAGTGGTAAGCAAACATTAACGGCTCAGATACATAACATAGGCATTTTCTGGATGTTTTTTTTAAATATACTTTATTGGTGTTGCCAAGCAGTACAGTTGTCATTAGGAATAGTCAACATTATCAGTTAAAATAGCTTACTCTAAATTTGTTACTTCATTCAAGTTTTGCCCCTATGTACCACTTTGGGAACCACACCTACAGTCAAATCTCTTTAGCTGAGGCCAGTTGACTGCTCTCATGACTGCCATCGCATATAACCTCATCAAAAAAAGACCTGGTGCCTTCCCAAGAACCTTATTCTAAATCGTAGCGTAAATTTATTTTATAATCTAGTCTATATTCATTTTGTACCTGTTTGTTTGAAAACAGCTCATTTCCCTCAGAGCCTGTGCTACCATTTTATTAAAAAAGTCAAGCACTTCTAGTCTCTTTTCAAGTGATAAGCTCTTGATCACTCTCCTCCTCTTTCATCAGGTGCATCCTTCTGATGTGGGGGTAAGAATTACAGCAGTTAAAGTAAACTTCATAGGAATTTCTAGCTTAGAATTTTACAAAATTTTAGTCACAAGCTGCAGTTCAGACTTAAATAGAAAAATCACTTACCACATGTTGGAACATCTTCTTCAGCTGATGAGGTCTGTTCATCTGTTGATGGCTTTTTCTTTCCTAAACCTATGATCTTCGTTATCTTTTTCCCTGTTACTTTTGTCACAGTGCCCTTGGCTTCTGATTTTGAACTTTTTTTCCTCTTCACTATGAAGAAAGCAAAAGCATGTATTTTAGTGGGTTTAAATTATCCAATCAACAGAGGGAACCTGAGTAAAAATAGTAGTCCAGATATCCAGAAAAACAAAAATCAAGCTTCTAATTCAATTTAATTTAATCAAGTTTAAAATTTCTTTCCAAAACAGTCATCATCTAACTTATCAATATGCATGAACTACTTACCTCATATACACAAGAATAAAAATCAAGCCAGATGATCAGTCACCATTCTAAACATTTACCTCAAAATATTTCAACAGTTAAGTATTTAACAAAGACAGAATATGCTTGCCTAGCAAAATTGGTCCTGCCGTTAAGGAATATAAACACAATGGGCCTTTTAGAAAGACAAGACTTATAAATTAGCAATTAACAATTAAATTAGTGGGATCAGTATAAGCATTCAATGATTAAAAGTTCACACTTTTTGCTATCTTGCAGGCTTACAAGAAAAAGCTTGCTGAAAGGAGGGATTTTTGTCAACTGCCACTCTATGCTTCCATTAACATGTTACTAGTAAAATTACAGCTGTATGCATTGAACCATGGTGAGCTACTGAAGGTAACATGGCAAAGACAACGGATATCATTTTAAGAAGTGCCTACCTGACTAAAACCCTAACTAACTAGTTGAAAAATAAGGAAAAAAGTTTCTAAAGCCAAAAAGAATTAAAAAAGAAGAAAAAAAATCTTTTATTTGCAAAACAGAACCCCCCCAAAAGAAATCGTCTTCATTTCAGAAACGATGTTCAGTGGATTTGAATTCCATCAACAGAGCAAAAGTTACTCTGATAACTGTCAGGGTAGCAAATTTACCCATGAACTTGCACTGATTTATGATTTTGATACATTTAAAATAGTTACTGATTGAGCTGCTCTAAGTTTATCCCTGACCTACCAACTCCCTTTGCTACTTCCCCAAAACAGAACATTTAGTGGTTATGGACTTGTGTAAACCGAAGAGAAATAGGACAAAATGTTCACATGAAAAATAATTATGAACTGATGAACTGGGAAGAAGAATGCACGGAAAACAGAGTAGCAGTTTGGGACTCACAATGGCACAATTTATCATGTTTAGTTTAATTGTTAGCAAACATGGAAAACAATTTAGAAATTGTATCTGTAGCCAAGACTGTACAAATAAATCTGCCACCTGCTATGTGCAGTGCTGAGGGGGAAAAGGTGCTTTTGGGGAGTGGATAGCTTTTGCTCCAGCAAACATCAATGCAGTGTGTGCAAGCAAAGGTCCAAATCTCTCTTCCTAAGGAAAGGCTGTTTACAACTTACCTAGAGCTTTCCAAACATGAAACAAACTCCCATGGTTGAGGGAGCTATTTTATTCTGCTGTAGAACTGAGAGGCAGCAGAAACAAGGCCTTCATGACTATGTTTTAGAGTCTCAGGGATATACTGATTGCATGACTGCAAGTGATTTTTGTCACAAAAGCCTTTTCTTCTCTTCTCTTTCCCACAGCAAAACAAGAAGCTGGTTAAGAGTGGCAGAAAGGCTGGTCTATGGGTGATGTACAGCAAAGCAAGCTCACTTAAGTATTTCCTTTCCATTGTTTAAAACCAATTAAAAATATTGCAACTTCACCCAGAACCACTTAAAATATTTTAATCTCTTTGTAGTTACTAATGCCTGTTAATATTATTACTACACAGTTGAAGGTCATAATTTTCAAAGCAAATGGTATTTTTAATTACCCCTCTTGAGAAATCTTGAGGTGTGCTGGCTTTCTAGCAGTACATGCTCCAACAGCATGCTTCCTGCAGCCCACCTGAGCTACCAGCCACTTTTGGACATCTTGGACAACACCCATTCACTGAGGTGCTCAGCAGGCTCCAGAGGTTAAAACAGTACTGAGCTTTTTGAAAGCTAAGTGGAAGACTTCTTGCTGTGGAATCTGACCATGTGCTGCAACTTCTACAAACCACCATAGCTGGCATTGTGCCATACTGTTGGGTATGTAAAAAATATTTATGGTCAGGAAATGTTGGAAAACGACACAGGAAGAAGACAGTGAGAGAGTCAAAAGGCGAGACAGGGCTGGCACCAAAGCCAGTATTGACACATTGTGTTCTCTGCGGCTCACATTACCCTCATCTTCACAGCTGTAGAAAAATGTCAGTTTTGTGTATCTAAATGATACCATTGCTACACAGCAAGCTAAGGAAGTCACAGAGGTTTCTTTGTTTTGGGGAGGAGAGTGAGATGTGGGGATGGAAGTATAGGGGTTGAGTTTTTTACATATAACTCAGAAAAAATTCCCTCTGGGTTTGGGATGTGCCTTTGTCAGATTATAAAGAATACAAAATATGCACAGCTCCAAAGTAGCATGTGTAAAATTATATGATTATATAAACCTGATATTACAGGATTAGGTATATTTTAATATGTTAATATATATAATCATACATAGTACTCATTTTTACATGTGTGTATAAATACATGCATATAGACTGACATATGTCTATACATACATATATATATAATATGCACAATTCTGTCTTTCTAGTATTCAGTGATAGCTTTTTTTTGCTTAAAATCTACATTCACTATTCATGTTGCTGCTGTATACAATTACCACAAGCAACTGTTAGACGCTTATAGTGGTTGCGCTTGTCCTGAAAAAAAATGTACTTTTGAATACACAAAAAGGCCAAGTTGAAATTTCTGTATTCTATTTACTTGTACTAATTATATTGATTTTACCCGCACAATAACAATTCAAAAGCATTACTACCTATTTAAAAAAATAAAAATCAATACCTATTTTACTATCTCTGTATTTGCAGACACTCTTTACAGCAAGCATCCAACATTTGAGACTTACCTTGTTCTTTTCCGTTGCACACTGTAGTGATGCCGTTTTCCACAGCACCCTCCCCATCTGAACTTGGCCTCTCAGATGACAACTTCTGCAAGGACAAAGAAAGCTGCCATATAATGTCACCTTCATCAAATTAAGTGTCATGAGTCAAAGTAAAAGTATGCTTGCTATGAAGTAAACCACTTTCTAAGCACCAATCCACTTGAAGACAAACTTAAGTTTGTAAAAAGTTTTGTTTGTTTGTTTGTTTTGTTTGTTTGGTTTTTTTAGTACTACCATATAGGCTTTAGAATAGCACAGAAACTACAAATTAACTCCGTATTTGAAAGTACAGTAAAAAGATTTTCCTTCCCAGGAAATTGGTGATAAAGCCTTTGTCAGTAGGACTTTTAAGTAGGGCCTACAGAGGCATTTGCTCATGTGGATGCCTTAACACAGGAGGGGCTTAATCAGTGCTGGTAAAGTACTGACCATTCACTGCAGAGTTGTTCTCCTTCCTAATTCTTGCTCAAATATCTTGCTGGGTAAAGGAAGCAGAGACAACTACTTGTGGTAGCTTCTTACAAGTTTTTGTGTTAAGGGACAAACACTTGAAAGGGTCTGCTGAAACTGACAGCATGCCTAGGGAGATCTTTTCTCAATTTTGAGAATTAAATTCTCAAAAAGACAAGACTTCCCCTCAAAACTCCTCTATAATTTTCGGCTATTCTTCCCTGAGTGTTACAGCCTTGCTTGCACTTTGCACTATACAGAGAGTGTCTCTGCAATGCAGCTCACACAGCACAGCTATTTGGTCTGCACCATTTAGCAGCTCAAGAGAAGCTGATATTGGACACAAGACAGTCTGTTGGTTGTTCATGACCAAATGAATAGACAGGGCAGAATTTTTAACTCTGTAGGATATACACACATATCCAAATAAATTAAGAGAATGCAGGGGGTAGTATTTTAAAACAGCAACACAAATCAGCAAATAGTTATCTATAACCTCCCTAGAGTATGGTATAACAAGAAGAAGTTTGTGCATCAAATCCAGAAACTAAATCCAATTTCAGCTTTTGTGGAAGTTAGCATTATCAGTTTGATAACTTTACCTTTTCCAGTTCTGTCTTGTGTACTGGAGAACTAGACAACGGCCCATCGGAGTCTACAGTGCCTGTACAGTTGCTGCACACATCTTTTATAACCTTAGGAGACAAAAAAAAAAAAATTAATTAGCTACCAAATACAAATCAGAGAAATTATCTATGAATGTTAAGAGGAAATAGGAAGGAGAATCACACAGCCATTTAGTAGGCTGGCAGGTTAGCAAAGCATCAATGTGAAAATCTCCCTGTCCACAGCAATGCGTTAGGCAGGCTGCCACTATATGAAGCTCTCCACATTGCCTCCGTAAGTCATTTCATGTGTGGCCTGGAGGAGACATAATGTCTAGAGGTGGAAGGTTTCAGTTTCTAGACAAGTTAACTCCAAGGCTCTCCTGAGTAAAGAAACCAACAGTGCTAGTGATTTCTATGTGCTAGTTTTGCAATATGAACTCAGCTGACACCACCAAATTACTTGCACTATGATGACAAGGAGAACAGTTTTGCATAGCATATTACCCAGCTGTTTTTGGTGGGTTTGGTGGTTTTTTTTTGTTTTGTTTTTGTTTTGTTTTTGCTATTGAAGATCTAAGGAAGTGCCAATGAATACCTTGGAGTGGTATTTTGTGATATTTTCATTTTATACTTTCATACAGACATAAAGGTATAGGTCAAAGTAATTGTAAATGTGTTTTCAGAAATGGGAATGGCGTTAAGTCTGTTTTTAAAATGTTAAATAAAAATCCAGAACCTAGAAATCAATGAGATTTTGATAGAAATTGAAGAAGTTCAAAACCTGAAACTAAATAAATGTAAAAATATGCAATGAGCAAAGACATTTGTTGATTCCCTATGGACATCACTACTTTTTTTTTTTTTTCCCCCTCTAGTAAGGTTCCCACCTGACCATTATCAGTCTGAAATTGCTAGCGCTGATGAGGACAGATCTTGAATCTTCACGTCAATTAATGTGGAGAATGATTACACTATTTTTGTCACACATGCTACTCATTACTCTTTTTTTTTGTCAACTTACCTTCTGACTGTGATGACATACGGGCTTAAGGTCTACATGTGCAGTCAGAAAAAGTGGGCTAGGGAAAGCAGCAATAATCACTACTATCATTTTTAAAGCTTTTCAGACGCACATGAAATAAAAATTTTAAGTAGATATTTGGACAGATAAATTAGAAAGCAGCAGACAGAGAAATTAGAACACACCCTTTGTGGGGAGAGCTCTTCAGTGTTCGGCATATCTAATCAGTGTTTACCACATCTTATCACATCTTTATCACATTTATGGAAAGCAGGTCCTGATTGACTAACCTGATCTCTTTCTCTGATAAGATGACCTGCTGAGTGCATGAGGAACAGGCTGTGGATGTTGTTTACTTAGACTTTAGCAAAACATTTGATGTTGTTTCCCACAGCCCTCTCCTGGAGAAACTGGCTGCTCATGGCTTGGCCAGACATACTGCCAGCTGGATTAAAACCTGTCTGGGTGGCCAGGCCCAAAGGGTCACAGTGAATGGAGTCAAATCCAGTTGGCAGCCAGCCACAAGTGGTGCTCCCCAGGGCTCTGTACTGGGGGCAGTTTTGTTTAACATTTTTAACAACAAACTTGATGAGGGGATTGAGTGCACCCTCAGTAAGTCTGCAGGCAACACCAAGTTGGGTGGGAAGTTGATCTGCTTGAGGGTTGGAAGGCTTGGCAGAGGAATCTGGACAGGCTGGATCAATGGGCTGTTTCCAGTTGTATGGCACTCAGTAAGTCTTGAGTGCTACATTTCAGTCATAATAATGCCATGCAGTGGTATAGGCTCAGGGAAGAGTGCCTGAAAAGTTGCCTGGCAGGAAAGGACCTGAGGGTGCTGTGCTGGTTGGGAGCCAAATGAACGTGAGTCAGCAGTGTGCCCAGTTGGCCAAGAAAGCCAATGCCATCCTGGCCTGCATCAGAAATCAAGTAATCAGCAGGCCTAAGGAAGTGATTGTCCCTCAGTACTTGCCACTAGTGAGACGACACCTTGAGAACTGTGTTTAGTTTTGAGCCCCATGCTACAAGTAGGACATTGAGTCATGAAATGTGTTCAGAGAAGAGCAACAAAGCTGGTGAAAGGACTAGAAAACAAGACATATGAGGAGTGACTTGGGGAACTGGGCCTGTTGTAGTTTAGGGAAAAGGAGGCCGAGGGGAGACCTGATCACTCTCTACAACTATAGAACCACAGAATATCCCAAGTTGGAAGGGACCCACAAGGATCATCGAGTCCAACTCCTGGCTCCACCCAAAAATTCAGACCATATGACTGAGAGCACAGTCCAAACGCTTCTTAAACTCCGACAGGCTCGGTGCCACGACTATGTCCCTGGGGAGCCTGTTCCAGTGTGCGACAACCCTCTCGGTGAAGAACCTCTTCCTGATGTCCAGCCTGAACCTCCCCTGTCACAGCTTGACACCATTCCCTCAGGTCCTATTGCTGGTCACTAAAGAGAATAGATTGACGCCTGCCTCTCCACTCCCCCTCGTGAGGAAGCTGTAGACAGTGATGAGGCCTCCCCTCAGCCTCCTCTTTTCCAGGCTGAACAGGCCAAGTAACCTCAGCCGCTCCTCATATGTCTACCCCTCTAGGCCCTTCACCATTTTTGTAGCCCTTCTCTGGACACTCTCCAACAGTTTCATGTCCTTTTTGTACTGTGGTGCCCAGAACTGCACACAGTACTTGAGGTGAGGCCGCACCAGTGCAGAGCAGAGCGGGACAATCTTCCCTTGATCGACTAGATGGGTGATCTTATCATAAAAGGAAATCAAATTCGTTAAACAGGACCTACCCCCCGTGAACCTATGTTGGCTGGGACCTATGACTGCATTGTCCCGCAGCTGTGCTTCAATAACTCCCAGGATAATTTTCTCCATAATTTAACCAGGCACTGATGTGAGACTGACAGGCCTGTAGTTACCAGGGTCTTCTTTCTTGCCCTTCTTGAAAATTGGCACAACATTTGCCAGCTTCCAGTCAACTGGGACCTCTCCAGATTCCCAAGACCATTGAAAAAAAATTGCGAGAGGTCCCGCGAATAGGGAATACAAGGTTGTGATAGACTTTCACTGGGCACTCCTGCATGCAGGATGCTCAACATTGCCATCACGAATAAAATAGCTTCATAGAAGATCCTGTCTGAAAAAACTATTGAGATTTTTCCTCACAGGCAGGCATGGGAGAAACAAGCATCCTGCAGCGCAGGGCACCTCCCCTCCCGCACAGCCTTGTCCCCGTTCAGAAATGTCTCCTCCAAATCACTGCGCCAGCACAGCAGGCACACAGATCCGTCCCACCACCTGCATGGCCACCAGCACCCAGCTGCCACTGCCACGGAGGCACCAAGGCCAGCACCAAGGGAGCCGACCCGTCTCACCAGGTGGCACATGAGGAGCACAGCGTCCACGGGCTCCATCACCCAAATTTCTTTCCATAGACGGCCCTGGGGGCTCCCACAGGCCGTGCAAAGGGAGCTCAAGGGGCTCCGGCACTCAGGCTATGCCACGGCCTGTGTGGGGACTGAGGGCAGGGCTGGCGGGCCTACGGCGGGGTGGGGACATAGGTGAAACCACAGAGGACGTGTCACAATGTGGGGGTTGCTTTTAAGGCAGCAGCAGGCAGCGCTGCTGCAGTTTGGCCTGAGCCACTGGCGAGGTGAGTGAAGCAGCGGGGGGAAGGCTGGGCTGGGGATGGCCAGGGCACAAACGCTGGCCCCCCAAGGGGCTGCTAAGCCTGCAGGGCAGGGCTCATGGCTGTCACCGCCAGCTCTGGCTGCAGTCCCTGCTGCCTCCCACCTCCCTCACCCCCTCTCCTACCTGACCCCAGGGGCCTGCGGCTCCTGCCCAAACTCCCTCAGCCACCAGCCAGCTCCCACCCAGTCCCACTGACTCGTTTCTCTCTCAACTCTTTCAGACCATGGTTTCAGCGATTTTCTTCACCCTGACGTTCCTGGGTTTAATACATAGCCCACAGAAGGTCAGCGATGAACTAGATGCAGCTACAAATGAGCACATGCGGCAGCGTGCAGAGGAGCTGCAAGTGCGCATGATGCAGCTGCTGCTGGAAATGGAGCAGAGGGACTGGGAGCACAGCTGGGTGCATGTGGGAACCCTGCTCCTATCTGTGCTGAACCACTGGCAGTTCTGGGCCCTGACCAGAGAGCTTGTCTTGTTCTTTGTGCTCTGCTGCATGCTCATGAAATTGTGCCATAAACTGGGCAGCAGAAACAAGAAGGGCATCTCCGGAAGCAAGAAGGACAACGACATCAAGGAAGACCCCACTGACATTTTGGATGCCTGCAGATTTGTCAGTGGGTACCTGCAGTGGCCAGTGAGGAACCTGGAAGAAACATGCAAGCTCGTGGAGGAACTGGTGGACAAGCTTCTCTGCGTCTGCCAGACCCTTCCCAGGAGTAAATTCATGCCACGGCTGCAGCCACCCATTGAGGTGGGCAGCGCCTTCGGTCCCACTGAGAACGACACCATCTACTGCCTGCTTGTGCCCCTGAACCCACCCCCTGGGCACGCCTTCCACCTGGAGCTGGGCACCAAAGGGAAGAGACACTGGCGAGGAACTCCTGCCTCCGCGTGGAGCTGCAGTGCATGTGCACACGGGAGCGGCTGCTGGGGGACATGCTGTGCTTCCTCCACCGTCCTGAGGACGAGCTGAAAAATCAGGACCCAAACCTCCTGGACACCCTCTGCAGTGGCTCCTACTTGGATGTACAGAAAATGGCAAAGTGGTTCCAGGAGCTGGTGACAGAAGCCTGTGTGGTTATGCCTCAGTCATCCCAACTGCAGCTAACAGTGCTGCCCTCCACCCGCTTCTGCAAGCTCAGGCTGACCAACGCCTCCAAGGAAACCCTCTCCATCGAGATCATGCTTGGGGTAAAGCAACACAACTCAGACACCTTCCTGACCTTCGAGTAGGCAGAGGCCATTGTTAGCAGCAGCACGAGGTGGCCACAGAGCTGCGCTGTGCCAGAGATTCTTCAGGAAACACCTAGGCATGCTCGGCACACCTTCCACCTCAGACATCTGCAGCTCTGTGTTTGTATCCTGTTAAGCACCAGTTTCGCCACCCATGCCTTGAAGATAGCTGTCACGCACCTCCTGACCACCGTGTCTGTGGCAAGCATGCACAGGAGGGATTCCCAGCCCCACACCAGCGATGATTACGGTGGCTACAAAGATGACTGAGTGACACCCTGCTTGCCACATGCCCCAGAGCTGAGCATGCTGCCCATGGAGAGGATGCTGCTCAGTGGGCAGTGGGAATTGCTCCTCTGTGTCCTCTCCACAGCAAAACCACCCCTGGGAGAGGCACACCCTATGCAGCTGAAGAGACTGCTGCAGGGAGGCTTGAAGCAGAGACTCCTCTTTCCAGCTGGACAGTGACCACCTGGCCTCCTGGGGAGTGTCCATTCGCTCCGGGAGCTTTGACCTCTGCAAAAATTGCAATATATATTGTTTACTTGAACAAATGCTTTGTCTGTGAGTGTCTGTACTACACTTGGTCAGGAAATGCGGGCATGAGGTGCTGACAGCTTGACTGCCACAGCACTGGGGAGGACTTTGCTGAGGAGCTGATTCCATGGGCTCCAACTGCGCTCATCGCTCATTGTGGAGCTACAGCTCTGCTGCCTGTCCTTGCTTCTCCAGCAGGGCAAGGAGAATAGCTCAGAACCCCACGCAGTGCCGCCTGTTGCCGGTGTACTGTATGAGTCTGAAGGGGGACTTGTGCAACCCGAGGCAAACCATGCCCTGGGAGCCCAACAGCATTGCCCAGGATGACTGCGGGGAGGCAGAGGTCACGCTCTCCATGTGGGGAGCCCCCTGCACAGGGGTGAGTGCCATCAGGGAACACCAGGACTTTGCCTGTGCTGGCTGCTGCACCAGCACGAGCCTCAGGGACAAGCCAATGCAGAGCAGCGGCTCCAGGAGCTGGAGGTACCAGCAGAGGAGTCCTACAGCCCTACGGGATGGGAGCAGCGTTTGGCAGAACATCACACCCCGTTGACCATGTGGGCCCAGTTCAGATTTATCTAACCACTGCTAACGCTGCAAATTAAAGGCATCCCAGAATGGATGTAAGAAGGAAATGAATAACCATTTTGGACGCTCTGTGGGCAGGTGGGAGATGCAGCAGCCAGGCTCCCAGCCCTGCTCACCACCAAGCAAGGTCACTCACCAGTTTTAGGGAGTTTAAAACTGGCTGGGGCTGCCCAGGACACTGAGCCCATTTAACAGCACTGGCCCAGCAGGCTGGTTGCAGTGAGGAGAGTGAAAAGGTGAAAGGTGACTGGTCACAAGAAAACGGCCTCAAGTTGCACCAGAGGTTGTTTAGATTGGATATCAGGAAGAATTTATTCACCGAAAGGGTGGTTAGGCTGCCCAGGGAGGTGGTGGAGTCCCTATCCCTGGAGGTATTTAAAAGATGTTTGTATGTAGCGCTGAAGGAAAATGGTTTGGTGGTGGACTTGGTAGTGTTCGATGATTGGACTTGGTGATCTCAAGGGTCTTTTCCAACCTAAATGATTCTGTGATTCTGTTCTATATACACTACTCTTTACACTCACATAGCCACACAAGGACAGCAGAGACAGGGTAGCTGAGAAAGAAAGGCATTCTATCCTGCCAAAAGCTTTCCTGCTAGACATGCAAAATTTCCCCTTTAAATTCACATGGCTCCTCCTTTTGCCCTGTTTATAGCAAGTCTGTGTAGCAGTGAGCAGGACCTGGCCTGAGAACTTCCAGTTCCAGGGAAAACAGCAATTAGCTTACTGTCAAAATCCAAATTTCTTTAAATAGGGAGGAGAAGAAAAACAACAAACAACCTCTTTCCAGTTTTGAACTGAACAGCTTTGATGTGGAAACCATTAAAGAGATGAAGACATTACTGAACACAGTTTTAAAGTTCGTTTCGCAGCACTGAAGTTCTATTTAAGGGTAAAGCTAAACAAAACAAAACAAACAAACAAAAAATGCTTATGGGCTTACAGAGACCCTAATGATACAACTCATGTGCACATCATGAATTAAAGGCACTATATCCCATAAAGACAGGAAGAAAACAAACCCTGTTTTACAGATGGAGAACTTGGGAATGAAAGAAAGATTAAATCACTCACTCAATGTCACATAAAAAATCTAAGCAGAGGAGGGAAATGAACCTACATTTTTATTTCTGAATGAGTATCTTAAAATGTTTCAGTATTCTTTCTTGGCTGTCTGAATTTCCCTGTATCTTTTCTCAGAAATGTAAGCACAGTACTATCAAATTCATGGCACTTGGCATGCTTTGTAACAGAAAATTTAGATGTGTCTGGTCCGGAATATTTGCATCTTGGAGTTAAACTTAGCCCTAAGTTTCTCCCAAAATACATTAGAAATTGTTTCTGTATATTGCTTTCCTCTCAATTGCTGGTCTTCAATTTGGTGTAAACTTGCTGTTTTCCTCGAGAAATGGGACCATACAGTTTCTGGGAACATTCATTTCTGTCTCCTGCATGACCCTGATTCAATGGCTCATGTTTTCAGCATCTGCTCACACCACACAGTTAGTTAATTTTGGCAAAGGCAGATAGTAATGGGAGTTACAGACAGAACAGAGGGAAATGATTTGGCAGCACTAACTGAATAGTATGTGCAAAGTCATGCACTCAAGTAAATACAGTTCTTATCATACCTCACATATTTAAGGAGAAGCTAAAGTGTTTAATTGGGTTGTAATTAAATTTTCATTAAAAAAATGACACACTCTCAAATGGAAGTTCACATCAAGATATGAAGAAAATGCACATCTAAGGATTCTACACTTCATTTCGGCTCAAGGGGTTCGCTGGCAAAGACTTGCTTATCACCTTCTATAGGCAGTATAATTGTGTTTGATGCACAGCGTAAAACTCATACTTTCAGAGCTCACCAGGATGAAATGCCTTAAATATATAATGGTTGCCTGGATGCACTCTCTATAATTACGTTTGCAGACAGCTGCCATTATAAATGCGGTTTTCACATGCTTATAGCTTTAACACAAAATTTTAGGGATAAAACATTCCACCAGTGCTGCCAACTTGCATAATTTCAATCACAAGACTCAGAGTCCTTGTCAATTTTTTCTATGATGTTCCATCTCCTGGAGTCATATGAAGACAAAACACTATTTTCATTAAAAAATACTTGTGAGCACGAGTGGGGAGAGGAGGTCAGAAAACTTTTATCTGCTGCAATGAAACGTATGAATATAAGAGCAAATATCTCAATGGTTCCAAAAAAGGAATCCCCAAATGTGTGATTTTTAATAAAATGACACAAACTGGAAGGCTGTTCTGAGAATACTTTGTAATGGACCACACTCCATTAATAGTTTAAATTTTCCCACACATAAGAAAAGGGAAATCATTCTCTTTCTTACCACAAATGCATTGTATTTTACGTACACACACACATTTATGCACAGGATCTGCCAGGAAAACACACTATGTATTAAAATATTTAAAATATATGAGAAAATATAATCCGAAAACAGAAGACCTTTCATATCTTTGGATAGCTTCAAAATTAAATACATTTAAAATAATCTCCTGTTCTTCCATCACAAGAATTTTAAATATGACAATTGCCGTTACAATAGTACAGTCAGTAGACTTCAGAACTGCCTCTTTCAAATGCAGATATGGAAAAAGCTTGTGCAGCCTGAACTGTATTGCAATTGCTTATTTATCTTATAGGAATCCACTGGTTTAGGATATAGAAGTGAATTGCTTTGACTTTGGTGACATGAGGAACAGAAGGGAAATATTTGCAGGTACGCAGCTGGAAAGATTCCCTGCCCAAGTCAGCTGACAATGAAGGGTGGAGTCAGTGGAATTTTTGCCATGTGGTGCGTCTGGAATATTTCTTTGTTTTAGAAGATCTTACTACAAAAGCAGTAGAGTTTACTATAAAACCTTTATACCTGCATTCACCTACAAATTTATATAATTATTGTTTTTATTTTAAATGACACACCATGACTGCATGCAAAATAACTTACCCTACTTTTATTCTTTTTACTTGCAAAGTCAGATGAATCAAATTTGATTTTTCAAGCTACCTTCAAACACCATGTCACCAGATAAAAAAAATACAAGCTATGCAGTAAAACCAAAAAGTCAGCTGCTTGCTAACCATACTCTCCCACAAAGAAGATCAGCAAATTCTGAGTAAAAGTACTAAGTTTGCAGCTGGGTTGTTGTGGTTAATCTCTCTGGTACCTGATAAGGAATAAGACTGAAAGCCCCCCCTTGTGTTTGAGGAGCTTGTGAACCTCTGTCCCGGTGGATACCATTGGATGAGTTCAGGCACAGACTGTGCTTACCACAGGGGTGTGATCATATAGCCTCTCCTGTCCACCCAGTACTTGTTTTCATGAAACTCACAGGAATTTAATGACTGCCACTGTCTCCCATGCCAGGCAAAGAAAGGAGTAACATCGCAAGTGAGTAAGTTCAGAAGTAATTAGGGAGAAAAGTGATAGTTTTGCTTCATTTCTTGAAGTACATTTGCTTAATTTCATTATGCACTACATATGTTAGTGTCAATCTTACCCTCTTTAACAGAGCACCAAAGCTCTAATAGCACTTTACAGAGAAGTAGAAGAGATGCCCCATGGAGTTTACCATGAAATTTGTAATTTAGAAATTACAGAAATTAGAGGAAAAGCAGAATTTTTTCACCTTACCAGTGCTGTAAGTCCTTAAAAGAAACGTCCTTTACCTTGTGTACTGGAAAACATCATCCTCAAGCCTGAAAAGATTCATCTTTCTGTCTTATTGCCATTTGAGTAAATTGGGGATGAGATTCCAGCAAACTAGTAGTCAGCAAACCTTTAGTGTCTGTATATCCCCTTAAAAATACTTTTCTGGCATGTTTGAACAAAACAAACCCTGTATCCTTTCTTCTGCATCACTACCACAAAGACTGGCCATATAATGGCCACTGGATGAGACAGGGCAGGAGGCATGGGGTGGCTGGAGGCATCACTGCTGCATGGGGAGCATTGCCCCTGCAAGGTGGCACGGAGATGCAGGCTGCATTTCAGGCCATAAATCTGAGCTGGGTATAAATAATTTACCATCCCAAGCTGCAAGTAGGAGAGATAAGGAATACTGTCTAGTGGTGAAAGCAGGGGACCATGTCACAGCCCTCACAGATTCTGCTCTGAGATCTGCAACAGCTTGTATTTGAGATCGTACCCAGGAATGTAAAGAAAATTTCTCTCTGAGAAAACAAGCAAATAGGATGTTTGTAGTTCCTTTTTTCTTTTCTTTTTTTTTTTTTTTTTAAGTAACATTGTTTTCCAAGGTGCCAGTCATACAAACACACTGGTTCATGGGGTCACTGGCCACCCCCAGCAAAGCCAGGGTATTCCTGCTGTCCAAGTGTACAAGTAATCCTGCAGGCTGGCCACAGCTCTGACATGCAGCTCAGCCCTCTGAACCTCCAGGCGATGCCTCCATTGCTGGCGCTGATGTGTGGTGCAGAATGAGCCCAGCCTGACTGCCCTGGGACACCGTGAGTTCCTGAAGTTACTTGTAAACCAAGAAGCACTGTATGGAAATCAGTTGTACTGAGCACGCATCCCCTAACACTTCTATCCAGTCACTCTAAAGGCACTTGACTTTACTCAGCTACGCCATGCAGATAATAACCTCTTTGGGGAACATTACTTAAGCCAAGAAAGTAATGTTTTAAGTCTTTTGAGATCTTCGGCTGGAAATTCCCATAGAAAGTAAAAGCAAGCATACAGTGTTTACAGTCACGAGCCCAGTTTTGTGCTGATTTAAACTGGTAAACAAAGAGCTGTGACAGTAGTTTATTCTTCAGTAAAACTCAGTACGCATTAAGACTGGAGCCCAGAAGTTACTTGGCTCCCTCACTAAGCTCAGTGCAGTGAAAAAAGATTTTTTTCAAAGACTTTTACTGGAGATGACATACTGAGATGGAAGTTGGATAGGTCAACCTGAATAACTCTCCTGAGGAGCGTTGCAGGGTCTATGAACAACACAATCTTGATTTTTTTCTTTCTTACAAACCCTAAAATGAAGAGATGATGCAAAATGGCTGCACACCATAAACAAGAACAGTTAACCAAGGGAGCATAATGTTAGGAAAAAAAAGAAAATCAAGGCCAGGATTCCAAATGATAGATTACCTCTGATGCACAATAGATAAATGATGAATGATAAATCAGAAATACTTTTTTTGCAGGAGGCATTGCTAGGAGGAAGGGAAGGCCTTGGGGTTGGACACCATGACCATTTCCTTCTTCCACTGGTCTTCTACAAGAAGCTGCTTCAGAACTTAATTTCTTTGGCATTCACGTATTTTTAATACTAAGAGCAGTTTTCTGTGGCCTTGTCTGAAGGTCCTGCACACAGAACACATTCATCTGTATGAATGAAGCCACTAAACAAGCATCTTCTTGTAATCTCCTTAGTAGTCCTTTTATTTTTAATGTAGCATGTCCCAGGGATCCTGACAAATAAGTGTGTAGTTTCCATGGGTCTGTTGGATGTGCTGAGACAAACAGGAAGATTTAAGACCTCACTTGACCACAAATGCACAAAAGTGCACACAGATGCCCATATACTCAAGCGCACATGGAAAAAGCTTATGTTTGGGTCAGAGTGTGTAACTGCATACATTTTTTCAAGTACATTTTTGTGGGAACATTTTAGGACTCAAGTTTGGAAAATTCCACCGCTTTATGTTGCACACTGTGTTACTGCTATGATCTCAGCTCTAGGCTGGATTTTATACTAGTTACACTCGATGCTCTGAAATCTTGACAGGCTCTTTGGTGACATCAGCTATCTTTTTCTTCATCAAGCATTTGTTAACTGGTAAACCTGAAACTCCCTTTGTGGTTTCCAGTCTAGACTTCAATTTGCAGTAGCTTTATCAGCTGTTTTCTTGGTGTCATCTTTAAAAAAAAGGTCTAAAATATTCTGCGTTTACTTCAGTTCTACTTCTTCTAATATCTCGTCTTCCAAATGATATTTTTAAATTATTTGCTTAAGCAAATATATTTTATACTGATTACATTTGACTTTAAAAAGATCTTCTGTTTTAGCTTTCATGGGAAAGTCTAGCCTCCAAATCCATTTTGAGCTTTTCAGGCTCAAGAGTAAAGCTTTAATTTGTTACTTACATACGAATTTCTTCATGAGAACCTGTTGTTGCCAAGTGATAACATGGCTCCACTGGCATGTATTGGCACAGTATCTTTGACAGAGAAGGTGTGTTAGGATTAAAAAATATGGATGCAGAGACCCTTCTCATCATTAGTCTCTGAATCTGTCCATTTTATTACCTACAGAAATCACGCATAGATGACAGAGAGCTGGGGGGGCAGAGAGCTCATGCCCTATTGAATGACAGGCAGAAGAAGCTCATACCACTTCTTCAAAGACAAAACAGTAATCTCTTGCTCAGTATAAGAAATTACTACATAAATCTACACATGAGTTTCAGAAGCTCATTTTAAGTAAGGGATGCATGAAGAAAAAAAGATATTTTCGAAATTAAAAAGAAAAAAAAGTTTTCTTAAATTTTTAAAAACACAGAATGAATGCTTCTTGTTTTCTGAAGAGCCATATTTCTTGAAAACCCTGGTGCTGTTGCAAGAGCTCCACAAACTGTTTTTGGTTAGCTGCTGGGTTGGCAATTTAATTTATACTGTATAGAATGCAGCAGCACTGAGGACTTGGAAGTTGAGCGTACAGTAGCATTGCCATGTAGTTGAGACAGGCTTATTAACAGAGAGCTTTGCAGCATGAAGAAACTACATAAAGTGTTGTCAGTCTGTGTCCACGTGCTTTGCAGATAAGCATACTTTCCAGCCATTCACTTCTGGCACACACAATTGTGCTAACATGCAATGTCCAAAACCTTTTTTTTTTTTTTTTTTTAAATAGCAAGAGTGCATCTGGGATATAGAAAAACCTAGCACTGCTCTGCCTGTGTGAAGAATGCTTTCAAGACAAAGTAAAACAAAACAAAACAAAAACCCAACAATTTTTATGAAATAAAGTCTGATAAGTGCCAATGTATTCAGCTCTACTAAACTCAAGTTTAGAACAAGACAGGAAATAATGGTGGAGTTAGTATGATCTAACTGAAGTGGAATTCCCTTGGAAAAGAATATGACTGATGAATTTCTTTTCGTTTCAGTCAGTATTTTTCAAACTCTAGGTGAGTTAATAGGACACTTGGATGCTACTATATTTTACAACTTAAAACAAGATATTGGAGTTAGAAGAAGCCTAACAAATACAGATTAGTTTCCACTAAAATGACAACACAAAGTGCATGTTTAAGATAAGATACAAACTCCCAGTCAAAACCAAAAGCAGACATACTGCAAACCCCCCAACGGTATATTCAAATATTGCAAAATAGGAAATTACAGATTAATTTTCCACTTGGTCAATTAGCACACAGCAGAAGTCATACCTCCTAAGCTGCATTTTATGTCTTCCCACTTCTACAGAAAAAAACTGTCATCAGGAAATTCCTACGTGATTAATTCAATTGTGTTTGGAAAAATACAATTTATTCTTAGCACATAAGTACCATATAAGGTTAGATCAGAGCACAGCATGGAGAATGCCTGATGAGTCTTATGCATTCAGATTTTTAATATGCATTTAAAAGGCTGGATTTAAAGGTCTTAAAACAAGCCACTAAAAATGTAGTGATAGTTTCCCACACTACTTCATTCACTGACCTCTATATCTGAAACTGGCAAAGTCCAGTATAAATACTAGTAATCTGGTTGGGATGTAAAACTGCAGCCCCTGCACCAGGTTTTTCCACGTTTTCAGACACTGAACAGAAAAGGGTTGAAGATGACAAAATCCTATTTCTCAGAATTCTGCCTTCCCAGAACAAACCGTAACAGATGATATGTTGCTCAATGAGAGTCAGCCAACTTTAATTGACTTCTAGAATTTGAATAATTTTTCTCCCTCCAGAACAATTCAGACAGGTATCTCCTCAGGGTTAGCTTGTTTAAAAAATGATGGCTGTGATGGTGGTATGTTGAATTTTTGCAAGACAGCCTTGTCAGCTATGCTTATGCACCACTCCAAAAAGCAAGCTGGGTGCCAGGTCCCTTCATATTAGGGAATCTGAGTCACCAAAGCTTTCCAGATAATGAGCTGGAGATGTAAATGGAAGGGAATTGCCACCTCCCTTCTTGGTGCCAGACTATTGTGCAATTAGCAGTGAAAAACATATGCAACCACAGCACAGCAGCTGTGTAGTGATGAGCTTATGGTTGCCCAAAGAGCTGCTTCAAGGCCTGAGCATTAAGTCTGGATTTCTGCAGTCCCAGACTGGATGGGATTTAAGTGGTCTAGATTGCCTGAAAGCTACTGTCTGTATCTCCGATTTAACAGCAAATGAGCAGGCAATAGAAGTGCTTTGTTGGTGGGAAAGCTCTTGGTCAGAAGTCACTCCTTACCTTTAGCCACTGTTCCGCCTGCTCTTTGCTCTGTACTGCCAGAACCAGTGCATCTGCTCCTTGGTGCGAGATTTTCAGCTCGTGCTTCTTCTTTTTGCTGTCTTTGGGGATGTACGTGATGCTGCAGTCATTCAGGAGCAGCTCCATCTGGGGCTGCTGGTCCTTGGAACTTTTGTAACACTGCAAAATGCAAAGGTCAAAAGTTAAATCTCACCTTTCTGAACTTTAGGGGAAAGCTGTTATTATATAGAAATGCTATTTTTAATATTTTCCACACATCTCTTTACCACATACCCCAGAGTTCAGCCAATGCTAACTTTGCATTTCTCTTCATCCTCTTTGTAAAGCAAAATTGCTTCCAGACTGACATTAATAGAGATCTTTTATTGCAGGTACAACATATGGAGGGCATTAAGCTTCTCTGTGTTATCTTTATGACTCAACCTTGACCTTCATCAGGTAGGAAGAGGGCGATTTTGGATATCTGTTCACATGTACCAGCAGAATACACTTGTACAGTTTACGACTTTCAAACCCAGATGCTTACCCTGCCCTCCAGCATATCAAGGCAAACCTACACCAGTGCTCACAAGCTGCCCTCACAAAGGAGCAGGCAGATGCCTTGTTGAGATAAGTAACAAAATTTGTTGCAGTCTGGAGAGGGGGGAAAATCACAGGACTGTAGTTTTTCAACTAATTTGGTTTAATCAGTCACTGCACAAAATCACATAACTGTTGGTTTACCCTTTAAGGTCCTGCCTAAAACTATGTGAATTATCCAGTGTTTTTCCCTCAGTAGCAAGTGCTGCCAATGAACAGCCATTTCGTGCTGTACCACTGACGACTTGCTCTATGTTTGAATTGGTGATTTGAAGATGCAGGGTTTCACATTGCATCACTTGTCCCGTTGAACTAGTCCCTATTTACTCTAACACATCAGTATAGATGAGTTTTGTAAAGCTGTCACAGACTGCCAGACTACAGAGCAAGGTTTAACTGTGTGTATGAATGTCCAGTAATTTTATATACTAATGTAAATTGGGCTTTTACTCATACAAATAAGCATGAAAGCTAAAACGGTATCTGATATTAAGCACTGACTAGTATATGCATACATAGAATAGTTGAGTATAAATGTGAACGGAAAAACACATACAGATTTTACATGTCTGAGGCAGTGTTCATGCCATGATGCAACTGTCAGGAGTACAGTAACTGTTAGAGGTTATAAACACTTCAACTTAGGCTGAACAAATAGAGCCACTCTCTGCAAACCATTCATGATCCTCCCTTCCTCTCCAAGGCCAATTAACTCAAAATTTCTCCAGATTGGTCACAGATTTTAAGTTTGTAACATTAAAAAACTTAAGTTTTCAAGCTATGAAACCTTGAAAACATATAGCATTAGTCACTTCAAGAAGCAATCAACAGCATATGTTTTCCTTTACATTAAATTAGAAATTTTATTTATAATTACTAAAACTGAAGTATTTATGTATAAGTGACTTTACATGAAAAACAATTCCCTACTAAGTGTTATTCTTAATGTCTAATTCAAATTAAAATATTTTATGATGACAGCTGCATTATTATGCAGGCAACTTCTAATCCCTAGGAATATTTATTCGTTTTACTTGCATATCTCATAAGTTATATCTCCTTCAAACCATAAACCAATCTTGTGTAATTTAGTCATTAGACTCCTATTGGGATTTTTACTTTCTTAATCCCCATTATAGAATTACTGAAAGACACTCTCTATAAAGAGAAAAAAGCTTTTCAGAGCACACCTGTGGCTAAAGGAAATGAAAAGAGAAAAAGATAGCATATTTCTATATAGAACAACAAACATAATTCTAGAAGAAATACTGTGTGACTTCTGAGAAAATATGTTTCTTTCCCTTTTTCTTCTTTCTTCTCTTCAAGCTGTTATCTGATGGTCCTGAAATCTGACATGATTCTGTTATATGCTGATAAAAATGTGGGCTAAGGATAATGGCATTACAACAATATAATACAAACTAAATCATATTCAACATTCCTTTTATCAATTAAATAGAGCTGGATGCAAAAATTAAATCCTCTGTAACCATGGGAAACTAGAAATGAATTCCAACTATATTTTCAGAAACTTCTTACCCAGATATTGCTATTTCATATCCTGTTATTTCCTACACAGCCATAAGCATAAATGTACTTGTAAACAAACACACCTAAGCTGTCTTGTACTAGTATGGAATAATGAGGTTCTACAGAAAATGTTCTATCATCTGTTAATCAGCTTTTAATACTTGGGATATTACAGTAAATACCAGTTACATAAACAGCTATAACTGTTGCAGGCACCAGATAGGAAGACAGGGAGTGTCTAAGACTCCAAATGATTTATTATGGTAAGCCTTAGGTTGCTTTTTATGTCACAGAAATGAATGTCTCCATTAATTAGACTCTTTTCAAAAAACAAAAAGACTTCTATGAGCAGATAATTTACTAACTTTCAGAATCTTTTACTGGTGCCTGCAATTAGAAAGAAACATAACAGATTTGCTTAAGAGAATACATCCACTTGTTTCTTGCCTTTCTATAATGCAGCTGTGCATCATGTGAATACTGCATCTGTAATTACTGCAGAACAGATGGTGTAGGTTTAGTTTAAAGTGTATACATTACAACAGCATATGCTGCCAAGTGAGTTCTCAGTCTAACAAGGGACTTTTCTCTCCAGCAGTCTGATCCAACAGTTCATACACAAAGCTCCCTATGAGATTTTTGGTCCACAGGGAATGAAAGATTGGATTTACAGTTTCAGCATTTTTTTTTCAAATGAAATATAGTAGCAGCTAATAGGGTAGACTTTCTTTCCTGTATCAGGGTACTGACTGGGTTTAAGTGAAATAAAAATCTAAGTTCTATGGGGCTATATGATACACTTATAATTATAGTGGTTCTCTGATTCTTGGGTAAATCATAACCGAACTCTTTGGTAAGGTTACTGTAGACTTGGCCACTGTTTGCAGAACATATTCCAAAACCTAAATTCCTATAAAAATAAATACATCATCTAAAAGGTAGAAAGAAAATACAGCCAGATAAAAATAAAAATTACCAGTAGTTTGTTTTCTTTGATAACACACAGTAGTTTGGTCCATTGCCCAAATCGTTTCTTTCTAAGCAGGAAGGCACAGATTTTGGCATCCTTCACCAGATCCATAGAGGCCTCCTCAGAAGGCCACTGATGTCTCATTTTCTTCCCCTTTCCATCCTCTTCCTCTTCATCATAGGATTCGTAAGAGCTGCTCATGGCATCCGAGTCATAATCTTTAAGAAAAGGATTTTTAAGCATAAAAGTGTCAAGTTAAAACATTTAGCCATGAAGTATACTGAAATAATTGAAAAACTCAACAGGGCTCCTTTTGAGTTAAGGCTTTTGTATGTCAGCCATCAACAAACTACTGTTTCAGTGCTTAGTAATATCACTACATTAAGTTAATTGAATAAAAGATGCAGTTCCATTATGAAATTTTACAGAAGACCTGTGCTGACGCCTTGGGAATTTTAACTGAAAGAATGAGCTTGGAATAAATAGCTAGAATTTTAGGTGGTGCTTCTCCATTCTCATGGAGGAGAAACAATTGGAATATTTTCAATAGCTGAAATTTCATCCAAATATTTCAAGGAAGAAAATCTCTCATTTGCTTTAGCTAGGTATTGAGGACACAATTTGGGACACAAGAGGGAAACCCGCAGCAACTAGGAAGGGAACAAGAGATCAAATGGCTGGAGAGCTTATTCTGAAACGGTCCCTACCTATGTGCAGAGTCACAATGGGTTATACCCAGATATCTACAACTCCAAATCAAGCTTAAATATTCTGATACGTTTTGTAGTTTCACAAAGCTTATATAGAATACTATATCTTCATTTCAAAGGGAAAATAATATATATATTTCAAGCTCATGAAACTTTTTTTGAAAATGAATTGTTGTCTTCTGGTCAATTCTACTATAGAGGATTTGGTTTGGGGCAGCTCCATATGGGAAAGTGGTAAATGCCACAGATGATTATCAATGGGAAAACACAACATTTTTTTCACCTATTTTAGAAAAATCAAGAGACAGATGGAAAAATGTAGATTAGATGTTTAAACTGACAGATTTGAAAACATTTATTCCAGAGCATTTATTTTTTTCATATTTGTTTAAAAGAATGTGTAAGATTTGGTAGAAGTCACCAGACTCTTCTCTTTTAACTTTCTACCCATAAAGCAGAAAAAAAATCCTAAACAAAAACAAACAAAAGAAAACAAAACCAAAAAAAAAAAAAGGAAAGAAACACGCAAACCAGAACCAAACCAAAATGTTCTCCCTCTGACCTCCTTTTGGAGTGGCTACCCACAAACATTCACACAGAAACATCAGGAAATGCTTGGCAGTTCATCGGCCAAACTCAAACACAGAGTAGAATGCCAACCTGTTTGGAGTAGAGGAAGAATTCTTCATGTGGTGTTACCAAATATGAAGATGTAAGATCTAGTCACTAAATCAGCATCTTCAAGAAGGCCGTCTTTCAATGGTATGAATGGGCTAACAGACAAACCTAGAGTTGCTGTCCCTCTGGGAACTGGTCGTCTTTCACATAAAGCATTTCATCTTTAACTTCACCCTCTCCCTTTCCAAGAAAAATAATACTTAGGTGTCCAAACATAACTTCCTTGTCCCTTTTTCAGATTTACTAGTGAGCTTTTGTTGCAGCTACACCACTGTCATAATGTTCATTTAATGTTTGCTCCCTTTCTACAACCATCTTTTACCTCACTTGTGATATTGTTCCACTTTTGGCAATAAGATCATTCTTAAACTTCAAAATTTATACGGGCTGACATGAAGCAGAACAAGTTACTACTTGTATACGGAGATATGTTAATACTGTTCAGATAATACTCTGCCAATACTGTACTACCAATTAAATGAAAAAATGCCACCAGAGTAGTCATACCATATCTCACTACATAAGATATTGTCACCATATGTGATATCATACAGGTACTTCCCAAGTGGCTCACAAGCAGCTCAAGTGTAGATTTCATGATAGCAATAAGTTGTATGATCAGCAGTGGAACTCTGCTGGCACAGCAGCTGCAGGTTCATTCAAATCTCTGTTTATAGGAGAATGAAAGCCAACAGGTACTTCCGAGGCTGACACTTCTGGACTCCCGTCCTCAGAGAGAAAAGCAGGATCTCTGGGGACCTGTTGCCATATCCTGCCCAGAAACTGCTCATGTTTCTGTTCTGGGTCTCAGGACTCTTGGCTAGGTGAAGAGGTTTTTCTGTGACTCACACCAAGAAGGTTGTCCACTGTGAAGTACTCATTTAGTCTGGGCTGAAGCCTTTGCTGCTCTTTGCCACATCCCACTTCTATTCTTTGTTTCTCTAAACATTGAAATGATAACCAAAACAAAGCTTTTAGGCTCTGAGACACAAACTGTCTTCCTTTCACATGGTAAAGTGACTATTTTAACATAAATAGCATAGGCATTCTACTACTCATACATAACACATCTAGCAGACATTCAGAAAGTTATCCAGAAAAATCCAGCATGTATGTATAATTGCAAAGGGCAAAATTCCTTTTAAATATGCTAAATTGTGTTAAACTGTGTAAAGGCTACTAGTGACTAAATACTGTTGTCTCTTATTGTCTGATCACAACAGCTAAGGGAATAGACTGGACTGGAAATTACATTTAAGATCTGAAAACATCTTCTGTATATGTTCAAGTAAGCACACTCTTTGGGTCTTGGAGTGGCGGTGGTGGTGAGAAAGGAGAGACTTCGTAGGAAAAAAATGAAAAGGGTCTGTCCAAAATGAAGCAGTTTTGTCAAATCAATAAAGTCTGATTGACTTTAACCATTTATAGGTATTATATTATATTACGGAAGCCTCCTTGTTGTTAATGATATTACAAAAAGACTCAGTGGGAATATTTACTGAAGATAATTATATCTATCCCAACAGTTACTTAACAGTTTATTATTGCAGTTCTTATACTCTTAACTTTTCTTTGATACAGTCTTTATCTCAATCAGTCTGATAAGTTACAGGTTAATATAGTTATAATCTTTGGTTACTATAGTGCTTTATTGGGTTATTTTAATTACCACATACAATAGATTCAGTGGAAGTTTTGCTTGAATGGAGATAAATTAGTAATGAAATATTGAATTTAAAAGCAACTTTATTATGGCTAAAGAAGAATGGATAACTTTTAATACAAATTTAAAAAGGTGATGAATTCAGGACATAAGAATATACAACAAAATCACAGCAGGGCAGATGACAAGTTACAACAGAAAAAAGCATTAGATATCTGGGTATATATATATATATACATTTATATTACAGAATTACTAATGAACTTTTAAGACTGATATCCTAAATATTTTTATGGGTTTGGATTGTTAAGTACAATAAGATATCAGTTTCATACTGTGCCATATTTTTTCCTAGGCAATCCTTTAGCAGTGCTATTAATTTTTGTGCTACTAATGTTTTTCTGCCTGAGCATAGCTCTTGTTTAATGACAAAACACAAGTCAGCGGTTCACAGGGTATAGCAGGACCACCCATCATGTCCACCCACCAAGGGAAGACATGAGGAGAGGAGTGATTCTGCTGCCCTGCTAAGTTCCTGTAATTACTTTGCATTATATAAAATTCTTTCTTACCTTCAATTTCCTAGGTAAATTAAGAGCTGCCAACTACCCTGGTTTGTTTATCATGTTTAGAGCTAATGCACAATGACAAATTTCCCTGCCACACAGTGTACAAATGAATAATTAATGTTCCAAGGTGACTCCTATGCATGTGTTTTAAGGACAGAGATATTATTTTGTTCATTTGCTCTGGTTCAAATAATAAAAACAGCTATAAAATGGGGGCTGATATCCCTTGAATATTTGGGCCACAAAAAAATAACTGTTAGTGATAAATCAGCCATACACAAGTAATAAATTACCCCAGCCAATAAAAAAGAGCAGCAAAAGGAAAATCTTTTCAATTTGTTAGTACATAATGACAGCTAACTGCGTTGACTGACCCTGTGTACATTCTCACAGCAGTCATTTCATCGTTTCATCAGTGTTCTCATCCTATCTCCTCTTAAGTGCAATCAGTCTTTGGATAAGTACCGGAATTTGGTAAAGAGTGTTTGTGTTGCAGAAGGAAGTTCTGGTGGTCAGCTGGGAGACAACCCTATGCTTTTTGCACTAAACGAGCAGTCATTCAGGCTGGAAAAGACCTCTAAGATCATCTACTCCAACCTTTAACCTAGTACTGGCAAGTCCACCACTAAATCATGCTTCTAAGTTCTATATTTAGTCACTGAAATAGTGACATGTTCATCAAGCATGGCTTATGGGAGCCAGTATGAATGATTTACCCCTAACCACAATACATCATCAGAAATGCTGCAGATCACATCCTTTCAATAGTTACTCACTTTAGAAAAGGTGTTTTTTATTTTCTTTGTCTACTTTGGCAAGTAATTCAGTGCAATAGGAACATACCAGGAGATCTGCAGACCAGCACCAAATTCTGAGGCATCTACATTTACACTATTGGTAGGTTAGAGGGGTTTACTCCGGACAATACTTAACTCTGGATCCCTAGTAAAAACGTCCCCATCACATTCATGCTTCAAATATGTCCAAAGGATTAATGGCTAAATTGGACTCTGTCTCCAATAGCAGTCAAAACACATGTGCACCTAACTTGGAGCTCCAGGTTTAGTTTCCTCTAAAAGGAGCCTTGTTTGTGCACACCAAAACAGTTGTGCACACCAAAACAACCTATGACAGTGAGGACAATTAAACCACGCATATGACACATTACCATGGCACTAAAAGAGATGTAGCTGTTGAATGCTAAAAAAAGCCGAAGGACACTAGAATTACCATTTGCTCTGAAACTGATCTGGTTATACACTACTCACTGGAAGTGATGTACTCAGGAGCCTTCCCAGGACTAAGTGGCACTGCCTCTTCATAATAGCCTTCAGGAAGGGAAGATGTTGGTAATGGTGGAGGCCCATTATCTGGTGGCTAAAGGAAGGAAAAAGGAAAAAAAAAGAGAAAGCAATTAAAGGTGTTAAAATAAACATCGTTGGAACAACTGCTCATTATCAGTTTACAAGTAACACATATATACATATAGTCAGGACTAGCTACTGGGTTTATATATATATAACTATGTAACTATATCTTGCCTTAACTATCTCTAAAGGCAAATCTCTGGAGGAGTGAATTAGATGTTGTCCTCTGAATAAGACATGCAGGGTAGCAGCATTTAGAAGGAAAAAAAAAAAATAAATCTCAAGCTCCTTTATGATGCTCCTTTTATGATTAAACAATAATAAGTAGAGGTTGAGATTTGAAGACGTGAAGTGACTTATTTATGCTTCAAAACATAATGATACACTTCACAACCTATCATTATTGCCAATCCCTTTACCTCCATTCATGGAAAGGAAGCAGAACCTTCTTGCATGTACTCCAACTGAGTCCTTCAGGGATATAAATACTATACGATCTACCATGTTGAAAAGATACAGTTCTTTATTTAAGGACTAGAAAAGTAAAGGATCTATACACCAAAGTGATTTATGTACATAGGACATTTTATAGTGTTTAGCCTTATTTATTAGTATTCTACATCTAAAATAATTCATATTACAGTAGCAAGCGTCGCTTTGGTTGCACAGTTTAGAAAAGTTAAATAGCCTGGTCTGGCAGAGATCAAGGATAGATAATCTAGATCATGTTTTAATGATGTATTCTGTTTTTCAAGGGCAAATCAATTCTTAATATAGATATTAATTTTTAAAAAGTACCTCTACTTGGTGAAAACTGAGCTACACAAATGATGAATAGTTTGGAACATCAAGAAACTATTATATGATAAAATAAATATTTCAAATACCAGGTCAAATTCTGAAATGCTTCTTTTCTAAATATAAGCCTGTTTTAAATTTAAAACTGACCAACTGCTGGTATGTTGATATAGTAACAAAGTAAATTTAGTACTCTATGACTTCTTCCATATGACTTTACTGTTCTATTTCTTTAGCAAGGACCAAAACAACTGCATTTTATAGAACTCATTCATATTTGCCATAAGTTTTTAGATCCATATTTTCATATTGGAGGAAATACTTCAGTCTTTTTCCAATACAAGTGGCTTATTGCATTATCACAAAAATGTAACTTGTAAGCAGAGTCTCGTTTCTGCAGTAACTGTTTTTGAATACATCTTTCTCTTTGTCATGTAATGAAATAGATGTAATGGCGTTTGTCTTCATTGGACTGATCCACTCAACATCAGGAAATCAACAGAGATATCTAAGTAAGAAATTAGTCATGTGGGCTTTGCTGATGGACAAACATTTTTAGAGCACAGTTCAGATCTCAGGTGGGCTGAATAGTCTAGGAGAGGCGTAAAGCCTTTTTCCACATAACATAAGTGAAGCTGCAGTGACTACGTTCCTCTTTGGCTATAGGCCTAAAATTACCTGAGAGGAACGTGAGCATTAATAACATGTGACATAGACTGTTTTGAAATTAGTTCCTTGGCACTTTCAGGGCTGGATTCGTCTTTCCACATTTCATAGCCAGACACCTCCACACCAACTAAACAACTGTGCCAGACACCTAATTCTCAGCTACTCAGCAGATGAGTCTTAGAGCGCTCTGTAGTTACATTTATATGCAGTAGGTTATTCCGCCTCACAGGTACATGCTTATGAATTCCCAGTTTGCACAAAGGCAAGGAATAAATCTGTACTTCAGACGATCGAGCACCAACTTGCCATCGCACACCAAGCTGCCCAGTAAAATCAAAAATTTCCGTATGACTAATGAACTGATTTGTGCTTAAACACAAACATTCTTGGCCGGATTGACATTTACACTAGTATTATTTCTATATCAAATGATGTAGCAAACTTAGTATGTCACAGTCAATTACAGTTAAGAGACAGCAATTACTGTTATCTACAGTGTGAACCAAATGAGTTTTCATCACAGACCAGTTTTGCTAGAGAAATTATCCATCAAATAAGCAAAATGATGAAAAAATACAACTTCTACTGTAGTTACCTTGTGATTCTGCTGAAAAACACAAATTGCAAATCTGCACATCATCACAAAATAAATGAGCCTTTCAAGGTTACCTGCTGCTGTGCAACAGACATAACGGACATTACATAATGTTACATGTTAGTTAACATTGGAAAATTGACTGCACATTGTGAATTTTACCCTACACACCTGCACAAGTCAGGTCTGTGTGGCCTGAATTGTTGGGTACAATAGGGAGAACTTCCTCAAAAGAGTATGCATTTTCTTGTTTCAGACAGGTGGGCAGAGCCTTGCTCAAGTGAGTCAGGGTCAAGGCTTTTTCCTGGGGCAGTGCAGATTCATACCACCCCTTTCATAAGACAGATATATTAATATCTTGGTCTAGCCTTAAACTATTTTCCCTGCCAGGTGTGTAGATGATATATGAAATTCCTATCATTATTAAACCTAATTCACCCAGGAAATACCCATCCTGAGAGTCATTCCAATTTTAACTTGACATAGCAACAAGGTTTCAAAGCTATCTTTTATCCAGAAATAAATAAGAGGTTCCAATAAAGATCAGGAAAAAAAAATACTTGTTTTTAGACAAAATGTTATTCAGAAAGAAAGAAAAAAGGAAATGAAACACAAATGGTGCTTGTCTGAATTCGACCCTGCTGGAGCACCAGTTACTTCATGCAGCTGGGGCGGGCTGGGCTGTGCAGCCAATGTCAACACAGATGGAATCCATTGCTGAATTAACCAGCCCTTGGTTTTGAAATGCATTTTGCAGTGCTTGCCATAACGAAGTTGAAAACAATTATAAAAAGATTTCATTTTCACAAAAAAAATAATATATATATATATATATATATATATATATATATATTAGGAGAAACAGAAACATCCAACATTGAATACTTTCTGATTAAAGCAGGCTGATTTAATCCTGAAAGAAAATCCAACAGACTAAATACAAAATAAAAATACCTTGTTCAAGTCTGTATCATAAACAACTACATCTTTGGGGAGCTATGGAATACGTATATCTTTGAGCATCCAGAAATATAAAAAATACAGGTGAACATTTTGATATTACTTACTAATATTTACAGTGCTTTTTTTTTTTTTTTTTTTTTTTTTTTAATATTGTTAGTTGTATTGCTTAATGTTTTTAACCTGGCAGTTTTTCAGTGGAAGACCTGTGGTGAAGTTATGAATTATGAACTGGAATAATTCTTGATTGAATAATTTTTCATTAGTTTATCTGAAAATAAAAAGTCCATAAAAACACTAAACTATTTACGTATTATATAAAAGGATTAAGTCTCAGAAAAAAAAAAATAACAACCATAGAACATGTGTAGTTTGAGTGGTATCAGGAGGAAAGACCTGGCAACCTGCAAAGAAAGCATTAGCACAAATTTCTGCTTTTATTTTTTTACAACAGACCACAGGGAAGAAAACGAGAGAATGCTGCCTTTCAAGACAAATCTTGTTCAATCAAAGGAATAAGAACTGAGTTAGAAAAAAATTACCATTATTTTTATATCACTGAAGGAAAAGGGACAAAAATGAGTGAGACATTGTTGCCCAGAATAACGCCAGTGACACTGAAAAAACAGATAAAGATGTTTGACAGGAGCTGGGTCTGAGACAAAATGAGAGATGGTTTATTTGAAATGAAGAATCGTAAGGGGTGATAATTATATTACAGAACCAAGATCTCTGAAGACACTAAAGATCGGGTTGTCCATGGGATGCCTGAAAACAATTTACAGGAGGGATTGCTCAGAGAAAGAAAAAAATACCTCGAAATAAGCAATACTTACCTGGATATAAAAACTCACTGTTCTACTGGATACTATGAAGCAGACTTAGTGGAGATATTAATTTTATGGTCTGTTATAGTCTACCTCTCCACCTGCCCCTCTGTGTTCCACGGACCACAAATGAACTCTTTCTTTCTTTATCCTAGGATACAAAATACTTCATTTCCCTCTTTTCCCTCTTCTGTCCAGGGGTTACCAAGGTAGGTAATAACATTTTTTTTTTTTTTTTTTTTTTTTTTAGGGATAGTCTATCTGATACCTGCTGAAGATATGCTAGCATATAATGTGAAAAGTAGTATAAAAGGCAGAGGAGAAGAAATGTCATCCTCCAGAGTTTGAGGTTATAAAATCACTTTACACCCCAATGAAGCCTTACACTATGTAGGAAATAGAAAGAAACACCTCTGTTTATGCAATGATTTAGGATGTGAAAGTTTACTGTGAAAAGCAGTGACTTTACCAGAGGAAAAGACTGTCAGTACACCCATGCTGGAGCCAAGGGCTGCCAGCAATTCCACAGCCATGCTCACACGTGTTATTAGATCAGCCACCAGTTCAGATCCAGCTGGACTGTGGAGCCAGCTGCTATGTTACCCCTCAATGCTGCAAAGCAGCAACATGAGACTGGAAGAGTGGTCACACACTGGTGATGCATAATAAAGCTATTCAGAAGCCAGCAGGGAAATGTGGGCTTTCAAGAAGAGACCTTGACACATGCACGTGCCATTTGTGCCAGAGCAAGCTTTGAGCTGACCTCTGTACAGCCCTGTGGCATCTTCAGCCTGGGAGGGGGAAGAGTGCTCGTGCAATTATGATCGCACTCCCCAGATGTAAAAAAAGTGAATGTCCAGAAGGCAAAATGAATTGAGAAATTGAGCACCAATACAATTGGCAAAATTCCTGACGGTACGTTTCAACGAGGCTTCATCACACCGCAGTAAAGGCTGGAAATTGGGCATGAGTACTCACCACACACTTGGACTTGGTATGAAAGTCTTTAGAAAAACTCAAAATCACTAAGGCACTAAAAATAAACTGCTGTTTTTTGCCAGCAGTTGAGGACGTGGATGGACCATGGATTTTTCAGGTCAAAAATGCTGACTACATGGGATATTAAGAGCATGTTGAGCTGTGCAGGAGTGAAATATTAGCCTGAGTGCAGAGATGCAGAAGACAAGGAGAATTCTTCATGCGACCACAGCTTTGTATTCCAAGGTTTCAGTTTTCAGGGTTGACAATTTCTCAGGTTGTCATCCGGACTCTAAGAAACTGGGAGCCAAATAACATGAAAAAAAGTCTAACAATTCCACTTCTCAGACTCTGAGCACATCTGACAAAGGACAGCAAACCAGACAGCCAAATAACAAACAAGTGTGGCTCACAGGACTAGTAAGGAGTAGTAAGAGGCTCTTATAGTTGTCTCCAAGATGGAATAAGGCTTTTACTACTGCAAAACTATCAGCCAACGGCATTTGGTAGTCTGGTGTTTGCAGATACAGAAAAGAGATGAATGCGCTCAGAGAAACAGTCAGGTGCAGGATTGCCTACTAGTGGAAGTGACCACCAGGCAGAAGATGAACGTAAGCACAAGCAAAGCTTGTGTTCAGGATGATTCTGAACAGTGGAAGGTTTAAGATGAACAGCAAGGTACAGGCTTTGCACACTGCTCCTGAGAATGGAAATATGTCTGAGACTGCCTAGGAGTGTGCCTGCTGACTTAGGAGTGAATATCTAATTAAAGGTATCTCTGGAAAAGTGATTGGTATTTACAGTGACTACAGATTCCAGCCTCAGAAACCACAACCTGATGATGGGGAAAGGATCTGAACAGACTTAGTCACAGTTAAAGAATGACTCAAGGCGTCCTATGGCTCCACAATTTGATCTGAAGACTGTCTGGAGAGTACTTACACAGGAATCACATCAGGACCAGAGTTACTTAATTAATTTGCATTTAATTCATTGATATTTAAGATATTAAATAAAACTGAGAAAACTGCAGCACAGGATGCACCATAGAAAGAGTTTCATCCCAAATCTATGGAAGGCAGAAGTGAAAATAAACAGCAGACCCCATGTAAGTAACAGAAGATCTAAGGAAATAACTCAAAAAAAAATGCAAAAAAGAATGAGGCAGAAACACAAACAGGGTATTTCTGTTTCATTCAGATTCTGTAATAAAAGATTATTACACAACTATTTGGAAGTGTCACTCAGACTAAACAAAAGTTGTTTCATATCAAGCAAAGGGTCTGAGTGTAGCAAGAAATGGTCTTTAATTAATTCTGAGAAACATTTTCATGTGTATTACATGAGAAAGAAGAATCTGAATTTAAGCAGCACAGAGCCCTCAATCAGAGGTGGTTATTCTAGCTCAAGAAGTGCCTTTATTCCCCAGTCACCTTCCTACTCCAGGAGTTTATAAGCTCATCCAGGTACTTGTGCAGACAAGACAAGCAGCACTGTGAATAAAGAAACACCATTTCCTCTGGAGCAATATTCTCTAAGGGCCTGAACTGCACCAAATGAAAACAAGAGACTTTGGTACTTACTGGCCTAATTCCTTTCCCATATATTTGTGCACAGCACACTAATGAGCAGGTTTAGGAAAGCAAATAGGCTGCTTCCTAACTATCAGCATAGGGAGGGTGTTTTTATGGACAGGTATAACATAGAAAGAAGAAATCAAAAACCTGAGACTACAATTGTGAACGTTATGGAAAATGGTGGGATAATATCCTACCAAATCTGTGGCATTGGTAATTTCATAGCTTCCTTTTACAAAGGTCAAAGACCGTGAGCAACTAGTAAAGACAGAGAAGGGGTCATATAGCTTCACAATGATCACAGGAAGAATCTGAAGTAAAAAAGTTCCATCCCACTCTAAGCCCAAAGAGCTCATCCAGTTTAAATGCAAATTCTGGGTAAAGGTTGTTGGGAACAGTCATTTTGTCAGCTTAGACATCAAGAAAGCTTTGAAATATTGTGATGGTCACTGTTATAAAGGCATATTAAAAATTAAATAAGAAGGAAATTTTTGTAACTAAAACTTTTCTGTGATACCATTTGCAAATGTGAAATAAATAATCAACAATAATACACCAACCCTACCCAGAGAAAATGTGAACGGCAAATGTGGTGTCCTGCAAGGGAAGATCAACACACACACACAAAAACAACCAAAACAACAACAACAAAAAAGACCAAACAAACAAACAAACAAACCCAGCGGCTGTAAATGTTTATTTGTCCTTATTCCTTATTCAATCACATATAAACACTGGAAATATTCCACAATGAAATCATGCCCTGAGGACGGCTCTTCTGGTCACTTCTGGTCAAACTAGAATATGAAACTAGAGCATAGGAGAAATACAGATAATGGAAACTAGTTCAACAGGATCAAACCATACTTCAAAACTGAAACTAACAGAGCCTGTCTTACATGCAATGTATAGAAATGAAACCTGAGAAGAATATGACTGTGATTTCAAATGACAAAGGATTTACCAAAGTGAGGAAAAAACTTACTTAGACATAAGGACAAAGGCTGACAATGAACATGGTGGAACAGCCTTTTAAATTGAAATAGTGGTTTAAAAACAACTAAAATGGTAAGAAATAGATTTTGTTAAGTTTCTGAAAGAGCTTATATTTTAATTGCCCGCAGTAAGAGCAACTGGACTCAATAATCAAAAAGGACCTTCTAGTTGTTCCTTCATTACTGAAGGACTTGTTCATTCAGATTGAAGCTACTAGCCAGCTCTGAGAGAAACAATTGAGTTTCTTGTTGAACTGTTTATTTTTGCTTCTAAAAAATTTTCACGAGGAAAAAAACTCCAAAGCCAACACTATTTTAAGATTATTTTTTAAGAAGTACTAACAACTGATTTCCAGTATCAGAAGAAAAAACAAGATGAAACAAAGATTCCTAAGTACCCACCGGGTACACAAACCTCTTGCTTTTGCTGTCACAAGCCTAACTGCACATTTGAGAAAATCTTGAAGACTGGCATTTTTTGTTTGTTTGTTTGAAGAATGATTAATACAATTGATAATATATCACCTTAAAAATCCTTTTGATTTCAGGATAATTTTTTCTTCTCCAAGGACGCTATTTCCTTTCAGCATTTTCTAATAAATATCTGAGAGTATACCTGACAGGCAGCCAGATAAAGGGGGGCTGTCATATCACTTCTCAATAGGAAGCCCATTTATATGAAACACTCCTACGGTGTGACTGTGTATGTTGCAAGAAAGGGTTGGAGGAAGATGACCTATGCTTTTGATTTATATCTACAGGGGTTCTGGCATCTTGCTGGACACTTGTTGTGGTTAAATAATCATTAAATTGACAATATTCCAGGAAAAACAAAACATATATCCAATTTTACTGTGAAAATCATGCAAAAGAGCTAAGTGTGCTGTTCGTATTTGATTTTCTTGGACTGCACAATGTGCTGAAATCACTTGATGTCAGATGTACTAAGACAACCAAATGCTTGGAGGCTAGAAGTATTCTGTCACTGTCATGCTGTGGATAATTTATGCCAGTATTCCTCCGGCACATCAGAGCAGCAGGACATACCGGATATTATTCTGTTGCCTCAGTGTAAAATGGACTTCAAGGCAACTTGGTGATAGCGCAGTGATGGGATCCCAGTTATTAAACCCCGGCAGCACTGTGAGGGCTACACACAGAGTATTGGCTTTCTTATTGCTCCAAACCCTTCATCTAACACTGCTGCCTGTCCTTTCAGTGCAGGGATGTATCGTAAAAGTGGGTGCTGATTTGGAGAGGAAGAAAGCAGGCTAAAGGAATGGAGAAGCATCTCAAATTTATTTCAAAAGATGATCTCCTTCTCTCTCATATCCAAGCAAGAGTTGAGTTCTGCAGCAGGACTCGGACATGCCTCTCATGCTCACGTTCTTTATCTGAAGCTTTTACTTTGCTGGCCATCTGAAGGAGCTGTCTGCATGGGCTAAAGCATGGGAGGATTTGTGCTTTCTAAGCCTGACAGAAAGTCTGCTAGACCAGATGTGGGCAAGGGAATGTATACAGACAAAGAATTTCTAAGAGATCGTGATTTATTCAAGTACATGTAAGGTCCAATTTTGTCCCTGGATTTTAAGACCTGGTCCAAAGCCCACTGAGTCCAGGAAAATTCTCTGGGCTTTAACACATTTTAATAACTGGAGACTTCACTTTAAATATTAACAGCATGTCTCTAAATAAAATGATTTTTATGATCTTTGTTCACAGGCTGATGAATAATAACAAAACTGATATAAGATTTGGCCTGAGCAAATATGCAAGTCTATTTACAGACCTGAAAAGGAAACCTCGCACAGCACCTGCCCACACATAATTCTGGCTCCTGGCACTACTTTAAGGAGGATTGAATTCCTTCCCACCCACACATCTTTACATAAGTAAAAGCTTAAACATCAATTCAGACTAAACATTTTTGAATGCACAATCCCTTGAGTGCCATAAAAAGAAACAGTGGTGTAAATGAAACTTTAATTTCCAGCATGCTCAATAACTGATGTGCTAAAAACTTAGATTTTAAACAGTGCATAGCTTATTTAAAGTTATTGATTCCCACTTCCAGTAAATTGCTGTGTTCCAGCAGCACATTGTGTTTCTACCGGAGGCTGAGACCAACTGGAAGAACTTGGTCTCTGTGCTGAACGGTTGACAAAAGGAGGTGACATATAATATGACTTCTAACTTGCAATGTGAAGAAGGGCACCTTGGAGCAGAATTTCATATCCTCAGGTGAGCCCAATGGTTTTCTTTCTCTGTGCTGTGAAAGCATGATCTATGAAAAGTCTCTATGAAAGGCAGCACATTGGTGTCACCGAGCAATGTAATTATGTACAATTTCTATAGAGATTGACAACATCATCTACCCATTTTTAGGAGCCCGTTGGTTAAGAGGAGATTGAAAATCACTACGCAGAAGCTTTAATGGGAGGGAAAAATAGATCTTAGCCACTATCACTGATGTCCAGCCTGGCGTACAAAGAAAGATGATGCAACAGTCTCTGGTCATATCTAATGATAATGAGGGTCTACCAAAGAAGCCTCTAGCAGAGAAAGGTTTCCAAAAAAAATAATGATCAATTCCATTGTCTCAACGTAACTTCAGGATATTTTTTTAACAGTCAAATTGGGGTTTGAACTTGCATCAGTGTTCAAAAGTCAAAAAGCTAATAGTTTTGCCCTTCCCTTCTGGCTCCACCTGATCTTTTGCAGGACATCAGCAGTCTGTCATCTCTTTCTCAAATTATGATCTGTTAGTGTCTTAAAATAACACCACTCGTAACCTGTATTTGGACAACAGAAGACAAAAAGAAGCCTGGAACATTTTCCAGCTGATCTCAAAGTGGCACCAACGCCAGAAATGGAGGCACGGACCACCACTGCCTGACAGCATCAATAGAATTACAGGAAAAGTGGCCAAAATGAGCTTCCACCACTACAGAAAAAAAAACAGCTCAGCTTCATAACTTCACCGAGATGGAAGTGCCTGCAGTGTTACTCTCAGGTCAGAGGGGAAGGCCATGTCCAAACTCCACTTTGCCAGACTCTGTGTAGCAAGCACATGCCCCAGATCAACCAGCTCTAATTGTGTCAACTTCCACATTAATTCTCACTGTATCTCAGAGAAATATTTTTTGTTACTTTGAAATCCAAACTGAATATAACTCCTGCAAAACAGTGGTGACCTACTGGACCAAATTCATACTTCACAACATTTTGTTCAGTGCAGCTGCACCAACTTTAAGGGAATTTTCACATTAGTATATGAGAAAGGAAATGCAGGTCAGTTGTCTTTAAAACAACAACTTGACTCTTTGGAGGCAATTTATTAAACTGAACCTACACAAATGTGAAAGAATAAGGAACTCAATTGGCTTGAGTTTATGAAGCTCGCACCTACAGTCTACATTTCAAAGTCATGTATATTTTGCATAATTTTCCTCCCTGTCATCAACAACTTGCCTTGTAATTTATGCTACATGCATCTTGAATTAAAGAAAAAAATCATTTTCAGGCACTGTTAACCATGAAATGGATTCTCTAGGTTTCACTGCATATTAATAAGACCACTTTTGCATCCACTCGAATCTGTGCATAATGATTTTCTAACATTCATTTTACTTGAATTATGCTACAATATGTATGGCTCTCAACATGGATGTTTCTAGCACAAACATTCCCTTCCTATAATGGTTTGAGAATACTTCTTTACTTTACATAGAATTGAAATTTAAAAAAAAAAAGAAATCTTGTTCCAGGTCACAAATCAGCAGCTGGCAGCACTTCGAAACAAACTATGGTTAAGATATTTTATATAATATCCTTTTTTATTTTTAATTTGTTCAGCAGTATCTAGTATTATTCACTTTCAAAAGGATGGCCAAGAGTTTGATCTGATAAGTTAGTACTTATCTTCATAAGTTGTTATTGGCTTATGAAATAGGGAAGCTGCTTAAACATCTGGGCAGAGATGCAAAAATAGAGTAACACATTAAAATGAAGAAGAATGCTTTCCATTTTTTGGAGTCTTCTGCCTCCACCATGAGAAGACAGACTGCTAATCTGTAAGCTGCACATGTACTTCATGCCTCAGACCAATGAATGAAGGCCTTCTCGGTACAGCTTTAGATTGACCTTATCAATACATAAAATTTTCCACAAATTAATAAAAAGATGGATAATTCATCAATATTAAGGCTAAGACTATGTTCACCTTTCAACAGGATAGACCATTATTTGCATATGCTTCTCTAAAAAAAAAAAGTTGCAAATGTTTTCTTCAAATCTAAAATAGTAACAGAGCAGTAATAGAGGAGAATTAAAACTTGTTTATAGTTTACTGCTTAATAAGACAGCTGCTCTCAACTGCAGGAATTGAATTTGCAGCCAGTAAACATATAAACATCACCAAGAACTTAAACTGCTGCTTGTTCTGCAGGGAATTTCCTACCAAGAGACCAAGCACAGAAGGGCACCAAGGACTTTATGAAAAAAAAAGCAGCATTCTTTCTGGACTTCAAAACTCTACACTTCATTATTCATGAATGTTCTCATATGACTTGCTACAGGAAAAGCTGGTCCTTAAAATCATAAGAAACTGGCTAGGACCCATGGGCTCAGCTAGGCCAACGATCTCCACAAGGCAGGTCAATCTCTGAAGACAGCATTAAGTTGCTTGGGCTTTTGCTGCTCTAATCCTGAAAACTGCCAAGGACTGCAATTCCGCAGCACTTGCAGGTGTCCTATTCCTGGGCTTATTTCACCACAGGGGATTTTTTTGCCTTCTCTTCTGCAAGTTGATCCCAATTTCCTCAACCAGGGTGGAGCTGAGAGGAATAATCATTTCCTTGGACACACAGGCTCCTTCCCCTTGTAAGCATTTCTGCTAGTGCTTACCACTAAAACATTCTCTCATATATATTTATGTACTTAAATTAACACTCACCAGCCACTGCTGAGGTATTTCTGGCAGAGGCATTTGAGGAGGTGCTGGCAAACTGTTGGCAACTTCTGGTTTCTGCACATGTTCTTTTATTTCAAAACCTGTGGAAGAGCAACACATGTCACTTAATGCTTTGGTGGAGGCAAATGGGACATTTTTTTTCTACACATGGACACTACCATCACATAGTGGAATCTGACATGCAGTCCTGCTCACAACCTACCTCCCAAGCCTATTTACTGAGGAAGAACTGGAAGAATGCTGGGAATTCAGGAATTTAATCAAGCAGAACAAACACATACTTACTATATACGATAATGACATATATGATATTTGGATTAACAAATACCAGACAGAGAAAAAATTTACAGGAAATCATGCTGAACTGCCTACCCATCTGGAACTGAAAGACCTAAGATTCAAACAATTTGCCTGGCATCTATCACAGAGATAAAACCATTGATGATGGGAAGGTAGCACACTTGTGAATGTCCGAATGGCAACATGGAGCAAATTAAACAGGGTTCCCTCCCTCCCTGGGGAAAGAGGAGTGACCACTATCTCCACGTTTTCTTGGCATAATCATTTAAATCCCAGTCGAACACAATTCATGGTATTGTTTATTTTTCTAAAAAATCAAAAGCAAGATTAGGGTGCATCTCAATGCTCTGACAAAAAAAAAAAAATCAGTCAATGGGATGTACCCTGTGCACCCCTAGACTGAATTTAGCTCCTCATGTTTAGTTAAGTTGGTCAAGATCATATAATTTTCCAAAACGTAATAACGTAATCAGCGATGAAATGTTTCTTGTCATAATAACACAATCCCACTGGCTGTGAAGTCCTGGATTGAAAATCAACACTGATAAAATAAACTGTCTCTAAGGGCCATAGAATCTTCTTTCTTCCTACAAAAGAAGAGGAGATTAGTCTTAAGAAACATTCTTTTTTTTTTTAACATAACTTTCATTTGTTATTCTTTATGTAGGACGAATCCATACTATGACTGCTATCCATATCCAAGTCCCCCATGCAACCAAAAGTCAAATATGAAGTACATTTTACTGGGAAAAAAAAATAAAAATGTTTTCTAAGTGGGTTCTATTTCCTCTGTAAATCTAGTTTCCCCCCAAAACTATGTCTGGTGAAGCATGAACCTGCTCTTTAATATTTGTATTCTTCTACCAAACTACACAACAAAGTCAGCATTATAGATTTATGACATCAAGACCCTTTAATGAAAACAGGCAACACTGATGGTCATATTAAATGACTGAATCTATTAACAGTTCTTACTCCAAAATAAACTGTGTCTTTGCCTTTTAGAAGTCTGAGTTTCAGAAGGGAATGCCAAGTGTTTTGTCCAGGCCTACAATACATTGGGCATACCAAGATTCAGGAAGAAAAACAAAGTTCATAGTTTTGCCAGCTCATCAGAGTAACCACTGATTTGGACATGGTGCAGGCTGAGGCCAGGCAACTACAGCCTGAAGAATATATCTGACTGGCCCAGTACACTCTGGTTGGTGGACACGAAGTGAAGATAATGGTGTACATTTAGGAGATATAAGAACACAAGGCAAAAGAAGAATTCCACAAGTAAGAACTTACTGAAAAGAAAGCTACAGTTTAAAGTGTTTTACCAAAATCCAACCTTATAATAATTTTCACACCTTTACAAAGAAAAACTTAATTGTTGACTTCCAGATGTTAGAAAGAATCCAGGCAGTTCCCAGCTGCACTGATCCTTCATTACCTTTCCCTGTTCTTCAATGGTTTGCTTCAGCAATCAAAATACACTGTTGGATTCAGGCAGTTGATTTTTGCAAATGCCTATAAAGAGTCTGAACTCAGCACAGACCTCGGGCCTGTGAAACCATGCCAGCGATCTGAGAGCTCTCATGGAGTTATGTGGGTGGAGTAAAGCAACATCTTGAAAAACAGACTCAAAATGACAGTTCAGCTCAGTTACAGAGTACTGAGGGTTTATGTGCCTTTTACTGCTTTTAATTTTAATGAAGAGATGAATAGTTTCAAAGGAATGGGAGTACTGAATGTTACAGCTGATAAAAAAGCAGCAGGGTCATCTCCGTTAATGTGCATTACTCCCTCTGTAGTTTCACACAAACTTTAAGCCAGAATGAGATGGCCGAGCTCCCAAGGAGGCAGCACCGCTCCTTCCCTGCCTTGTTCCTGTCCCTGCACCAACCTCTCCTTTGTGCCAGCGTAAGCATGTGTGTGGCCTCAGGTTGAACCAGAGCAGTGAACTGACACTGCTTAGGAATAAACCAGCAAAAAAAAAAAAGCAAATAATGCTTGTGCTAGCAGAAAGGAAGCTGCAGTACACGATGAGCAAGAATGAGTAGCCTGGGGAGAGAAACAAGATGCTGTTTTTAGAGGCCATGCTGGCTTAAACTCTATTTAAACTATAGCTCCATAAACTAGAGTTTATAGGCATATAATGTACAATCCTATGACCTCTTGCTTAACTGAGCTATAGGACTTCCTTGAATTAATTCTTGTTTGAACTAGAGCATATCTTTTAGCAAAATATTCCATCTTGATAAAATGCCAGCAATGGCATGCAGACCTTACTAAGTTCTTCCATTAGTTCATATCGTCAATGCTCAAAACATGTGCTTTATTTCCACTTTGAAATAAACATCCAGCAACTGCACACTGCTGTTTTTGTTGTGTAAGTCTAAGAGCTCATTCTCAGTCATCCCTTTTCTACATCAAGATTAATTATGATACCTCCTTTAAGGATAATTTGAACGCACGTTTCTGGACCTTCTATCACTTTTATGACTTCCGTTTGACATGTCTAAATTGTATCTCCTTGAATACAGGCACTAGATGTGGGTATAAAGTCCAGTAACAACTGCACTGAACCAAGCTCTGCCACTTAATATACGGATCTTATATGGATCTTGTTAATGGATTGCTCCTGTATTATAACATGTAATGGATCTTGTTACAGATTCTGAAATAGGCTCTAAAACCTAAGCTGTAGGTGCTGAAAGGTGGAAAACTATGGGCCTTGGATCTTTTTATTATCACCCACATCTATAGTCATAAACATGTCTGGGAAGATGCTCTGATACAGAGAAAGCCATATCCATACGTTTAAAATCTCTCACCCTCAAAACCAGGGTGGATGGTGACAATTTTGAACTGTTTGCTAGGCACAGATCTTTGCCTGTGATAACTCCCACATCACACCTAAGAACTGATACAAAAAACGAGTCAGTGCAGGCCAAGCCCATGCCAAGTACCACTCCATAATTTCACAGTGTCAATGCTTGAGTTGCAGGGTCCAAAAACGTACCCAGCACTGTTTAATTTCCTACAACAGCTGTAGTTTTATGTCCTGAAAAACCACCCACAATCCAGAACGAAAGGATACAACAATCTTTCTTTTCTGTGTTTGCACATTCACATTCTGTGAATGCTGTCTGACTTTTTGAGAAAGTCAAAATTTTTTTAATAAATCTAGTTGAAAAGATTAAAAGAAAAACATACACTGTCAGGTCAGTATTGTAGAAGTTATTTTGAACTCCTTTAAAACATATCAAATTGCAAGTTCTCACCTACAGTTTTTTGTTTTGAGAAGTGCAGGGAATTTTGATCAGCTTTTGGAGCACAAAGCCTCCTTCCACAACACGTGAAATTGTTACCTGCCTCCTTCTGCTACTGGTAAAGTAAAAAATAATGATGGGTCCTTAAGAATGTGAAAACAGAAGGAAGGACAATCATCATTTTACAGCTCTTAGACAGGTGCTCTTAGAATCATTATGGTTGGAAAAGACCTCCAAGATCACCTGGTCCAACTGTTTCCCTATCACCAAATACTACTCACAAAACATGTTCCTAAGTGCCACATCCAAGCTGATCTCCTTGAACTTGAATCCTGTAGCAGGTGCGATTTGTTTACATTTCTTCACTGCATCAAAAAACACCGTATCTTTTTTAGCACTGCAGAAGAAAGCTAAGAAATGCAGCTACTTGCAAAGTGGCATTTTTCTTCAAAACACTAGTATTTTTAAAAATCTAAACAATGGGGGTTTACAGTGACAGCATTTCTGTCAAATGTTGGGGAGACAGAGAGGTCTCATAGTCCCGATGCCTCTTTATAAAAAATGAAAGTTTGTAAGGAAATATAAAAGTACTGTTAGGAAAAATAGTGAGGAACATTCTTTGTAAAAGCTCTGCTGAAAGGCTGATGTATATAGTCAATCATTCATGCTGCATTCAGTTCCATAATCTTGCTGGAGATAAAAGCAATTGTGCAATCAAAATGTTTTTAGGAAGACAAAGGGAAAATGAATATTACGCTACTTGCAAAATGCAAACCAAACACATTGACAGCCATTTCCTAGCTCTGCGTTGGCACTCCTGTATCAGTCATGCACTGGAGTCCACATCGAAATCAAGCTCTTTGATGGATTTGGGTCATGTGGCAGAGATGTAGCGTGTAGCACCATGCACAGTGCTGTGGCTGGTACTCCTTTACTTTTGCATCAAAGCTAACAAATAAAATTGCTGCCACAAATAAAATGAAGTAACTGCTATATCAACAGAGGTGAAAACACTCATCTATCACATTATTTTGTGGCTGGATTCACCCATGTGCAATGAAATTACTTCCTTTATGTCTTTTGCTATATTTTACTGTTGACTGTGAAGGAAAGCATTCAGGAAAATTCCATTTTGGATTCACCCTGTCTTTCTGTTTTGCTTCAATTTAGGGCTTGTCTTTACCGCTTAAAACAATTTCACTGAGCACAGACTTATTCTGTGCATTCTGCAAGCAAGAAAACACACCCGACACTGACCTTTTGATGACTGTATCCTCAGGAGAATGTTAGTTATTACTGCCTTCTTCTCCCTGACAGTCGAAGTTAGATATTCATGGTCCAGAAGTTCAAGAAACAGGCGCAGCTCAACTATTAACTCTTCCATGGCTGAAAGACAATAAGAAAATTACTTTTTTTCTGAGAAATCCCATTAGAAAAAAAGACAGAGTTAATTGTCATTTATTCATATTCATAGTTGTTTTCTAGCGATTCTTAAAAGTGTACATTCTTCCCTGCTGGAAATAGACTGCATTAATTGGCAAAACCAACAAATTCATTAGTGAGCACTACTGGTGTATCTAGCAGTTACCTCAAAATTAATGAAGAAAAGACACTATTCTTTCACATACCACGTCATCAAGCCAGTCCTGCACAAAAGTGGACGAGTGGCAGCAATAAGTTTTTCTAGCAGTGCCCCTCTGGTTCCTCTCTTTTAACACACAATTTCTAACTGCACAACAAAATTAAAGCTTGATAAAACTTCCAGACACATTGATATTTTCCAAAATCTGTAGTGAAAGTCTCTACTTCCATCATCTTATTTCTTCTGTTTGCAGTGGGGAAAAAAAATCATTTTTTACAGTGACTCATATTCCTACCATTTTTCAAAGTCGAGCTCCCAACCTGTCACATAATTTCTTATTACTCCCTAGATTCACTGAAAATATGCACTTCTTATTTCACCCTACTTCTGCTATTCCAGATCTCAAGGCTTTCCAATTCTTTGTACAAAAAAATCACATTCTTTCTCCATATTCACAATTTTTCTCATTTTTGTTATCAACAAACTTTGAGTAAATTTTCACTTCCTTCCTTTAAAATTACCCCTGAAGACTTGCATTGACTTGATAGTTGTAGCAGCTCAGACCATACACCTAAACACATTTTTTACAGCTTAATCATATGATACCTATTTAGCAGATTTACGAGAAGCCTATAGTATTTGGGCCCTAATATATAGTATTATAGTATGTGCGTATTGGAACCACATTTTCATGCTTCAGTTCACTCATAACTCTGAGATTCCTTGGTCCCCTCACTTAAGTGGATTGTCTATTTTTATTTATGGTTTCAGCTTGGATGGAATAGTTCACATTTCCATACTTTTTGTATCTGAGGACATTATCCTCATTAAAAGATGAGGGGAAACATTCATTTCATTTCAGGGCCGCACCTAGGATTAATCTCAGTTCTAACCTCATTCCAAAATGCCTCTACTTAAGTATTTCTCTGCTTACTCACTTTTGTTTTTATAGTCTTTTCAGGGCCTAACAGAGCGACTGCTGGTAAGTCTCTTCAGACTTCTAAAAGCACATTCTTTGCTGCTTACGCCCTTACCAGCTCTTCCCTACTCTTAAAGCCTTCTCTGATATGGTTGTTTACCCAAGTGAACCTGGAATCTGTTTCTTCCATTTCTGACAACATTTGGATTTTTAAATGGTCCTTGGTCTTGATACATTAGTTTTATCTGATTCTCGAAAATAGGACTGTGCAGGGAAACCTGCAGATGTCTACTATACCCCTGGAAGAGGCTGTTGCTTCTTCTTGTCACCCATGAATGCAGATGACACTTTTTATTTACAGATGATTGTACCTCAGCATACACTGGCAAAATCAACATACTACTAGAAGGCACCAGAAGACATGGTAGTTGGCAATACTAAGGCGTGATAATGTTTTAACAACAACCAAAAAATCACTTACAAATGTACACTTGGGCAAATCTTTTCTGAAACACACTGTTAATTTACACATACATATCCATCCTGATCAAGTTTTCTCTTGGTGAATATGTTTTTCTACTAAACTGACTACTATCACTGCTATTATGTAAACAGTACACATTTACATTAAGTACATTTCTCAAAGTTTTTTACAAAGCCTTTTACATATAGACCAAAAAGAGTATCCAAAATGATGACAGTAAACCTGTTTACATCACTTGACAATGTAGCTCATGAAAAACATTTTTTTTTTTTTTTTACAATCATACTTGAAGCTGACTAGGGGTCTGTTAGAAATCCAAAGGTATTTCAGGACAACTACATTACTTCTAGCTGTTCACATTACAGATGAACATACAGCTTTTGAAGGCAAAATGAAGAGAGTCAGAGTGATGATTCAAATCTGATTTGTAGACCAGTAAGCAAGATCGCAGACTCAAGGAGAACAAAGAAAGAGGACCTACAACTTCAAAAAAAAAAAAAAAACAAATGAAAAAAACAACCAAGCAACCACTACCACCACCAAATACAAGTAATCAACTCTGTGTTGTGTTTTGGTGTTTTTTTTTTTTTTTTTAGAAGTAAGATGTATATTCTATTACTAGTATACCAATATGTAAATGAGTCTGATTATGGATGTCTTTTGCTTTTAGGTCTACTTTGATTATAAGATTTACTGCTATTATTGTTAGAAGAATTACTTTAAACTATCATGGAATATATGAATCTTTTAATATTTACTTATGTGATATTAATTTCAAAAGTAATCATTACCACAGAACCTAGGCAATCATTGTGAAATCTAATCAGTATACAGTACTAGAAATGTACTTTTTTAACTACTTTTATAGCCATATCAATTACTGTCAGTACATACCAGAATATATGTTCTTAAAAAAGGTATCAAGCACAGAAAATAGGGCGGTTTTAATTGCATGTATTCAATAAAATTTACTTGAACTGGCATCTTTTCTGGATTCGTTAAGGCAAGAGACTGTAAATAACCTGAAAGGGAGCTCTCCTTTTTCCTCTTTCCCAGTGAATATAATGTACAAGAGGAATACCATTTCTTTGCCTAGAACCTTGGCTTCTGGAAAGGAGGAACGAACAAGAGCAAATGCCAGTGTGCAGTGTGTGTAACTTTCTTGGGTTATTAAAAATTATCAGATCCTTGTAGTCGAGAGCTTATTATGTAATAGATAGATAGCAAAATGAGAAATGAAAACAGACCAAGATGGAGTTACAAGGCAAAGACAAAAAGAAGCAAAAGAAGAGGAAAGAGGAAACTGCTGCTGGAGACACTACTGGGAGCTGGTATTGGCTCAATAGAATAGGCATAGAATAGAAATACTACCATGAAGTACATTTAGTGCATTTAAAATAAGGAAGATCTGCAAAATCTTCTTTTAAGATACACAAAAAAAAAAAAATGTATGTAGTTGGGAAAAACGTTTATCTGTTTTCAACCCTTGGCTTGTTTTCTGTATTAAAGAATCTTCTCTTCTTCTTCCTAGAAATGTAATGATGTGCTCACAAAAAGTAATGGAACTGAATAACAGAAAATCCACATTATGCATATTTTCAGTAAGCAATCATTACTTCTGAAATGGAGACTAAAAATGAGAGGGTGATGCAAGTCCCAAAGAAAACATACTCCTCTAGTGAGAGATTACCCTTGGAAATCTGACATCACCACAAAATAAGAATAATAATCAGAAGGTTCTCCAAAAGGAGCAAATTTATTTGACAGTTCTGGCTGAATTCTCATTGTCAAAGGAATTACTTGTAAATGGCAGGTGGTGAAAGGCAGGGTGGAGCCCAGGGATGGTAATCACAACAGTAAGCAGATTTTATCTTGACTGAGGAGCAAAATCACATTCCATATTAAATGATGAGAAGTCCATTCTATGCTCAATAGGAGTAATAGGCCCCCAATGTGCTGATATAATTGGCATGTACAAATAAAAAGCAATGATACATCCAGAAGGGTTTACAGGTCTGGCTCTCAAGAGTTTTAAAGTTTTTCAAATGACAGCACATAAAAACTATACACACAAGCCAGCAGAAGAATACAGCAAGGTAAAAATAATCATAGAGAGGCAATTACATCACGCTGCAATTTTTGTTCCAAACCAAAATGAAAACCAACTGGAATTGAAACAGCATTATGATGCAATTATTCCAAATCTGCATTTAAGGGCACTAGTTTATATCATTTTTTTAAAGAATATAAAATATTTTACTCAACTGATTAAAACATCTTTAGGAACAGTACAATACAAACCTGAAACAAAGTAAATTCATTTTCATGCTCACATCTATTGTAAATGCAAGTATACAAATTTATCAGTAAACAAAACTATAACAGAAATATGAATTAAAATTGAGTTTAATTTTTATAGAAAATGCTCTTGATCACTTCCTTGCACATTGCTGAATAAAAGTTCTTTGGGTTTAAATCTTTCATTCTCCATTTAGTTTGTGATTTACAGATGCTTAAGACCAGAACAGACCATCTAATTAAGATCTTCTAGAAGAGATCATCTAATCTGATCTTCTATACAATACAGGCTAGAGAATTTCATCTAGCTAATCCTCTGTTAGCATAGAAACTTATATTTAAAAACACGTCTTCCAGAAAAGCCAAAAAACATGTGCCACCATTTTGAGCTCTATTTTGCTGGGGGGTGTGGAGTGGGAGATCCCATTTAACTTCCTGAAAAAAAGTTTGATTGGATTTATGTATCATCTTGAGGCCAACCTTTAAGCTACATACAAAAATCAGTTAACAGAGAATAGGTGTGCTTCAACCCAAATACAACTCCATACAATCGTGCACATACACACACACTACATTGGGTAACCATTAAGAGGTTTTCAAAATGGATATCCCAGCCTGGAGGAGAAGTAGAGCAGCAGTCACTGGTTTGCCCATGAAGCCCAGGGCCACCTGCTGGACTACATTAGCAAGAAAAAAGCCAGTAGATGGAGGGGAGTGATCGTTCCCCTCTAAGCAGCACCAGGGAGACCACACATGGAGTAGTGTGCCCAATTCTGGCCTTCCTGGTACAAAAGAGATATTGACGAAGCTGAGTGAAGGCTACTGAGATGACTAAAGCCTATGACAAACGACAAGGAGCTGAATCCCTGATATTTTACACATGAAAAACAAAGGCACAGAGACTGCATGACTACATTACATTAGCCCAAGATCACATAAGAAGGCTGGATGGGATAGAAAGTGCATCCCTGAGGCTTGTTATATCCTTACCATAAGACGATGTTTCCTGTAGAGGAAAGGGTAATTACAGACAGATAGCAGACACACCATTTATAGGCAATGAATACAGTACTTGTGAAAAGTGAATTCTTGTTCCTTATACTCTGTATTCACTGTAAAATCTGCAGAGCGAGATAGTAGGAGAGAAAGATTTAGTGGACCCGAATTCTTTTTTGCATTACTATCAAAGAGAAAAAGAAAGCAAATAGAATCAACTGGTATGGTCTTAAACGTTAAGATAAACAACACTACAGTGCCTGGTCTGCCTGGAGACAGTTTCTCTTGCTACTGAGGGCATCCTTTCATTGCATCCCAGCTCTCAGCTCCTGCTCCTCATAGTTGACTTCTTTGTTAAATACCCAGTCTCTCTGAAAAGGGATCTGTGATATAGAAAGGAGGGGGGAGGAAGAGTGAGAAGATGAGACTTTTCACTAGGACAGTTTTCTCACACAGTCCCTTCTGTGCTGCTCGCTTGACTATAGTATATGAGGTGTGATGTATCCTGTTAAGTATACTAAAAACCTGCTCTATAAACTAGAGAAGATCATTTTGGGTGTGCATGGTATTTCAAGAAACAATGGCAAAGGGGCATGAAAAAGGGGTGAACCCTAAATAACAGATGAAGCCCTAAAAATGAAGAATTAGCAAGGAGCAAGTAAAACATATACAAGGAATGTCATTAGGGTGTTCTAACATAAAAATAATTGTATTTGAGCCTCTCTAAAAAGTCATAACAATGATCTTTTGTTTAAAATCTGGAGCTCTCCAGACTGTCACAGACTCTTTCCAGACAGCTTGGGGCAAGAGAAGCAACACAGCTACTAAAAACTCCTCCTGTCTCATGCATATTTATGATCAACCTCAACGAGTGTCAAGGGATCGTTTCAGCCACAACCCACATGTATTCCTCTTTCTCTTTCTTCCTTCTTCTTCAGTTTCTGAGGAATTGGCTTTTACAAAACTAGCTTTCCGTAAAAGCTATCAGAGCTCCAAATACTGCTGTTGCAGTGCTTGGGTGATAAAACAAGAGGTAGGAAAGCATTAAGGAATGTTTGGACAAGAAACAAGCTGCCAAAAATCCTACTCAATCAGCTAAAGCCATGCAATGAGTGACAGCAATGCAGGAGTGTAATCCATTAGGATGAGGTAGATGGATAAAGAGTTTATTTTTTGAAGTCCAGACCAGTGTTTAAGCACTGCTACAGACCTCGGAAAGGAATGCCTCCTTTTAAGCAAGTTCATAGACTCACAAGAAAAAAAAGAAAGAATTTAGTATTACAGGCATTTGTTTCTGTTTAAGGATTAATTATCTACATTGAACTCAAGATGTTAGCCAGAAAAAGAAAATACTGATAGCTAACTACAGAAACTTACAGTCAATTTTTTCAAGTTGCTGAAGGCATCAGATTCCTTTTGTTCCCAAAATAAACTTTGTAAAGCGAAAGAACATGGATTTCACTCCTTCTGCATGCTCAGCAGCCCAGGCAAGTCTCACCCTCCTGCATCTGTGCTCAAAGAGAGCATTCAGTTTCAGTTTCCTTTTCAGACCCTCATTACCCTACTAGGGCAGAAAATGGAGATTTTTTTTTTTTCCATTTAATCATCTCCAAATGTATCAGGTGACATCATCTTGTCAGGCAAAGGCATCCCAGGTCTTGCTTGCTGGCTCCAGCATTAATTCAACTCCTCCATTACTCCAAACCACAAAAGATAGGCAGCCACGACAGACAGTATTAATAAACAGACTCCAATTCCAAACGAGCAACAGTCTCCTCATAATGCAAAAAAAGAGACAGAAAATCTGTGGCAGGAGGTGAAAGTCTGCTCCAAACTCCAGGTCCCAAGAGCAGATGAGGCTCAGCTAAGGCTGAGACACACAGAAATAGATAACTCAAGTTAGTAAAAAGAAAGAAAAGCATTGCGGGATACCTTTTAAGTCCTCTTCCACTGAGATCCTCAGCTGTGCACAGATCTGTTTGTAGGTTAGAATTTCTTTCAAAGTTATGGATAATATACCTGGATTCTGCTGGATTACATAGCCAGCAGAAATGTAATACAGTAAACTGTTGAAGTTAACGGAATGGAAAAAAACAGAGTAGTGAACCAATGACAAAGAAATACAAATATGGCAATTGTATGTGGCAACAGCACAGCTGCATCTGGTATTCCTTTTATTCATCAATACAATTTTTATTATACATATTGAATACCAAACTTAAAAATGGTTCAAAAAGTCTTGAGTATGATCGTGAATCTGATGTTAAAGACTTCTAGTTTGCAGCTAATTTAAAGCCAGAAATGAGATAATATTGTATTTTATAAGAACAGATCCAGAAGTCCTCACAATTTAATGTGAAGATGAATTTTTTTTTTTTTTTTTTTATTCTGTAACACTTTCTTATAGCACATTTCTCACTGCAGGGTCCATTATGCAATGAGTAACTTCTACACATAGCTTATTGTATGGAGAGAAGCATGTTCTGCTTTTTCTGTTAGGGTTTTTAAAAAATTCTTTAAATAGATGTACAAACTGATACTGCCTTCTGTTAAGAAAATAAGATCAAAGAAACATTCTTTACACAAATAGAGAATAGAATGGTCAGAAGTGTGATACTCCTTCATGTGGAAAATTCCCAACCTTCCAGCAGTGTCCTAAGAAATTTGTGTCTCATTTACTGCCACCTTTTATTCTTATTTTTTGAGAATTTCATTATGTGACAGATTATTGCCAACAGAAAAAAAAATAGATCTTGAGGTAGCTTTGAAACTCAAGATCCATAGGTGAAGAATCATGGAAAAAAAATGTTTTGTTTTGTTTTGTTTTAAACCTGTAAAGAAGGTGCACAAGCAATGCTGTACTTGCACTCTGTATTAATACTACTTACAACGTGTACTGCTGCACTTCAGAAGACGATTGCATAGCTTATATACAGAATGATAAGCAAATTAAATGCCAGGGAAAAGCAAAACCAAAAATCTGGCAAACAAAGTCTGTAAGTCTTTCCTATTTCCAGTTTCCTATCTTCTCTTACACTTCATGAACACTACATTATCAGAGTTATCAGATCGCAGCAGGAATCCCCAACAGAACCCATCCTGACATACCTAGTAATACTCCATGATGTTTCAGCAAATCCTTCATAGCAAAAAATGCTCGAACACTTAGAATATTAAAGAAATAGCAGTCATATACTTGGGTAGATAATGACAGGACAAGGTGGTGGTGGTGGGCAGGGGGGTCATAAACTAAAAGAGGATAGATTTAGACTAGACATTAGGAGGAAATTCTTCACTGTAAGGATAGCGAGGCACTGGAACAGGTTGCCCAGAGAAGCTACAGATGCCCCATCCCTGGAGGTGTTCAAGGCCAGGCTGGATGGGGTCTTGGCCAACCTGATCTAGTGGGTGGCATCCCTGCCTATGGCAGGAGGGTTGGAACTAGAAGTTCTTTAAGGTCCCTTCCAACCCGAGCCATTCCATGATATGATTCTCTGATTGTTCCCTCTCTTCCTTATCCAAGAGTATCTCTGGTTCTTAGGGACTTCATACTCTCTTAGGTGTTGCTTGGAATGCAGAAATATTAGTTTTCTTGTGACCTTTTCTATGGTATTCACCCTTACAGTATCCACGTGATTTGCAAAATAAGTTTGCTACAAAGCACAATTTGACAGGAAATATTTTCTCATTTTAGATAAGGAACTAGGATAAGGAAAGAGTGAAAAGAGAGAGAGAGAGGGAGCTGCTGATTCTGGATCCCATTTGAAATAACTGATTTTTCAAAATACTTGGAACCATGCAGAACTTGTCTCATTCCTGCACACCTTTCCTAATCGCTTGGTTAGGACTGCTCTGTACTTCTATCAGGTAGGTCATAGGACTTTGACTTCCATGTGGGCAGAATGCCAAAAACCTGGTCTCTGGCAGCCTCCTGGGAAGTCAGGTCTAAAATACTTGGCTTCTCATACAACTCTGGAGACACAGAGGATCCAGGCAGTGGATCCATTCCATTGCTCCAAGGCAATGTTAGACTGCCAAAAAATTAGTTATCCTTTCTCTGCTGCAATTCTTTGCCTCCTTTGAAAACTTGTAGGACACATAAAAAAGTGCCCTAAAGTCAATCCCTTCTCCCACTACACAAGTTGACTCATCTTAGATCTCTGCTCTATGAAACACGTTTCATAAAATCCCACTATCATGATAATATCACTAAAGCTTCCTAGTTAATTAGTCTGTACCCTTACCCATTTTTTCCAAGCCAGAAAGAAAGTGAGCTTTGCTGCATCACTAGCATAGACTTTCAGAGACCAAAGTGGGAAGCAGTTCCAAATGTAAGGGACCTTAAGGGAGAATACCTAGCAGGAAGCATCGTCTTACATAACAGTGGGCCTCTCTCTCAAGCACCTATCTAAACTATAATTTTAACAGCTTTTCCCAGTCTGACGCTCAAAGAGGAACAATTTGTGGGTTTATAGAGAGATGAAAATCAGCATGTTGCAAACATCTCACAAACCAAGACCCAGTCAAGATGATAACAGTAAATGAAGTGTTCACAAAGAAGCACACATAATGTAATAATGATGATGATGATTATAATATATGGTTCAGCATGTAGTTCCTCACACTGGAATTGTGTAGTACCCATGGAGAATATTTTTGGTATCAAAGCTGACACTGGTCTGCAGTGGAAGATAAGAAAGCAGGATCTGCAGCACCAGCTAGGTAATGAAAGTGAGGACCTACTATTTGGTGACATATAGGTAGGGCTGGTGGCAGACCCTGTATGCTAAGCAAATCCATCAATGGGTGGCATGGAACAGCTCTCCTCCTAAGCTAAGACTTCAAAGCTTTTTTTCCAACACGCACATACACAACATACATCACTTTGCTACAGTTCACTTGGACTTCTGATATACCCAATTCATAAATGTAACCACGAAGCATATTCCCAACTGAAAATAATAATAAATGCATTTCAACAGTGGATTCAGCTAGCTCTGACAAAATAGAAAATTTTGATTATCTAACAGGGAATTGCAATTCCCTTTGTTCCTTGTAGCCCTTGAGTTAATTCACTGAAATGGATTAATGTCTCCCTGGTTTTGCCTTCTCTTTCTGATTTTCCTTCATGATTACTACACAGACAGTGAAAGCAAATCAACTTTCGATTGTATAGTTTCTTTCAAAAAATAAAAATAAAAATTATATATATATATATGTCTATCAAGTCACGCTCAGCTACCCAGAGCCAAATTACTCCTCTCAGTTCCTTCCTTCAGTGCATGCTATACAGCATGCCCAACAAGACCGACCAAACATTCCTGATGTAACTCATCAGTGCCGACTGCACAGTGAGTGCCGGTAGCCTGGATTTGGTCCAGCTGCCTTGGGCTTGGGCAGACACTGCTCAAAGGAGAGCCACAGCAAATGCACTAACTAGACATGAGGGATGAGCCAAAAGTGGAATTCACACTTGCTAATGGAGCTCCATCGACCAAACTTCAAGGCCCCTTTTTTTTCAGCTCCATAAATGTGTTTATAAGTGAAGGTTACTCTTTCACTCTAAAAGAAGATAAGTTTAGCAAGTACAGTTTAAAAAAAAATCTATGAAAATGTGGGTCCAAGAACTAAATTATGATATACTTCCTTAGAAAGAAGAATAGAATTCAAAAAAGTGCATTTTTTCATATTGACTAGAAAAGAGGTGCTAAAAATGCACCAATGATAAGCTGGCTCAGTAAGTCAACAGAAATTTTTCTAGTTGAACTAAGGATTTTGTGAGAATTCAAAATGCAATTTTATCACAAAAAACTCATACTGCCAGCTTTAAAAATATGCCAGAACACTTCCTCAATTAAATAGTCTAAGACAACGCTTGGAGGTGCCTATGATAGTTTTAAAGAAAAGCAGCTGTATGCACGTGAAGTTCACTTCCTTGGCAAAACGCTGTCAGACAATATTATTGTGAGAGGGCCTGAGACTAATATGTGTGAGCATGTTGCAAAGAAAGGATCACAAACACTCCAGAACAATTTTCATGAATGGGTTTAGACCCCACAACTCTGATGTGAGAAGTTGTGACACTACTGTGTTACCAACAATGAGACAGGACATAAATTAATTGTAAAGCTATATACTGTCAATAGTCTGAGTACTGATACATGTTGTATTTTATCTCCAGCACTGATCAGGCAGAAAACAAAATATCAGAACATTAGATTTCAAAAGACTTTAGCAGGTCATGACATAAAATTAAAACCATGAACTCCTTTTTAAAAGTCCTGAAGTTGTATGTTGTTTTAATCACTGAACGTACAGTGTGGATCTCTGTGAGGTGGTTCAAATGACTGTAATTGGTAAAGTTTATGCACAAGCAGATCCCTGAAACATTAAACCCTGGATGCTACATTGTCCTTTAAAGGAAATCTCATCTTTCTCATACTAACTTCAGTTACTCTGAAGACTCGTGATGAGCTGTATGAGCAGAAAGATGAGGTGCTAGGTCAGACACCAAAGTGATCTACAGCACTCTTAGTTCTGTTTGCTGGGATGTTTCTTTAGAGAATGATAATCTAGCAACAACTTTTGCTTGAAAAAATGCAGATTCTTACAAATTTATTTAGCTACTGTTGGGTTTATATGTGATCTGCCTGTATACAAAACTTGGACTTAAAACTGAACTTCCCTCACCAGACTAAATAAACATTAATCTATATTTATATTCTAAGGTTACCTAGTGAAATAAGTAAATAAGCTAATTCCACTATCAAAAAAAAAAAAAAAAAAAAAAAAAAAAGGAAGGGGAGTCAGAGAGAAGAAAAAGAAAAATACACGATTAAAAACTTTGGGTCCTTAGCTGGTGTAGTTCTCTTAGTTTCTGTGATGCACTAATTCATTGCAACCTAGGACATATATCTAATACTCGTGTATT